>NC_089595.1:109711820-110035111 GCF_019320115.1 Miscanthus floridulus
TAATACAAACCGCCCGACCAGTTAGTGTGTAGCTGAGTCTCTAGCCCTAGCTAGCCCGTTAACCATAACGCGGAGCGCGGAGCACGTGTGCATGTAGGAAGAACAAAGCGTCGCTAAGGAGCCACTGCCGACCACCCATAACGCAGAGGACAGACGCTCGTGCACTTGTAGGGAGGAACCGGAGATAGGGCCGTCTCTGGGGACATCCGAGCATCAACATGACTGTTCGAGGATTCGAAAAATCGTTTAGAGAGCAAACATGGGGAAAACAACTCGGAGAAATATTATGGCAATATACGGAGATTGAAGAATATTTAGAAAAATATTAAAGCGTGACTTAGATTTAGACAGAACGTCTGGTCGGCAGCGTATGATGTTATCTGGTCGGCGTTGACGAAGTTGCCCGACCCTTGAGCTTTCCGAACTGTCGTCATGGCGACGGTCGCGGTTGTCACGGTGTCGTTCTTCGCGACGATCATCATTGCGACGCGGCAGGTGGTCGGAGTAAGTAGTCCGGGCGACGTCGTCCTTATATTAGTGGTCGACGACTCGGCAGCTCGTTTAGCGGCTCGCTTTGTTCCTTGAATGGCTCAATGAGCCGTGCTTGGAGTGTATTCCTGTATATGTATGCATGATAGATACATACGTACACATGCACGTGCAAGTATCTAGCTATTTGTAGTTGGCTTGTTCGTATCGTTACTGGTTCGTGAAGAAGTACTGTTGGTTGGTTTGTGTGAGAGAAAAATATTGTTCCGGCTGAAAATTTACGATCGTTTACGACAATCGACAGCCAAACGAACAGGCATGTCTTTGATTAATCCGTACGTGCATGTCCCAAAATTGGCTAAAGCCTTGCATGCATTGTCTTCATGATTGGTGCTGTAGTAGATAACTTCCTTGGCTGACAACACTATTAATCCTTGGTTCCCAGATCAGGAGCAGCGGCACAGCATCGGGTGGACAAAGCCTTCACGCCTCTTATCCTTGCTGACAGCACGAACAACTTTACCTAGATGAGAAATTGCGTCGTCGAGGCGCAGCTGAGGGCATCGAATTGGATCTGGCGGCGGCGACACGGAAATTGACTCCGTCTTCGACTCGATAGCAACAAATTGATGAGATCGACGGAAAATAGCAGATCCCGTCGACGACAACAGCGGCGCGAAGAACGGAGATTCAATCTCTTGCCCGACGCCGAGTTGCCAATGGATGATGTTGATCTTGAGGTCCCATCCGGTTCACCATGGAATCAGCACGCACGCTCCTATCTGACGTGCCAACTGTCGACAGAATATTGTCGGCAGTCCTTCGAGGGGTATCCCACGAAGGTATATTGTCGACAGTCCTCTGAGGGGTATCCCACGAAGGTAGATTGATCGGTGGGGGTACGCGTGATCAGGAACCGGATGGTGACACAAGGCGCAGAGACAACGATTTAGATAGGTTCAGGCCATCTGATCGACGTAATACTCTACGTCCTGTGTCTTTGGTGTATTGTATTGAGTATGAGATCTATGAAGATCGATATAGTTATCGACCAGGGGACCCCTGCCTCTTCTTATATACTCTGGAGGGGTAGGGTTATAAGGAAAGTATTCTATTTGGTACTATACAATATCTTGCGGTGCACGTCGATCAGTGCCGTGCACGCCTTGATCTTATGGGCTAGGCCCCCTCTAAGGGTGCAGCTCATGTCTTGCTTTGTAGATATCGGGGGCCATACCCCACAGGCATAGAAACACACCAACTCCTTTGAAAGCCTCAACAGTAGGAGGTGAGCGGGTCTCCTTACAAGAATTCGAATATCTGATGTAAGCAGCAAGCATAATCACATTTAACCAATATGACAAGCTTATCGCCAAAGAAGCTCCAATATACCCCAAACTGGTCTTGAACACTAATAACCAACAGAGAGGAATGTGCAAGAGCAAAGTTGCAATGGAGGACCAAAGCATAGGAATTATGAGACTCTGAGACTGTAGAAATTTTGTGAGAGGCTGGCTGATGGCGTATGCAAAGAGACCTGGAGTCAGCCAGGCTATGTATCTCCCAGCTTCCTTTGAGACCAAGGGGTCCTGACCTATGACGATCAGGAGTTTGCCTATGAATGCCCACAGAAGTGAGATTGGAATGCTCACAACAATGAGTGTGACTATAGCTCTATAGGTGTGCATCCCCAGTCTGTCGTACTGTTTTGCCCCATAGGCTTGACCGCATAGAGTTTCCAATCCACTTGCCATCCCAATCTGTTTTAGAAGCACAAAAGTTAAATTATGGGAAGAACAGTAATATTGGCTTACAGGCAGAACAATAATATTGGCAACAGTTTCATCAGATCAGAAGATTGTCGCACAAGGATTAAAAAAAAATGAAGACGATGCTAGTAGTTGTGCTAAATACAAGGTTACGCCAGGAGTGCTGGATAAGGAGAGCAAGTTTATACTTGAATGAAGCATAAGTTGCTTTTTTTTTTTTACTGAAAAGCATAAGTTGCTTGATGTACCCCTCGCAATAAAAAGGATGTTTCATGTACCACCATTCTGCAAAGATTTATTTTAGTTGACGAAATCATGATGGACTAACCTGCCATGCATGCATGCAAACAATTTCGGCAGCAGTATGTATATATTCAATCAATAAGCTAAACCTGTATAACTTGCCTTTTTTCATCAAAGAAGCTATAAAGCTTGTATCTGAAATTTCTAATGCCAGTTTCTAAATACGATGCGATTTTGAAGAATCACTGTATAATTTCAAGGTTCCCTACTGTCTACCGTGCTACAATAGATCGGAATTGTGAATACAATTCCTTCTAAATACGCTAGTTGAGGACAACCTAATTCAAAAGTTCGTAACTCGTTCTCAGATTATGTAATTACAGTAGTTACGGATTCTGAAGGAATTGTGAACTCAGCTAACATGAGGACAGTATAACGCTTGTATAACAAACTAGTTTTTCGAGCGCGCCCATGCGCGCGGTCCACTGGCCACACGTATTTTTTTTTGAGGAAAAAAAGATATAATCAAAGTTGGGCTGTATTTTGATTTGAGAAAAATCTGAGGATGTTTTCGCAAAAAACGGTGAGGGTGTCTGGGGAGTGCGGGTTGATTTTCGATAAAGTGGAGGCCTTTTTTGCAAGAAAACCAGTGCACATCCGGTCTGGACTGAGCGTTGATTTGGAAATAATACGAGGCGTTTTTTGTAAAAAATTCTGAGAGGACATCTGGAGCGCGGGTTGATTTCCGAAAACTTAAAGGGGTTTTTCGTAAAACGACCGTGGCTCGCCCGATCTGGGCCGTCCTCGCGGCCGATCGGACGGCCACGAAAAGGCTGCGACGTGGCCACCCTCAGGCCGCGCCGTGGCCACACCAAATCATATCTTTAGATTTAAGCACGAAGGAGACGAGAAGGCACGGTGTGCGTAACGTGAAACGTACGAGGAGGCCGAAACCGGAGACGGTGGCGAGGGAGGTGGCGATGGCGGAGGCGGAGAGCGGGAGGACGCCAGGGAGGTGGCCGACCATCATGTTGGACGCCACCTGCACCGCGTACTGCGACAAGCTCACGGCCGCCATCGGCAGGGCCACGCAACCGACCTTGCCGGCCTCCCGCGCCAGCAGGTCCCTCCACCACCTCACGCCGACGCACTTCTCCTCCCGTCCGTCGCCGTTCCGCAACGTGTGATGCGGCAGAAGCGGCACCCTCTCTTCCATGGTGTCGACTCGTCGCGCGCTTCTCTCTCCCCCCGCCTCTTCTCCCCTCCCGAGGAGTCGTGCGTGTCTGGGACTCGAGTGTCTGGATGGTGGGCATGGTGGCGGTGGCGGGGGGCTTCTTAACGGGGACGGACTCGCGCTGTCAGCGGCGGGTGAACAAAGCAGACGAGATTCTATATAGGAAAAAAAATGATTTCTGAATATATATATATATATACTTCCTCTTTCTAAAATAAACGCACGCTTTACGAGAAGTCATATTTTTTAAAATTTAACTAAATTTATATAAAAGTATATTAATATTTATAATATATAATATATATTATTAGACTGAGCATAGAGTATACTCCCTCTTACCTCTCTCCCTAAAAAGGAGTTATTCTCGTTTTCTCAAAAGTCAACAACTTTTTACTTTAATCAAATATATTTAAAAAATACTAATATTTATGGTATATAATTAGTACCATTGGTAGATCGTTGAATATACTTTCATAATAAATTTATTTGGAGATATAAATGTTGCATGCATTTCTACAAACCTAGTCAAAGTTGAGAAAGTTTGACCACCACAATTCTCATAGCGACTCTTTTTTAAAGATGGAGGGAATACTTTCATAATAAACTTATTTAAAAATACAAATTTTGATATTATATTCTATATTTCTAGTTAAATTTAAAAAAGTTTAACTTCTTGAGGAGTGGGATGCGTATTTATTTTGGGACAGAGGGAGTACATGAGTTCATATACATATTTTACTGGCCTGAACTAAAAGTGTATTTGTGCACCTGACCATTGGCCTTGTTCGCTTGTCTTATAATTCGTACTTTTCAGCTTATTTTTTCAGTTGAAACAGTGTTTTTCTCTTACGACAAATCAGCCGAAACAGTATTTCGACTTGTTTTTTCAGCGAAGCGAACGAGGCAAATGTGCAGATAAATTTTTTGCT
Organism: Miscanthus floridulus; assembly: GCF_019320115.1. Lineage (NCBI taxonomy): Eukaryota > Viridiplantae > Streptophyta > Magnoliopsida > Poales > Poaceae > Miscanthus > Miscanthus floridulus. The sequence continues at coordinate 109,716,485 of NC_089595.1, forward strand.
ACATTATTTTCCAAAATTTATGAGCATGTTAAAAAAACCTGAATGTTTTAGAGTACTTCCCCATCCAAATTAAATGTTTTGCAAGAATGGAGTGAAATATTCCATCTCTTCACCAAGATTTTTAGCTACACCAATTCTATCTAGAAACAGCAACATGATCACTGTAACTCTTCTAAAATCCTGTGTAAGTTGACCGTAGCGGACCAGAAGATTTTCACCCAATTCTTGAGTTACACAAAATTTACTTTGAAACTATAGCAAAATAATCACTATAGCTCTAGTATACATTGAGTGTCAACTCAACATAATCTAATAGTAACTAAATTGAAGTGTGGCTGCACCTAAATCTTAGTTTTACTCAAAAAAAAGGAAAGAAAAGAAAAAACTCAGGTCTAGGAAAGAAGATTTTTTTTCGAGATTGATGAAGTCGCCACCGACACCTTATCACAAAGAATAACAACGTTAAATCATGAAATAAATACATCCAAAAAATACAAGAACTCGCATCAAGTCGAGTAATTGAACCTGGTTGGACAATTCCACCACATAGAACAGCAGCCGAGCTACATTAGATTCATAAAGCATGTATTTTCCGTTTTATTTAGAGCAAAATTTGGTCTATTAGATGTGATCGGATGAGATGCACGCACACACAACTACACAACCAGGTTATACTCATTTTATTTACATGTTAGATTAGAGTACCTCAACAGCTCCTTAAAACTACTCCCTCCGTTCTAAATTATAAGTCGCTTTAACTTTTTTTTGGTACAACCATTTTGTTGTGCATCTAGATATAATATTATGTCTAGATACCTAATAAAATAGATGAACCCAAAAAAATCAAAGCGACTTATAATTTAGAACGGAAGGAGTATTTCATAGTTCTTTTTTTTTTTGTAAAAGCCAACCCTTCAATAATTTTTTATCTGAATTCTATGAAAATAAACATTTGATATATCCATCCCTCAACTTACAAATATGCATGTGCATTCAACGCTATCTGTCCAGAAGCCCTCCACCGTCCTTGTCACGCGGGTTTTCTCTCTCTCTCTCTCATCCAATTTTTGAGTTTCAAAAAGCTAACTATTGGGAAAAAACAAGAAAGACAATAATAATATGGCTCCCTGTTTGGTTTGTTTACTCGACACAATTATTAGTTTAACAAGTAATTTTTAAAGAACTTTTGGAGATGCCATCCTGGGCATGTGCTTAGTCTATATTGTGCTAACTAAAGTATATAAATAAAGAGTATATCTAAAAATCATTAGTTTAACAAGTAATTTTACTTTAGCGATCACAAAAAAGCGCCTCTATTATTGTCCTAACTAAAGTATGCAAATAAAGAGGCTCCTACAATTAAAAAGAACAAAGTGTGGATATTTTTTTGTGCGACGTTTATTTTGGTTCGTCCGTTTGCCCACGCCTGCGATCCCACGACATCTCTCGCATGCTGTTTGATTGAATATTGCCCGCCATATGATAGAGGAATCACGGTAAAATAGGAAGTAGAAAATTATTGTGCTATCCATATACACATTGCATGTTTGCATGCACCAGCATACATGGCAACGAGCAAAAGGAAAGAGAATTAACATAGAAGAAAAGAGAATTAAGACAAAAGGAACCTCTTTGTATTTATGAGAACCTTGCCAAATCTGCCTATATTTAATTACTTCCCCTCTTTGCATTGGCAAAAGGGACATCTTTTTCCTCCTTTCATTTGGTTTCACGCTCACGTGTTCCATCGCCCTAGCTTCTGTTTCTTGCTGAAATTGCCCTTAGGTCTGTTCATTTTGAATCATTTCCCCATATCCCGGTTCCCCAATCCATGGTCCATCGCGACAGTAGACACCAGACACCATTTTTTGCGTGAACCATAGTTGATGTCATCTGTCTTCCATGGTTCAGCCTCCCAATCCCAAGAGAAGGTCCCTACCTCTTCCTGACCGGAGATCTGGCCTGCCAGAAGATCTCCTTGAGTCCATCGGGCAGTGTCTCGTATCAGGCCACGACGCGGCGTCCTTCCAATCCGCTTGCTCCCCATGGCGCGCCGACGTCCCGTTTGCGACCTTCGGGCCACTCCTGCTACTCCCGTTCGACCCCGACTCGGACCGTGTCGGCTTCTACTGCGTCTCGGAGAAGAAGGTCTTGTCCAAGATGTTGCCCGACGTGCGCGGCAAGGTGGCGTGCGGCTCCTCGTGTGGGTGGCTGGCGCTCATGGACAAGGCGGCGTCTGTGACGCTGCTGAATCCATTCGCCGGTGCCTGTGCCCCCGCGTTGAACTCCTGCCAGCAGGCGAACACGTCGCGGCGGCAGCCTCATCGGAACGCGTGTCTAGGGTCCATGACCGGTGGGTCCTCCATCCCACCAACGGCTACGGGGACGCGGATGCCGCAGGTAGAGCCATCAAGCTAGAAGACATGAGGGACGTGTTCTTCTATGAGATCGTGCTCTCGGCGCCGCCTAACGCCGTCGGCCGCGAGTGCATGGCCATGGCCATGCTTGGGTGCTCCACGGAGGTCGCGGTTTGCCGGGTTGGAGTCGACAGCGCATGGACGCTGCTCGACACCAAACTAGAGTTCTCCGTGGGGTCCATCGTCCACTGTCAAGACAAGTTCTTGGTGATCGACTGCACTAGAGAAATCTCCGTCTGCTGCAGCAACGCCACCGACGCTACTCCAACCGCGACGCTGCTGCCATCGCTGTCGCCACCTGCGGGGCTCTGCCACCGCAGCTACCTAGAATCAAATGGTGAGCTGCACATTGTGGGTGCCATGGTGAGCACGTTCCACGAGACACAGAGCTTCACCTACAGCAGCGCGATCTACAAGTGCAAGCTCCACGACCGTACGCCGGAGTGGTCCAGGGTGAAGGACATCGGTGATCCGACACTGTTCATGTCTAAATATTTCAATGAAAGCTTCAGTGGAACAAGTGTATCCAAGTACAAGGAGAACAAAATCTACATATCTGAGCCATTGTATGGGGATCCATACGACTTGGTCCATCGATTGGAGATCGTTGATATTGCTACCGGCGCATCTGAAGTGGAGCCCATTCAGGAAAAGATGCAGGGTTTCGAGGCTCTAGGTTGGATTCGGCCCAATCTCTGGAAGGATCATTGCAAGACATCAATCATCTCATAGCTTCGGACAATATCGCAAAGCTACTAAAAACTGTAACCGTGCCCTCACCTCAAACATTGTCCAGATAAATGGATTATAATGAAAGAAATGGATATCGCAGATTTCTTCCTGCCAATATAAAACATTATCTTAGCCGCATCACAGAAAGGTCTATAAAGTAGAGTTTGTGAGCCTGCGACGCCGCGCACTCCGTGACTGTGTTAAATTCATAAACTTTGCTTTTTGGATTAAATGTCACTTTAACGTTGGTATTTAATTTTTACAGTATTGTTATCTTATCATGCGATCCGTGTGTTTTTAGTATAAATTATTAGTTATCACGTAGCAACGCACGGACACACTACCTAGTATATCTAAAAGGTTTTTAGTGAGATACCCAGAGTATTAATCTATATTATCTTAGACATCTTTTCTACATGCACCCATCTTGTTGTACATGCATAGATCACAATTCACATGTTCACTCTAATCAAATACATCGGAAGGCTGATCCGTGAAGGTGGCTCTCAATTGCCTCTATCTAAATAAGATACTTATAAAAAAGAATTTTTTTACAATGGTCGGGGGATCTCATAAAAAAATATGCTAGTAACAATCCAAGTCTACATTACTACATTATATGTCTAATCTTACTATTTGCGTTTCTGTACTAGGCTTGTTGAGCCTATAGTTTGAGGTCACAGCATTATTCGGGCAAAAAAAAACGAAAATTAATCCACATAGCGAGCATTATAAACTCTAGCGATGAGAAGAAATGTCAATGAAGCCATCAATCGGGTGAGTATGACATAAAATTGAATTGTACAAGATGGTATAGGATGTGACTCCATATATCAAGGTCGTAGCGATGAGAAGACATGGCAATGAAGCCATCAATCAATGAGTATGGCATAAAATGGAATGGTATAAGACGGTACCATATGTATCTGAGGTCGTGGCGTCTGTCAAATATAAGAGTAAGGCATAGCTTACAATTTGATAGTGGTGGAAGTGGAACGCCTACTTCGATAAAAACACAAAGATCTTGTTTGGATATAGTCGGATTCATATCAATCCATATGTATTGGGGTGTGTAAGGAAAATGGACCCTAGGCCCATTTACTTTGGATTTTGGTGTTTGATGATCAACACAACTAAGTTGGACTAACGAATTTGCAAGTAATTGTTTTTGTAGTTCAATAGGGTGCAAGACGTGACTTGGACGAAGGCGATATGATGATCCCACGATTAACACCATAAGCAAGACCCTAGAAGTACAAGAGAAGATCCAAGATATCAAGTAAAGTCTAAGCACGAATATGGGAACCAAGCCAGACGCAAGATCGTAGAGAAACGAACTTGGCAGAGGTGACCGGACGCGGCCCTATGAGGACCGGACGCGTCCGATCAGTTGCTCAGCAACAACAGGCGTCAGCAGCAGCAACCGGACGCTGAGCGAAGCAGTGACCGGACGCACGGACTTCATTGTTCATCGTCGCGGCAACAACTCAGTGAGGACCGGACACAACAACTATGGATGACCGGACCCGCTAGGCAGTGGCGTCCGATCGAGTCCAGAGAGGTTCCAGAGCGGCGCCAGCGTGGCCGGACACGTCCGATCGAGTGAGACCGGACTCGGCCCAGAGTCCGATCAACGCGCGCGCCCCAACGGTCGGTACGACCGAACGCGTCCGGTCAGGACGAAAGCAGCGTCCGGCCAGTAGCAGAAAGCTAGGTTTCGCCCCCAATGGCTACTTTCTCGGTAGGGCTTATAAATAGACCCCCCAACCGGCCATTTGACACATGGAGAGTTGAGGAAACATACCAAGGGTGTTGATACACCATTTTAGTGATCTCCACTTGTATAGTGCTTAGTGATTCATTATGTGATTAGGGTAGGTGCTTTTACAAAGTGCTTAGATTGATTAGACCACCACTTATACGCTTGCTCTAGGTTTAGGCCTAGTGTTTAGTGAGGTTTGCATACCTCTTATCACTCGGTGCTTACACGCACCATTGTTATACATCGGAGGGGCTTGTAGTCTTGCGAGATCACACCAACCGCGTTTGTGGTGTGGCCGTCACCGTGTACCGAAGCGAACAAGGCCCGCAGCGGTTCGGCCAGAAGCTTGATAGTGAAGACGGCGGGGAGCACCAGGGAGAGACTTGTCGGAAGGCATGTCGGAGACCCACTTGCACGTGGGGAAGGCCCGAGGCTATCCACGGAGTTACCCAACCAGGAGCTTGGCCCTTGCGAATGATTCCTTGCGAGGGGCTCCAACGAGGACTAGAGGGGAGTTTACGCGCTTCTCGATACCTCAATAAAAATACTAGAGTCATCGACGGGAGTTTGCATATCTCTACCTTACTCTTTAGCTTCCGCATTTACATTGCAATCTTGATGTGTGCTTTACTTTTATAGCTTAGTAATAGACTAGTTGATAGGATTGGAACCTAGGTTGCATAACTCATTTTGCAATAGAGATAGCAACACATCTAGCAAAACCGTAGTTGCACAGTTAGATAGATTACTTTACTGCATAAGTTTTGACTAGATGAAATTAGAGGCCTTAGTTAGAAGTAGAATTTTAAGTCACCTAATTCAACCCCCTCTTAGGCATCACGGTCCATTTTAGGGTGGATTGGGGTAAAATTTAGTTTAAATTCTATCTTAATCTACCTCGACACATGTGGATTGAGGTAAATCCGATAACATCGAAACAAGGCTAATGAAGTCGTTGAATCGATAGTATAACACGAGAGTAAAATAGATGTGAAGAGTGCATGGTACATGTTGTATACTTGTATTAGAGTTGAACATCATGGTGGCCGCGTAATTAATTGACCCGACTAATTAGATTTATGTTTGAACTTCGAACCCGAGAGTTTCTGAAAAAAAAGAGCGGAGCGCGGCACATGCATGCACGTAGGCCTTTTATGATCTGAATAAAAGCGAAACTGATGAAGTACAGCACAGACTTTCAGGAACACTGCCGTGGCATTTTGTTGCTTGGCGGCCCCTTGTTTAGTTACCCTAGAATCCAAATTTTGGCACTATATAAAAAGAAGATTTTCCGTCACATCAAACTTGCGGTACATGCATGGAGTATTAAATGTTGACGAAATAAAAAACTAATTACACAATTTAGTTGTACTTTGCGAGACGAACGTTTTAAGCCTAATTAGTCAACGATTGAACAATTATTATCAAATACAAACAAAACGCTACAGTACACTATGGTACCTTGAATTTTTTGCGACACCAACTTTGAGGGCAAACTAAACGGGCCCGTGGTTGAAGTCGTTCCTTCGTCTGTTCCGCGACAGAGTTTCCCGTTCGGAGACGTCACTCACTTGTTTATCCGGCTGTGCGCAGATACAACAGGGGCCAGTTTAGTTCCCCAAAATTTTGCCAAATTTTTCAAGATTTCCTGTTACATCGAATCTTTGGACGCATGCATGAAGTATTAAATATAAATAAAAAATAAAATTAATTACACAGTTTAGACGAAATCCACGAGACGAATCTTTTAAACCTAATTAGACTATGATTGGACACTAATTGTCAAATAACAATAAAAACTGCTACAGTAGCATTTTGCCAAATTTTTTGATATCTAAACAAGGCCCAGATATGCTCCGTGCAGGAGAAGGAAGGAAAACCGGCGGCGGTGAGGGCACCGGCGGCACCAACTTGCTGCCATGGCGCTCATGGTTAGTTGCACGCAGATGAGCAGATGCTTCTCCATGCATGTTTTGTTAGTGCCAATGATGTCAGTTGTCAGTCAGGATAACTATGATCCTAGTATGCATGGTTTCGGAACAGAGAATTCTCAGACGGCTCGACTTCTACGAAGCAGCATAGGAAACAGTGCGTGTGTTCGTCTCTTGTGCACAACAGACACCAGCGGCCCAGCGCTAGCTGCAACCGCCGGCGCGGCGGTGACGGTGAGGGTGCCGTCAGGATTCAGGAAAAACAGACGGTGTGTAGCCGCTGTCTATCCACGATTATAAAAAAAGAAGAAGCCAGGTAAGCACGTCGATCCATGCAGAAGCAGATCGAATTTCTAAAGCTTCAGAGAAGTGGAGCAGGATTGCCGATGATACTGTCGAGTGACAACAAATGTGCCAAGGCGGTTTCCTGGCCGAATGGTACTCTACCTTCTGATGAAGTGGAGTAGAAGGCATGGAGTATCTGTTTGTCGCTGGTGCACCCACAGGAAGACAGTGACAGTAGCAAGTAGCAACCGCCGGCGGTGCCATCAGCGTTCAAAGAAACGGGCTGCCTAATGTTGGTTTTCACTTTTCAGAAACGGTCAAAATAGATGTTTTTTTTGCTCCTATACTGCCTGATTCAAATGGGCCATTCTGTCGAAGCAGCTAATGTTATAAAAAACAATAGTTTTCATAAGGTTTAATTAAATATTATGATAAACGATATATGTTTTTATGACCGGATAAAGTAGCAGCTTGTAGACGATAAAAGCTGCTTCGACAGAATGGCCCATTTGAATCAGGCAGAGATCTCTCCAGCCGTGCCCTAAACCCGGTGGCATCCAGACGGAAAAAGCGTGTACCTATGACGACTCATAACCGACCTCAATAATCGAAGAAGTCAGCTAAGCATGTCGCTTCATAAAAGCGCCATCACAGTTTCCTGAAGCTCCAGAAATGGTACGTGGTAGTCATAAAGACAGAAACACAAGACGAGAAACAAGCATGGCCCTTTTTTCCTTTGTTCTCTCCTCGCCTCAAGAATATCAATTCCAGGCATCAGATCGACATTTCAGAGTTCAAACTCGTACACCCTCTTCTTTGACGAATCCGCGTATGGTTTTGCAGAAGTTCGGGGCGTCTGGAACACGTAGTCTTCCATGCAAAATTTCAAACTCATACTGATCCGAAGGAGGGAGAATCGAAATTCCGACCACCCTATTCTCTGGTAACTGAACACCGACCAGCTGCACATAATCTACACTAGAGATCATCACAAAAATTCTGTAAAGAACTAAAAATAGTGCAATTGGCTCATCGTCATGCAAAAATTCACACTAAAACGAATTTGGTAGAGAGAGAGAGTGTGTGTAAGAATATTAGGCAATTTTAGCAACAATTTAATCCAGAAAAAGACATTAAACAAAATGATCAAGTTGGTGATATCATATAAATACTTATGTGTCTTAAACGTGACGAGCATGTAGATGATACTCAAATTAAGGATTGATAGCCAAGACCTTAGACCATTTATTCCAGAAACATACCCAGCGGCAGAGCCGGATGCACTCGACGACATAGTGCCTGTCGGTGTAGTCGTCCCGCTCGTTACAGTGCAGACATGAAGTAGTGCCGATCAGTAGAGGACCTTCAACGTGCGCCGACACCGGGAAGAAGAGGACGTAGACATAGTGAGTAGTCGTGCCGCCAGCGACATTCCCTAAAAACGTGATAGCCGCCCTTCACCCGAGCAGGTGAACACGAAGATGGCAGGCGTTCCGGAGGCCCTACTTTCCTAGTTCCAGTGCGCGCAGGAACCGAGACGGGGAGAACCAAAGAGCAGCTAAATATGTGGTGGAAGCCAAGAGGAATGACTGATGGAGGAGCTCGAACTCTCCACGCCACGCCACGCCTACTCCCACGCCTTGGCCCGGCCCGACCAGCGGTGGCGGCGGCAGCGCGCTCGCGCATGTGGCAAACCCACGTCCTTTTCTCAGCTTATCAATATAGATAGACAATGTTCAACCATATAAACTGAGTCAACGTCTTGTCAAAATCCCGTACGGTATTAAACCATATATCACGCATTATTACGGGCCATAGAGTTTATTTAATTTATTAAATATTATATGGGCCAAGGCCATTATATATCCAACAATCCCCACCAAACTCTAGGGTTCGTAGTAAAATAGTCTCAAAACCACATTTCTTTAATATACCAGAGTTTCGATGGAGACTGTTAAGATAAACATCCATGTAGAGCAGCAGTTACACTCAGTCACAACTGAACAATGGACTATGCCTTGAATTGACAGATTCGTGTGAGGTGAGTTTCACTAAAGTTCTTATCTGGTACTAGGCTGCAACAAGCATCCCTTCTATTTGAAGCATATAAGTCACACTTCAAGGCCTTTCATGAGTATATAGAGATTACCCACATCTCATAGATTGTGACTAGCAATCGAACTCATATAGGTGTGTTCCTTCTAGGATGTCCTATAGGACAACATCCTTGCTTAAATAAGCCACTCGGATCACATTAAGGAATTAACCATCCTGCCTTATAGCATTGGAGAAACAGTACGTCTCAAACGATTCGGACCTTAGCATAAGGGTCTCTCCCTCAGTCAACCACTAGCTTGTTTCACCATCCTACTTCGTGGGATCTCCGATCACATAGGACAGGTTACCACTATGGAATGACTTCAAGTGGGTCTCAAGCCCAACTTCCTCGACGCACCTTCTATGACATTACGTGATAGATCCTTTGTAAACTGTTCTACCAGATTCTTTAATGTATGGACATAGTCCAATGCAATTACTCCGGAGTTTCTCAGTTTTCTGATAGATTTTAACCGCCTTTTCATATGTCTTGTAGACTTCATGTTGTCTCTAGAACTGTTCACTTTGATTATCACCCTTTGGTTATCACAGTTCATGGAAATGACCGGTATTGGTTTTTCAACTATCGGTAAATCCATTAAGAGTTCATGAAACCACTCAGCCTCGGCGCCAGCGGTGTCTAATGTTGTGAGTTCTGCTTCCATTGTAGACTTTGTTAAAATGGTCTGCTTGCAAGACTTCTAGGAAATAGTGCCACCTCCAAGCAAGAACGCGTATCCGCTTGTGACATACAACTCATCAGCATCAGATATCCAGTTAGCATCACAATAACCCTCTAGTGCCCTCAATTACCCGGTATAGTGAATGCCATAGCTCATGGTTCCCTTCGGGTAGCGCAACACCCTCTCAAGAGCATGCCAATGTCTATCTCCTAGATTTGAAACAAACCGACTAATTTTGCTCATAGCAAACGAGATATCAGGTCTTGTTGCACTAGCCAAATACATAAGTGAGCCAACAATTTGAGAATATCTCAATTGATTCTGTGCTATTCTTTGATTTTTCCTTAATAGCACACTTAGGTCATAAAGAGTTGGAGCAGGCGTGCAATCACTATATCCAAAGTGATTCAACACATTTTTCACGTAGTGGGATTGCACAAGTGTTACCCCACCATTTCCTTCTCTCAGTAGCTTTATGTTAAGAATAACATCAGCCTCACCCAAGTCTTTCATTTCAAAATTATTAGACAGAAAATCTTTCACTTCCTTGCTCACATTAATATTATTTCCAAATATTAAAATATCATCCACATACAAGCACAAAATTACACCTTCTCCCCCACCATACCGATAATAGACACATTTATCAGCCTTATTCACTACAAAGCCGGCTGATGTCAAAGTTTTGTCAAACTTCTCATGCCACTGCTTAGGAGCTTGCTTTAGGCCATATGAAAGCTCTAGTTTGGTTTTGGTAAATTGATGAAACCCTAAGTGCTAACCTAGTTTATCAAGTGATCATGACATAGGTAGCACACTTCAAGTAGAAGAAGCTAATGAAGATCATAGCATGACAATGGTGATGGCATGACGATGATCAAGGGCTTAAACTTGAAATGAAGAAAGAGAAAAACAAAAAGCTCAAGGCAAAGGTATAAACCATAGGAGCTATTTTGTTTTGGTGATCAAGACACTTAGAGAGTGTGATCACATTTAGGTTTGATAGCCGTACTATTAAGAGGGGTGAAACTCGTATCGGAATACGGTTATCAAAGTGCCACTAGATGCTCTAACTTATTGCATATGCATTTAGGATCTAGTGGAGTGCTAACACCCTTGATAACATTTGTGAAAATATGCTAACACATGTGCACAAGGTGTTTGCAGGGTTGAGATGGGTTTGGGTCCCTCTCGGCGGGATTCGGCGCTTTTGGAAAAATAAAATGTCTATTTTCTATTGCGCCGGATGCAAAATTCTTGGTGGTTGGCACATTGGAGCAAGGGTGAAGAAGTTAGAGTTGAAATGGAGTTGATCGAATTGATGCTGGCGTCGGTCTACTGACCGGACGCTGGGTCACTCAGCGACCGGACGCTGAAAGGTTGCGTCCGGTCGAGCTGTCAGACGGCACAGTAGGCTAGGGTTGAGCACCGGACGCTAGCTGCGTCCGGTCAAGGTGGACCGGACGCGTCCGGTCAGAAAAACATGCCTCGGGGAGCTTACTGGAAACGATCGGACGCTGGGGCTTCAGCGTCCGGTCAGTTTTGACCGGAGCGTCCGGTCAGCGTCATAACCGTTGGAATCTGACGAACAGCGTTTGAAGACAATGACACGTGGCGTCCATCGGGCGACCGGACGCTGAGGGCCAGCGTCCGGTCAGAGCGCGTTTTGCCCAGTGAAGGGGTATAACGGCTCTATTTGATTAGGGCTCTATTTATAGCCCCATGGCCGGCTGTGGCTCAGATCTTTGGCCATTTTCATTGACATAGCAACCTTGTGAGCTAAGCCAAAGAACTCCCACTCATCTACATCATTGATGTATCATCATAGTGAGATTGGGAGTGATCCAAGTGCATTGCTTGAGTGATTGCATCTAGAGGCACTTAGTGATCGTGTTTCGCTGCGGATTTCGCTTGTTACTCTTGGTGGTTGCCGCCACCTAGACGGCTTGGAGCAGCGAGGATCGTCGAGCGGAGGTGGTGATTGTCTCCGGCTCCGATCGTGGTGATTGTGAGGGGTTCTTGACCTTTCCCCGGCGGAGCGCCAAAAGGTACTCTAGTGGATTGCTCATGGCTTGTGTGATCCTCATCTTGTGTTGGTTGTGCGGCACCCTATTGAGGGTTTGGCGTGTGAAGCCAATTAGCGCGTGAACCTCCAAGTGAGTGAATCGTCACAACGAGGACTAGCTTGCCGGCAAGCAAGTGAACCTCGGTAAAAATCATTGTCTTCATCATTGATTCCGAGGTGATTGGTCATCATTGTTATTCATCTTCGTGATTGATTGGTTCATTCATCTACACGGCGGTATAACCCTCTTGATCACTCTCTTTACTTTACCGCAAACTAGTTGACAAGCTCTTTAGTGTAGCTAGTTGTGAGAGCTTGCATGCTTGGTTGGTGTGGCTCTTTAGTTAGCCTTTGAGAGCACACTAACATAGGGTAGTGTCATTGATCTTGTGTGAATTGACACTATCTAAACTAGAATTGTGGTAGGTGGCTTGCATTTTGAGTAGGCTAGCACAACACTCGCTTCGCCTCATAATTGTCTAACCATTTGGTTAAGTGTTGTTGTAGAAATTTTTATTAGGCTATTCACCCCCTCTAGCCATTAGGACCTTTCACCATACCAGGATTTTAATAATTTATAAACCTTACCCTCTTGACCTTTTGCTATAAATCCATCAGGTTGATCCATGTAGATCTCTTCCTCAAGCTCTCTATTCAAGAAAGTTGTCTTAACGTCCATATGATGAATGAGAAGACCGTGTGAGGCAGCCAAGGACAGCAGCGCGCGTATGGTCGTCAAACGGGCAACTGGTGAGTAGGTATCAAAATAATCCTCACCTTCTTTCGGCATATAGCCCTTTGCTACAAGTCTCACCTTGTACTTCTCAATAGTACCATCAGGCCTAAATTTTTTCTTAAACATCCATTTACATCCTACAGGTTTGCACCCATAAGGACGATCAATCACCTCCCAAGTTCCATTAGACATAATAGAGTCCATCTCCCTCTGAACAACATCCTTCCATAAGTCAGCATCTAGAGATGAATATACCTCTTTTATGGTTTTAGGAGTATCATCCACAAGGTATATAATATAGTCTTCACCAAAGGACTTTGCAGTCCTCTGTCTCTTACTCTTTCGAGTGACTATATTATTATCCTCCTCAGGAATTTCTTCATGGGTTTTAACATCAATGTGTATTACCGGTTCATGTGTCTCAGGCAGAAAAATATATTTATGACTAGAAGTGCTAGGTGTATTATTCATGGAAAATTCACTCTCAAAAAATATTGCATCTCTAGATTCCATAATTGTACCAACAATTATATCAGGAATACCAGAGTTTATTATTAAGAATCTATAACCCACGTTGTGAATAGCATAACCAAAAAAAGATAAAATCAACGTTTTTTGTCAAGTTTTCGCTTCTTGTTAATTGGCACATTTACCTTTGCCAAACAACCCCACGTTCGCATGTAAGAGTTATTTAATCTCTTCTTCTCCAATTTCTCGAATGGTGTAATTTCTTTGTTCTTTGTGGGCACCCAATTCAGGACATGACACGCTGTCAAAATTGCCTCACCCCACCATTCCTTAGATAGTCCCGCAATCTCTAACGTGACGTTAACCAACTCAGTTAGAGTGTGGTTCTTTCTCTCTGCAATCCTATTGGACTGTGGTGAGTATGGTTGCGTCCTCATGAATAATGCAATGCACCGTGCAAAACTCGGAAAATTCATTTGAGAAATATTCTCTCCCACCATCAGACCGCAAACGTTTAATTTTCTTCTCAAGTTGATTTTCTACCTCAGCTTTATAGATCTTAAAATAATGTAACGCTTCATCTTTTGATTTTAATAAACACACATAGCAAAATCAAGTGTAATCATCTATAAACGTTATAAAATGCCTTTTGCCACCTTTGGTCAACTCGCCATTTATTTCTCACAGATCGGAATGGATTAGTTCTAAAGTATATTGCTCGTGCTAACGCTACGGCGACATCTAGGTAACACACATTAAACAGTCATAGTGGACATGCACAACGCGACTCACACGTGGATATCAAAAGAAATGCCCATGCTAACACTACGGACAAATCAAATAACTAAAACATTTGTAAGAAAATATGTTTGCTAATCAACAAGAAATTTGTTTGCCAATTGACAAGATCTAAACTTGGTAAGAAAATATTTCTTTTCACATGTTTGGCATCATATTTTCTTCTTCTTTTCATTTGGATTAACAAAAATGATAAGCTGGCTACACACATGCATACCTATAAAGCAAGGTTAAATATACCATTGTCCTCAAACTCAAAATACAACAATTGAAAAGAGAAGTGTCAACCTACTTATTTGCTGCAATTACACAATATATCAAGTACTTCGTTCATTTCCTGGACGGCTTGTATTAGTCTTAAAAAAATCAATGTATCCTTGTTGTGGTTCTTTTTTTAGCACAAGTGATTCTACCAACTCATCTACTCCTTTTCTCTTTCCGTTTCCTTACTGCAGAGTGCTGAAATTTTAAGAGATATCAAATATTAGTAATTGAAAGTAAAGCTGAAGTAAAAAGGTAATATGTCAGTACAGCAGTACATGCCGCTTGAAGAATTGCAAACAATATAACAGCTCAGGTTCGGGACTGAAATTTAGAACATGATCTGGTGGAAGATCTGCCGCAAAAAAAATTTATGGAAAGCATAAGCTGGTGAGTTAACAAAAATAAAATTAGTTTTTGTACTTTAAAACAGTTTTTGGCCTCTATCTAGCGCTAGTCGATTCCAATATGTAATTTAAAGCGGCTTTGGATAATTAGAGTTCAATCCAATAGCAAAACAATGTTCTCTTAGGTGCATCTTAGGTGCAGGTTCATTATTTTCCTTCAAGGTTCTCTCGTTATAATTTAACATGTATGTAGAAAATGTGTTTTTAATAATATACTAAATTTTTAACTATTGCATGGGTAAAAATATATTTAGAAGGCAACAAGGTCAGACCATGATCAAGGAATGTGGCCAACTTATTTCTTTTGCTATTTCTGGTGGGCTGAATGCAAGAGGGCAAAGTCATCGCACCATTTTTCGAATCTATGGTAAAAGCTAGGATCAAAGTTATCACGCACTTGTTTCTGAACCTAAAAGGGTCCAATAAAGCACAAATGTGTTATGCACCAAATATACAGTAACTTAACAAAGGTCAACACAACAGCCTTGCACAAGGTGATTTTGGCCAAATTAAATGGATCTTTTTTTATAATAACTGGATCTATATTTATGTTCTGAACAAGTGGACAAGAATGTAGTGACATGTAGAATGGAAGTGCTTGACATCTATTCTCTGCTACTTACTGAAGGTGCCCAAGTAGAGATAAAAAAGGATGTTTATATAGGGAAAAAAGAAACAAACTAAATTAAGTAGTTGGATCCAAATCAAATGAAATTGTGTATCTAAATAGACCGTAGATTCAAGAATTGATTTCAATCCAGCAAATCATGACAACAAATCCAAAAAAATGATAAAAGCAAAGTAATGTCAGTAAATAGATAACAACATTGTGAAAAGATTAAATTTATAAAAAATATACATATTTAAAATAACAACCTTGACGACCCTTGCAAGTTTGTCCTTCCCTTCTGCAACTGTTGTACCACAGATGCGCCTCATATCTTCCCGTGCATCTATGCCTAAAATAATTCTAAAGTGGTAGATTTTTGTTAATTGTCTACTGCTATATCAGTATACCACAATAATGCCCAATACAATGGCGCTCCTAATAATCAGCGAGATCATCAAAGGCTTTGATGGGGTCGGCACAGGGTCAAGTATTTCGACAGAAAAAGAAGCCTAATGCAACTAATACTTTTCATAGACACCACCGGCTGATAAAAATATAGATTTGCAATTATTCAGGGACACCACGCGATACGAAAGAATTGGACATTTATATAGTAGATATATAGCTAAATTATCAAATATTATATTAGTTGGTCAGGCAAGCCCATCTAACAGAATAAACAAGAATACAAGATGACTATATACTGCTGGAACAAATATTTTTTTTTGTACAGCTACACCAAATCGGTATCATAAAAACAAATGACTATCAAAGTATGAACTGCGGGAACAAACATCTTTTAGCAAGGCCAATAAAATATTCTAATGTATCTAGTAGCAAAAGGACTTAAGTTTAACGAACAGGCAGAATACAGAAGTAAAAAGAACATATTAGTTACAGTAGAGTTTTTTTAAAAAAAATAATCGAGAGTTTTGTTTCAGTAAAAAGCATATTTGTTTCATAATTTACTTCAGAGACCATTGCAGTTTACTTCAGAGATCATATGTCTGCTTCCAAAGGAAGCCCTTCAAGTATATGGAGATGCACCTGGTGGTTTGGATCCACTGTTGCCGACTTGTTGGGGATCCGAGAAGCCTGCTGCACTATGAAGATAGCCTATTTAGCACCAGCCATATATTTGCTCAGCTGAATCTGAATTAAAAAACTGGAGGGGAGGGAAAAAGAGACGACTGCTCTACCGAACTCACCTCACCCGCACAGGGCC
Source organism: Miscanthus floridulus (assembly GCF_019320115.1). Classification (NCBI taxonomy): domain Eukaryota; kingdom Viridiplantae; phylum Streptophyta; class Magnoliopsida; order Poales; family Poaceae; genus Miscanthus; species Miscanthus floridulus. Next base: position 109,732,962 of record NC_089595.1, read on the forward strand.
GCACACCGCTGCCGAGCACATCTTACTCGCTCGACGCTCAGCGAGGGCTCGCACCGCTTGCCCGTTGTGGCTACGAATCCGGCACCGCGCGCTGGTGTAGTGGACGTAGTACTCGTAGTTGGCGGGGAAGAGGAAGTGGAGCCCTTACGGCGCTCGATGACCTTGACCGGTTGGAGCTTCTAGTCGCGCCACCAGCAACCACGCGCGTGTTCACCACCAGGGGATGGTGCGGCCCCCACGACGCAGACACAACCGAGCGAATCTGCCACGGCCGTGTTCGCCCTGCACGGATCCATCTCCAGGGGAAGGTGCGCCTCCCATGACGCGGACGCAGCCGAGGGAATCCACCATCACCGTGTCCGCTCTGCCCGGATCCAGAGCCCGAGGGCGGCTGCCCGTCACCGACACCCACGCACGCAAGGCCGTCGGGATGGGGAAGGGCGCAGCGGCCGCCGTCAGGAGGGGATGCGGAAGGGTGCCGCCACCATGGTCGCGGGGAGCAGGGCCATCGGCGCGGCGGCGGCGAATGGTATTTTTTCTTTTTTTTATTCGGTGATGATCGGCTTCGATCGTGGTTGGAGCGTTGAATCGCGGTGTTGCGCGTCGAAGTGCGAGGAGGGCACGGGGATGAGAAGCCTCGGTGAGAAGCCTAGCATCCCACGTCGAATCATGGGCATTGGATTTGGTTTAGGTGTTCTACGTGCTCCTTGGTGCACAATGGTTGGAGGCTCTTAGCGGGAGACGTTTCCTGTGGGACCTAGTATAATTTTGATTGGTCCATTATAGTAGAGATGGAGCCAAGTCTCTTGCCATAATAGCCTTGTGAGGCTCACGAGGTTGTTTTGATTCAACACATACATAGCATTTATAACCTTTGACCAAATCAAATTTCAGAATTAAATTTAAACCAGCTAAGCGAGTCATACAATCAAAATTAATATGACATAAGCGCGAATGCCAAACATTTGTCTCATTATCGTGGCTCACATGGTTCACGGAATTAAAACAAGTATGCATCAAAGACAAGCGGAACACGCATCCGCTCTCATAGCCTTTGCCAACAAAAGTTTCATACTTAGAAAGTACAAACTTATCTAACTCAAACACAAGTTTATAACCATCATGACATAACAGAGAACCACTAATCAAATTCTTCCTTATTGAGGGGACATGTTGCACGTTCTTTAGATACACGGTCTTTCTCGAAGTAAGTTTTAGATCGACCGTACCAACACCACGTACAGCTGCATGCGCCTTGTTCCCCATCAACAAGGAGGAAGTCCGCTCGACCTGATAAGAAAAAAACAAAGAAATATCAGCACACACATAAATATTGGCTCCTGTATCAATCCACCAATCAGGTGAATGAAAATCTGAAAGAACTGTATGTAACAAATTTATCATACCCCGATGTTCCTCCATCAGCCTCAACCATGGCTCCGTTCGCTTCGCTAAAAAAACAAGCCGAAACACTGTTCCGGCTGATTTGTTGTGAGAGAAAAACATTGTTCCGGCTGAAAAAAGAAGCTGAAAAAGACGGATTATAAGAGAAGGAACAGGGCCCATGTTTGCAGATTTCTTCTTGGGCTTCCACTTGCTATCCGGACAATCCTTAGCATAATGCCCAGACTTGCCACAAGTAAAACAATTCTTATTTTCCTTGTTCTTCTTCTTCTTTTTAAAAGGTGTAGTGTTCTTTTGTTTGAGTTCTTACTGGAATTTCTTCTCGTGGGAGTGTTGAGGATTTTTCTGCACCACATGGGCACTAGAACCTCCCTCAACAGTTTTCTTGTCACGGATGTCCTTTGCTCTTGCCTTCTCTTCAACATACAAAGAGCCAATGAGCTCAGCAATACCAAACTCATGTCTCTTATGTTTTAGAGAAGTAGCCAAATCTGTCTAAGCTTGTGGTAGCTTAGCAATGATACAGCCTGCCATGAACTTATAAGGCAATACACAACCAAAAATTTTGAGCTCTTTTGCCAGTGTTTGTATCTCATGAGCTTGTTCTACTACAAAATGATCATCAACCATCCTGTAGTCATGAAACTGCTCCATGACATACAACTCACTACCAGCATCAGAAACCCCATATTTGACCTCAAGTGCATCCTACATCTCTTTACCAGACTATAGCGGCACATATGCATCAACTATGAAGTCTCCTAACATGTTCAGAATTGCTGCCTTAAACATATTGTCAGCATGTTTGAATGCACGCTCCTCATCAGGAGTATGTGGCCCAACAGCTCTAGGTTCAGCAACAAAATAGCAGTTCATAGAAGTCAACCACAGAATGCACCTCAGCCCCCACCTCTTGTAATGTGTGCCCTCAAAGACATTCGGTTTTAGCATACTCGCAAAGCCAACTACCGAAAATTGTCTATCATGTTTTTGGATTGTTAGAATATTAGGTAATTTTAGCAACAATTTAATCCAAAAAAAGACATTAAACAAAATGATCAAGTTGGTGACATCATATATGTGCTTGTGTGTCTTAAACGTGATGAGCATGTAGATGATACTCAAATTAAGGATTGATAGCCAAGACCTTAGACGATTCGTTCCAGAAACATACCCAGCGGCAGAGCCGGATGCACTCGACGACATAGGGCCTGTTGGTGTAGTCGTCCCGCTCGTTGCAGTGCAGAAGGGAAGCAGTGTCGATCAGTAGAGGACCTTCAACGTGCGTCGACACCGGAAAGAAGAGGACGTAGACATAGCGAGTAGTCGTGCCGCCAGCGACCCTCCCCAAAAACGTGATAGCCGCCCTTCACCCGAGCAGGTGAACACGAAGACAGCAGGCGTTCCGGAGGCCCTACTCTCCCAGTTCCAGTGCGCGCAGGAACAGGGACCGGGAGAACCAAAGACCAGCTGAATATGTGGTGGAAGCCAAGAGGAATGACTGACAAAGGAGCTCGGAATATATGCTCGCGGTGGAGAAGCAAAGAGGCATAGGAGGAGATCATGAGACGAAGAAGGTGTGCGGACGCAGAAGGATGGAGACGGCGATAGCAGGCGAAAAACTCCCGCAATGAAGCCGTCTGGATTGAGCGGCAAAACCACTCCCGTCCTGTCCGCCCACGCCCGGCTGGCGGCGGCGCGCGTGCGGCACACCCACGTCCTTTTCTCAGCTTCTCAATATAGATAGACAATGTCCAACCATATAAACCGAGTCAACGTCTTATCAAAATCATGTACGGTATTAAACCATATATCACGCATTATTACGGGCCATAGAGTTTATTTGATTTATTAAATATTATATGGGCCGGCCCATAATATATCCAACAGAGAGAAAGGTGAAAAGTTTTTACTTCAAAAAAAGAGAGGTGAAAAGATGACAAATGAAATGACCATGACAAGGGGTTCTTCAGTTGTTGCAAACTGCAGGCACCAAAAAGATCTAGAAAAATTGACGTACACATCCTGGTACAGTAGTGAATCATCGTGCAAAGTTCTCTCAAAAACCTTCAGAAAAGGTTTCAGTTAATCTGCTGTTTTTGCTCAAATTCCTCATGTTTGCTGTTCTTGGAGCACATGCTTTCGCTGCATTTGCTGGCATTTCCCTTTATCTGAAGCAGCAGCAGCGTAAGCTTGGCAGGCTGCCCGATTGGACATGCAGAGGTTTAGTGCCGTCCACAAAACTGAGATCAAGGCCTTGTTTAGATCACCTCCAAATTCCAAGTTTTTTCACTCTTTCTCCATCACATCAATTTTTGGACGTATGCATGGAGCATTAAATGTAGGTAAAAAAAATAACTAATTACACAATTTGGTTGTAAATCACGAGACGAATCTTTTGAGCCTAGTTAGTCCATGATCGGACAAAGTTTGTCAAATACAAACGAAACGGGCTACAGTGTCCAGATTGTAAAAATTTGCAATCTAAACAAGGCCCAAATGTGCGCTGGTCACTGGAGCATGCATCCAATTGGCAGCAAATTCAATTGCAATCAAGCCCTGGACAGTTGTTGAAAGCAGCAGGCATAGGCAAGCTTAATGCCTTTAAAGAATCATTCATTGCATCCATAATCGATACATGAAAACAGCGGCCAAACAAAGCGCACTAGCATAGCATATGCTTGCAATCACAAGTCATTTCATTTCACCACTTGCTTAAGTGAACAAAAGGATTCCAGTTAGAACCTATACCGCAAAGGCCAAAGCAGGTGACCAAGACTAGCCAGTGAGTAGTTTGAGGTAAAACACTACTCTAAACTCTAAATCATACAGCAATTGCAGGAGAACAGGCTGAAATACTTTTGTACTAAGGAAACATCCAGGTTCCTAGCATTTGCATCTCAAGGTACAGAACAGAGTTCTAAACAACCACCATGTGCTAGAACCAGGATCCAAGGGCAATGCATAACCACTAATCCCGTTTGTAATATTACAGCACAACCAGTAAAGCGCGCGCATCAAAATATTTGAGGCCAACTGTGTTCATTGGTCAGCCTCAGGCTTGCTTCCATTGCCCTCGTCATTGCCTGTGTGGTTTTCTGGCGAGGCCGTCTGGGGTTCCTGCTGCTGCTGCCCCGTGCCTGTACTGGGTTCAGGATGGAAGTTGATAGGGAACTTGGTGACTCGGGGCTTGTCGGCCAAGATATTTCTCTGCACCCGGTCAATTAGCACCTTTGCTGGAGGCTCTTCTCTCAATTGCTCATCACCATAATCATTGTTCACATAGTAGCCTACTCTCATGAACTCCTGGCCCATGTAAGAGCATGTCAATAGCAGCACAGTCACACCAATTATGTCTTCCTCACGGATCTTTGAGGGATCCGGTGGGTCAGCCTGCAATTGTTGCCATATCATTTTCCAAAATTGGGTAGATATAACAGGGCTTAACACAAAAGGGGAAATCACAAGCAGTGCTCACACTTTATTCTTAAAAAAAATTTCAGGACCTATTATGTCCCATGAATGTTTGGAGTAAGTAGAATAGAGCAACACAACATCGATTTGAATACCTGGAGAACGAAACGGTAGGTCCCAACATTGACAGGGCCAACAAGCACGCTCTCAAGCTGCTGGTCATAGTTTTCATCTTCAGCTGATCCAACATATATAAGCTTCCACTCCAGATCTGAAATGCAAACAAAAGTTCTTTACATGTATTTTAAATCCAATATCCAAAAGCAAAGACAGAGAAATCAAAACATATGAATTGCATATCTGCCTCATACAGATAATGTAGAGCTCAATATGTCTTTATAGTATGCAGGGAAAAATACACATGGCGCTACAATTAAAACTACCTCAAACAAGACAATATCCATGCATAATCCATAAATTATAGCCTAGTCAATGTTGATTGGGTTGTATCTGACAATTTCTATGTAGTACTTATCATGATAAGCCTTTATGCCACTATCAACAAACCAGAGCCAAAAGAGGGGAGAAAGTAAAGCAAACATGTCTGGACCAGAATTATTCAGATAACGACCCACCCCACTCAAACAGCTTTTGAAGCTAGCAGGATCCCCAGGAGTCATGTAGCTTATGAAAGAGGCCTGCAGATTAACCACTGCAGAGTGCAGTGAATAAATCACTAAAAGCAAAACAGAACATTTTTCCGGAGTAACCAGCAATAGTACTATAGAAGATTTAAAACAACAACCTCAAAGGAAACTCCACTTGTGTTAAGTTCGATAACACAAGTATACATTTCTATCATCAGCTATAGCTAACAAGTGTTAATCCCTTCTAGGTACCGGATACAAATAATATGAGATGTATCCACTGCACATTCAATTATAATCAGCTTCAAGCACAGCTAATGCTAGATTGTAGGCAATGATCCACGCGTGGCACGGGTGTGCATGGAATTTTTTGCAAAACTGTCTCTAATGTGGCACCCAGATTTTGACAATACAAGTATACAACTCAATGACCCGCTAAGCAAATAGGCTCAGTCATATGAGATACTGGTTTCAAGATACTAGTAAAGTAGTAATGGAGGATAGAATATATGATCAAGCGTCATAGTGGAAATTACGCTGCATTCTTATGATAATTGTTACATAAAGGCCAGTATGATTAAGAGAAGTTAACCGTCACGAGCATGCAAGCAAGGTGAGCTCTAGAATAGGAGTACTGACAGTTCAGCTCCCCCCCCCCCCCCCCCCCCCCCACCCACACAACCAAATTCCATGTAATCCTACTTGATTGTTTGTGAACCAACAATTAGCTGTATGTAAAAAATTGTTAAGCGATTTTCTTATCGTTCATAGATTAGCCAATCGCCCTACATCCCAAAACATACTTCCGATACAAGAATACAATATGCGCCGAACAAGAACAGTGGTAGCCTCGACTGCAATGGCATTCGCATCTATGCTAAAACCGCCGCACAGGAATGCAACCGATGCAGCGGCGCTCGACTCCCATACCCTCCTGACCCCATGCTGCAACCCAACCCCATAACCCGGTATCCCCGCTGCATCCAGAGCGACACCCACCGATCTCACGACGCACGAAACCCTAGCCCGCCGCCACGCATGACGGGGGACCGAGAAAAAAGTAGGGGAGGCGATCCGTACCGTCGTCGAGGGGCACGAGGCACTCGTAGGAGATCTCGAACTGGAAGGGGTTGAGGAAGGCGGTGGGGTTGTCCAGCACCGCCACGTTGGTGATGTTCACCGCGCTCATCGCCGCCGCCGGGAGTAGCCGCGCGTGCTCGAGCAGAGGGGAAAAGACGAGAGCGAGCCGCGGTGGCTGGGGATCGGATTTCTGGCCAGGGGGTCGCGGGTCGCCAACTGCTCGAGGGCGCGGCCTTTCGGGCGGGTTTAATGAGGTGGGGAGCGGCGGGAAGCGAAATTGGTGTTGGCGGGAGACGGCCCGGAGCCCGAGGTTTGGAGTGGAGACTGGAGAGAGTAGAGGGGACGACGACGCAACCGCCCAACCGCTGTCGAAACCGAACAAGTACCAAAGCCAACTATGGCCCTTGTTTAGATTGCAAATTTTTGCAATCTGAACACTGTAGTATATTTTATTTGTATTTAATAAATTTTGTTCGATCATGGACTAACTAGACTCAAAAGATTCATCTCGTGATTTATAACCAAATTGTGTAATTAGTTACTTTTTTTACCTACATTTAATGCTCTATACGTCTAAAAATTGATGTGATAGAGAGAGTGAAAAAATTTAGAACTTTGAGGCAATCTAAACCAGGCCTATATCCTGTCCGCCCACGCCCGGCTGGCGGCGGCGCGCGTGCGGCACACCCACGTCCTTTTCTCAGCTTCTCAATATAGATAGACAATGTCCAACCATATAAACCGAGTCAACGTCTTATCAAAATCATGTACGGTATTAAACCATATATCACGCATTATTACGGGCCATAGAGTTTATTTGATTTATTAAATATTATATGGGCCGGCCCATAATATATCCAACAGAGAGAAAGGTGAAAAGTTTTACTTCAAAAAAAGAGAGGTGAAAAGATGACAAATGAAATGACCATGACAAGGGGTTCTTCAGTTGTTGCAAACTGCAGGCACCAAAAAGATCTAGAAAAATTGACGTACACATCCTGGTACAGTAGTGAATCATCGTGCAAAGTTCTCTCAAAAACCTTCAGAAAAGGTTTCAGTTAATCTGCTGTTTTTGCTCAATTCCTCATGTTTGCTGTTCTTGGAGCACATGCTTTCGCTGCATTTGCTGGCATTTCCCTTGATCTGAAGCAGCAGCAGCGTAAGCTTGCAGGCTGCCCGATTGGACATGCAGAGGTTTAGTGCCGTCCACAAAACTGAGATCAAATGTACGCTGGTTACTGGAGCATATGCATACAAATGTACGCTGGTAACTGGAGCATGCATCCAATTGGCAGCAAATTCAATTGCAATCAAGCCCTGGACAGTTGTTGAAAGCAGCAGGCATCGGCAAGCTTAATGCCTTTAAAGAATCATTCATTCCATCCATAATCGAGTACATGAAAACAGCTGCCAAACAAAGCGCACTAGCATAGCATATGCTTGCAATCACAAGTCATTTCATTTCACCACTTGCTTAAGTGAACAAAAGGATTCCAGTTAGAACCTATACCGCAAAGGCCAAAGCAGGTGACCAAGACTAGCCAGTGAGTAGTTTGAGGTAAAACACTACTCTAAACTCTAAATCATACAGCAATTGCAGGAGAACAGGCTGAAATACTTTTGTACTAAGGAAACATCCAGGTTCCTAGCATTTGCATCTCAAGGTACAGAACAGAGTTCTAAACAACCACCATGTGCTAGAACCAGGATCCAAGGGCAATGCATAACCACTAATCCCGTTTGTAATATTACAGCACAACCAGTAAAGCGCGCGCATCAAAATATTTGAGGCCAACTGTGTTCATTGGTCAGCCTCAGGCTTGCTTCCATTGCCCTCGTCATTGCCTGTGTGGTTTTCTGGCGAGGCCGTCTGGGGTTCCTGCTGCTGCTGCCCCGTGCCTGTACTGGGTTCAGGATGGAAGTTGATAGGGAACTTGGTGACTCGGGGCTTGTCGGCCAAGATATTTCTCTGCACCCGGTCAATTAGCACCTTTGCTGGAGGCTCTTCTCTCAATTGCTCATCACCATAATCATTGTTCACATAGTAGCCTACTCTCATGAACTCCTGGCCCATGTAAGAGCATGTCAATAGCAGCACAGTCACACCAATTATGTCTTCCTCACGGATCTTTGAGGGATCCGGTGGGTCAGCCTGCAATTGTTGCCATATCATTTTCCAAAATTGGGTAGATATAACAGGGCTTAACACAAAAGGGGAAATCACAAGCAGTGCTCACACTTTATTCTTAAAAAAAATTTCAGGACCTATTATGTCCCATGAATGTTTGGAGTAAGTAGAATAGAGCAACACAACATCGATTTGAATACCTGGAGAACGAAACGGTAGGTCCCAACATTGACAGGGCCAACAAGCACGCTCTCAAGCTGCTGGTCATAGTTTTCATCTTCAGCTGATCCAACATATATAAGCTTCCACTCCAGATCTGAAATGCAAACAAAAGTTCTTTACATGTATTTTAAATCCAATATCCAAAAGCAAAGACAGAGAAATCAAAACATATGAATTGCATATCTGCCTCATACAGATAATGTAGAGCTCAATATGTCTTTATAGTATGCAGGGAAAAATACACATGGCGCTACAATTAAAACTACCTCAAACAAGACAATATCCATGCATAATCCATAAATTATAGCCTAGTCAATGTTGATTGGGTTGTATCTGACAATTTCTATGTAGTACTTATCATGATAAGCCTTTATGCCACTATCAACAAACCAGAGCCAAAAGAGGGGAGAAAGTAAAGCAAACATGTCTGGACCAGAATTATTCAGATAACGACCCACCCCACTCAAACAGCTTTTGAAGCTAGCAGGATCCCCAGGAGTCATGTAGCTTATGAAAGAGGCCTGCAGATTAACCACTGCAGAGTGCAGTGAATAAATCACTAAAAGCAAAACAGAACATTTTTCCGGAGTAACCAGCAATAGAACTATAGAAGATTTAAAACAACAACCTCAAAGGAAACTCCACTTGTGTTAAGTTCGATAACACAAGTATACATTTCTATCATCAGCTATAGCTAACAAGTGTTAATCCCTTCTAGGTACCGGATACAAATAATATGAGATTATCCACTGCACATTCAATTATAATCAGCTTCAAGCACAGCTAATGCTAGATTGTAGGCAATGATCCACGCGTGGCACGGGTGTGCATGGAATTTTTTGCAAAACTGTCTCTAATGTGGCACCCAGATTTTGACAATACAAGTATACAACTCAATGACCCGCTAAGCAAATAGGTTCAGTCATATGAGATACTGGTTTCAAGATACTAGTAAAGTAGTAATGGAGGATAGAATATATGATCAAGCATCACATGGTACAGAATAGCATAGTGGAAATTACGCTGCATTCTTATGATAATTGTTACATAAAGGCCAGATATGATTAAGAGAAGTTAACCGTCACGAGCATACAAGCAAGGTGAGCTCTAGAATAGGAGTACTGACAGTTCAGCTCCCCCCCCCCCCCCCCCCCCACCCCCCACCCACACAACCAAATTCCATGTAATCCTACTTGATTGTTTGTGAACCAACAATTAGCTGTATGTAAAAAATTGTTAAGCGATTTTCTTATCAGTTCATAGATTAGCCAATCGCCCTACATCCCAAAACATACTTCCGATACAAGAATACAATATGCGCCGAACAAGAACAGTGGTAGCCTCGACTGCAATGGCATTCGCATCTATGCTAAAACCGCCGCACAGGAATGCAACCGATGCAGCGGCGCTCGACTCCCATACCCTCCTGACCCCATGCTGCAACCCAACCCCATAACCCGGTATCCCCGCTGCATCCAGAGCGACACCCACCGATCTCACGACGCACGAAACCCTAGCCCGCCGCCACGCATGACGGGGGACCGAGAAAAAAGTAGGGGAGGCGATCCGTACCGTCGTCGAGGGGCACGAGGCACTCGTAGGAGATCTCGAACTGGAAGGGGTTGAGGAAGGCGGTGGGGTTGTCCAGCACCGCCACGTTGGTTATGTTCACCGCGCTCATCGCCGCCGACAGTAGGAGCCACGCGTGCTCGAGCAGAGGGGAAAAGACGAGAGAGCGAGCCGCGGCGGCTGGGGATCGGATTTCTGGCCAGGGGCAGGGGGTCGCCAACTGCTCGAGGGCGCGGCCTTTCGGGCGGGTTTAATGAGGTGGGGAGCGGCGGGAAGCGAAATTGGTGTTGGCGGGAGACGGCCCGGAGCCCGAGGTTTGGAGTGGGAGAGTGGAGAGGAGAGGTGGGGGAGCCGAGAGAGTGGAAGATGGGACGACGACCCAATCACCCAACCGCTGTCGAAACTTGAAGAAGTACCAAAGCGAACTATACTCTTCCCTTATTTGGATTGTTGTTTTTTGAGGAATCGCACGAGGGCCTTATTTTAGACGGTGGAAAAAAATACTCAATTTTTTTGAGGAATCGCGCAGAATTCTGCTGGTATTTACTTGGACCGTCTTGCTTCTTGCAAGTCGATATAATTCTCCTTAAAATGATTTGGCCGGTTCACAAAAATAGATTGCCTACTTGCGGGCCATACATCTTTCCTGATACGTACTCCGTAGATGCGAGCACATTCGTTGGGAGACAGGCAAATGAAGCAGCAGACATCGCTGATTGCTCATTAGCGCTGCCTGCTCTTGGTAGGTACCAAGACTGATTCGACAGAAACAATGGAGACGAAGCCCTGACGGAATGAATATACATGAGCACGCTTACATGGTTCGATAAGACGATAATAATGATGCCGTGTACTCTTTTCCTCGCTACGAAATTTACTCCCAGATATACAGCAGACCTGTTACCAGTGTTCTCTTCAACAAGCCTAGTCAAGGTTCAACTTGGACACCATAATAATACAGATATAAGACAACACAAATCGCTCAAAGAACTTGGTAGAACCATGGTGACAAACGGACCACGACATGAGCAGTTCCAAGGCAGGATTCCGCCTCACTTTTTTAGAACACTGCAACACAAAAACAGAAAGCAATATCATGAGCGGTACATATATATCAAGCACCAGCTGTTACAATAACAAACAAACTCAAACGAAGGAACTCTTGTACAGCAACAAACACAAACTGAAGAAAATCTCAGCATGGTCATAATAATAGTCATACCCAACCCCTAGCTGTCCTTTTGGAAATGCAACTGGATTTTGCTGGGAATGAATATTACTTACTTGTAAAGGTAGGCCGCAATACCAAGAATGACACAGAGAAGGATGATGTCGATGCAAAAGTTGCGACTTGATCTAAGCTGATAACAGGTCAATGTGAAAAACAAGTGGTATGAGGTCACCAATCTTCCAAGCATTAGTTAGCTAGTATAGAATGGAAGTGCTAGGTCTTACCTGAAGAATAGTCTCCTTCAGTCTCACGTTGGTATTCTTCAAATCTGCATTGGCTCTATCCACCTACAATCATCATTATATAGTAAAATGAGAGTTGCTAGACAATTTCTAGATGGAGCCTACAGAAACTAATGGCTGCCAGATAACAGACCTTGTCATCCATTTCGTCCATCAGAGGGACTTGTCTGTCCAATTCCTGATGATCACAGCTATTCAGTTAATTGTCCATAATTTACTATAATTACCATAGAACAAAAAAAAGTGCAGCAATCAACCTCGTTCATATCAGATGCCATATTTTTCAAAGTCTCCAGTCCTTCACCAATAACGTCCAAACCTTCATCCTGCACAATTTTATTGTCAAAGACTGGTTACACCACATGACAAATTGAGAGGAACTGCATCTAGTAGCAAGACAATATGAAACAGAAAGAAGGAAAGTGGCTGAGTGAATTTACCTGTTTCATTCTGCGCATCTCATATTCCTGACGGAACTGATTAGATTCTTCTGTCCCCTTAAAGTACTCATCATCAAAGTTCCCATCTGTGTATTATGTGGAGTTACAAGGGGAAAGGACATCAGCCAGTTATTCAAATGGAGATGAAAGTCAAATCTAGAAGGATCTTAAGTCTCATGAAAGACTACAAATGAGGTTCAGCTTGATTAGATGGTTTTCCAATAACTAGGGAGCAACAAAGTTATGTACTTTAGCCTGATTTATGAATCTAGATGATTATATTTTCGAATTGGGCATAAACAATGGATCATGGATTTCATCAAAAGGAACTATACCAAATCTTTCCTACTAAGAACAAAGGTGGACAATAAATCTCAGTTGCTCACTAACCAGCAGTAGAGTCAAACTTTATGGCTCCTCCAGTGCGAGATCCTGAGGCTCCCCAAGTTCCATTTTTCTTTGTGGCAGTAGAACTACCATCTGGGATTGATTGTATTCTGTCAGGTAAGGCGGCAACCAGATCACTACGGGTCGCAATTTCTTCTCTGGTGAGCCCTTTCACCTGTTCAAAGGAGTCTTCAGAAATACTACTTAAAATAACTTTATAACTTGGTATACCTAAATGTTTGCATGCCATCAAATATAACCATATAAAAGGTATGCTAAATTAAACTGTAAGCAGCACATTAAAAAACAAGTAAAACCAAGCAAGTGATTGCCTGCTCAGCACTCACACAAAACTTTGTATCATTACAAAGAGAGAAGCGTCACTAAGTATGTCAGTTTGTCTAAACTCAAATGTGCAGGTGAGAAGCAAAGCAATCCAGACTAAGGGGAAAAAAAAGTTGGGCCACAAATTGAAGGTCAAAAACAAGATGGATGCCGAGAATAACAGGCATACATGAAGTTCCATAACATCAGAAAAGAGGCAACATCAACAATCAGCATTCCAACTGTGTCAAACAAACAATTATGCATTTGAATAAAAGCAAGAAACGTAACATGGAGGGAGACCTCATATTGCTTAAATTCATGTAAGAAAGTAGCACATAAGTAGAGAGAAGATCAAGTAAAACCAGGAAGCCGATGAACCTCATTCTAGGATTGTCTAAGGTTAGTGCCTAAACTGTCGACCAAGGAACAAGATGAAGGCGACAATCAACCAATTAGCTTACGTCTAGATTACAATCAACATGGCAAAACACAAGCCATTAAAAATTTCACTCAAGCATGCCCATTCAGCACGCAGCCATCATGCAAGCAATCCTATGAAATTCACCTACATGGCTCCTCCCAATCCACACAAGTCACAAACTACTAATCCAGACCAGAGGTTTTCCCCACAAATTCTGCCACACATACCAGCACCAAGTCACCAACAATCTTAAAATTCACGAAATGGCCAGGCGAATCATTTCAAACGTCGAGAGTCGAGACTCCCTAAAGACCTTCAGCAGCACAACCTAATTTTAGCCAGCTATAGTCCAAGCAAGTTTAGTTACTGGCAAACAGCGAAAACAAGGCCTCAAGTCACCAAGTTCACAGATCTAACACACTTCACCCAAAACTCAGTGGAAGCAATGCGGGTACTAGGGGCGGCAACCTTCTTCACGGCGAGGCGCTGCAGCTTGGGCAGGTCCTCCTCGAGGAGCTTAGGCCTTGGTGCGCCGGATCTCGGCGTTAAGCGCCACCACCGCGGCCCGGTTCTTCTCTTGCTTTGCCGTTTCCGCTTTCTGTTCCAAACGCCAAAGAGACAGTCATCAGATTCAGATCGAGTGCTCCGGGTCGCGGACGCTGAGAGAGAGAGAGGAGGAGGAGGAAGGAGGACGGGATCTCACCTCAACGCATTGGTTGATGTCCGAGTCGACGGACGCGTAGAGGCGGGCGAAGGGGTCGTCGCCGGCGACGTTGGCAGCCGTTGAGCTTGTCGACGTCGTACTTGTCGTACTTCTGGCAGATCGCGTCCACCCGGGTGAGGATGTCGATCACGGTCATCCTCGCGCCCCGATTTCTCCCACCGCGAGCGAATTCGAGACGAGGATTGCGGAGGAAGGAAGCGAGGCGAGGCGAGGAATAACCCGAGTACGGCGAGCCAACCGAAGCTGAGCCTTGTTTAGTTTCACCCTAACTTTCAAAAAGTTATCTGTTACGTTAAATATTTGTAGCATATACATGGAGTATTAAACGTAGATAAAAAGAAAAAACTAATTGCATAGTTCGATAGGAAATTGCGAGACGAACGTTTTGAGCCTAATTAGTCCATGTTTGAACACTATTTGCCAAATAAAAACGAACGTGCTACAGTAACTCTAAAATCCAAATTCCTACAACTAAACACAGCCTGAACTAGGCGTGTTTGAAACATAGTTTTTTCATACGAATTTTGGAGGATTTCATTCCTCTAGAAAGAAAGCCCGTGAGAGCATTCGGAACACAGGAAAGTAATCTTTCCTTTCCTATGAAACATGGTAGCTTCTTCGCGGGTTCAAGGGAAAGCAAAACTCTACTCCAATCTCTTGTTTCTGATTCCTTCGTGGACGCCCAAGGTGACTACGGTGATAATTCATCCGAAGAATCATCCGAAGAATGGTTGTCTACTGCTAAAAGCGGGTGGATGAGTAAGTGCATGAGTCCCACAATTGTATAAAAAGAGTCAGGTAACTAGTGACGTGTATAATAGATATAGTAATTAGTACATATATTTGCCTAACATGTTACAATTCCTATGTTATAAATTCATATGTTCCAAACAACCTAAAATTTGTGTTCCTGTGTTTTAAAATCTCATAGTTTTTCACTTTTCATCGTACCTTATTCCTGCGTTTTTCCTATTCCTGCGTTTTGGATTCCTTCGTTTCAAACAGGCCCAGGGAAACGGGAAAGGGAAGAGACGAGACGAGGCGGCGGAACCTGCTACCTGCCCGAGTGTGCGATAGTTAACTTTTTACCATTATAACGGACGACGTCTCTTCAAATAGCAGCTTTATGTTTGGCACTACGTTTTTAGCAGCAGAAAGAAAAACGATACATATTTACCACTTGTGCTCGCATGGCACGTCAGCTTCGCTGTCCAGCTCAGATCCGAGTCAGCAGCCCCATGCGAAATGACCGCCCCTGCACCTGGCTTCTCCCTCCCCCATTACTAACACACGAGCCCCACAAGTCATATTCTTCTTCAACCTCCGGCCATCACCACACAGCGAGGAAGGGGAGGAGCTCGTTCAGTCCATGGGCGGCTAGCCAGTCAGGCACGAAATCGAAGCGTTTCAATTCAAATCCACTTCTTGGCTCGCTGGTCTGCGAAATCATTTTCGATGCAAAAGCAAAAGGATTTATTTACTACGCCTTTCTAGATTTCATGAGCTAAGCGCTTGACGACGAGGCTGGAGGCATGGTGGCGGAGCCGCTGGTGCACAAGGTGCTCTCCATAGCGATGACATCGCCAAAGGCAGCGCCGAGGCGGGGGCCGCGGGCGACAGCAGGGTGGGCATCCTGTCCTTCGAGGTGGCCAACGCCATGTCGCGAGCGGCGAACCTCTACCGCTCCCTCTCCGACGCAGAGGTGGCATACCTGCTCGGCCCGCTCTGCCTCAGCTCCCACGACATGCGCGCGCTCATGCCCGGCGATGACGCGCCTCCTCGCGCTCGCGCTGGCCGAGTGTCGGGTATCTTAGAATGGGGTACCCCAAGCAAAACATCAAAATGGGTTGCTAAATCCCCATTAAAAAAGAAAAAGCTAGAAGGTAAGTCGTGGGCCCCTCACCCGCCACGGCCAAGCCCACCGGGTCCTCCCCCTCCTCGCCTCGAGCCTCGAGCAGGAGGTCTCGGCATCCTGACACCAACTCCACTTCGCGCGAGGCTCCCCAGGGAAGGCCTCGGCAAAGGAACGCCGTCTCCGCCCCGCCCGAGGCTCTCCACGGAAGGCCTCGGCAGGAAGCGCGTTCTCCGTATCGCGCGAGGCCTCTCGCGCGAGGCCTCGGCAAGGAGCCTGATCTCCGTCTCGCGTGAGGCCTCAATCTCCGTGTCGTACGAGGCTGACTCGTCCGTGGTCCGTCGCCCCCCGCCTCGGCCGACCCTCTCGACAGCGCATCACGTCTCATTAATACTTTCAACCACTCCCGCAATCTCAGCCGGACAGCGGCTCAACGTCACAGAATGGCCGACGTGACCCAAAGTCGCATCAGCGCCGTACCAGCTAGGACAGGGCACGGCGGGGGTTACCGGCCACTGTGTCCCAGCACTGTATCCACGATCAGCGCCTAGGACAGGGTATGACGGCTGGGACAAGACACAGCGGGGGTTACCGGCAACTGTGTCCTAGCACTGTGTCCAGGATCGGCGCCTGGGACAGGGTATGACGGCTGGGACAAGGCACGACGGGGGTTACCGGCCACTGTGTCCCAGCGCTGTGTCCACGATCAGCGCCTAGGACGGGGTATGACGAGGGTTACCGGCCACTGTGTCCCAGGACTATGTCCACGACCCGCCGCCCGCCCAAGGCCTCGGCACTGTACACCGGGGCCTCGGCAATCTCGGGGTTCGTGCCTGCTGAGACCCCCCCACTGCAGTACAAGCCTCGGCACCGACCAGGCCTCAGCCTCGCGCACAATCTATCCACCAAGGCTTGCACGTTCACCGCCACGTCCGCTCTGAGACATTCCCGGGGTTCCCACAACGCACAGGACCTGATGGGACAACCACGCCGCTCCAGTATTTCAAGGACGGATCACTCCTACGACCACGCCGCCACCGGAATGGGCCACAGGGTTCGGACGTGCCACTCCTATTGGCACGACGTCACATAGTGATACATGTACTACCCTCGTCCTCCCTTCAACTATAAAAGGAGGGGACTTGGGCCTCTTAGAAAAAGAAGAAAGACCGGATAACACAGACACACACGCACACATTCCAGCCGCTTGAGAGCAACGTCTCAGACGGCCCACTCACGCCCTGCTGAGACCTGGGACTAGTTCCCTCTCTCCCTTAGCTTGTAACCCCCTACTATGAGCACTTCGGTGCAAGGAATACAAGTTCTATCCCTCAGACTGGACGTAGGGCGCCGATTGCCCGAACCAGTATAAACCTTGTGTCTCTTTGCATCACCATCCGAAATCAGGAGCACGCAGAACAAATTCACTAGTCGGTCGAGGACCCCTCGGTCCAAAACACCGACAGTTGGCGCACCAGGTAGGGGTGTCTGCGTGTCAGTTTCGTCATCCCAGCAGGTTCCGGATGGCAGACCCAGTACGGCCATTGCGTCTCGGCACCGTAGTTTGGTTCGGGAGCCTAGAGTTCATGTCCCTAGGGCATGAGTATGACATGGTACTCCTCACTCCTCGAGCCCCGCCGTTCGACGATGAAGTTACGCACCGGTAGCCCAGGCGCAGGCGGCACCTAGGCGGCCGCTCTCGCCGCGCTCACCAGGCACAACGCGAGCAGGGCCACCCCGACGCTACGTGAACCTGGGGCGGCATGCCACTCCCCGCCGATATCCTACGACCAGCTGTTGGTACGGGGTCCCTGGCCGGGGACCTGTCTGGCCTGAGCTTGGACAAAGGGAAATCGCCGGTGGCTTGCGATGGTGCCCAGTCGTCAAGCTCCGCTCCACCACTCCCTGACGAACCGACCCCGATGGAGCAGAATCTGGCAACGGCACCATCCTCATACCCCTTTGGGTTGAGAAATGCCGCCGCTTCTTACGCCTACGCATACGCTGCCACTCACGAGGATCCCTCAGAGCGCTGCCAGCGCTTCGATCTTGACCTAAGCATCCATGCCGACTCCCCGGATGAGGACGAGGCATGGCCCGGAGTGGATTTCTCCGGGTTCCACGACTCTGGGGCTTTGCGACAGTTCTTGGCCGCAAGCGACTACTGCTTCGATTGCTCCGACTTCGACGACGAAGGCACTTATGACCCCACTCGCGAGTGTTTCCACGTCGGGCTTGGGATGCCGAGGGCAGGCGAAGAGGATGAGGGGGCAGGTAGCCGCTCCCCACTTTGTCCAGGGGCGGGCGCTGTCACACCCCCACGCAATGTCCTGCCAGCCGCATGAAATGAGAACGTCGCTCTTGCACGACCTCAGCGCCCAGACCTAGAGCAGCTCCGTGAGCTCTAGGCCAAGGTCGAACAAGACCAACTCCTTCTGCAGCAGCTTCGAGACTCTCTCGAACAGGAATAGCGAGGCCACGACGAAGGCGGGGGAGCCCGACGAAGAGCCCACGATGTGCATCACCGCATCTATGACGACGAAGGGAGCGAGCAACCTCCAGTCTTTAATCACGCCAGCCAGAACGTCACGGCTGCGGCAATGCTGGTCCGCGCAATGCCCGAGCCTTCTACCGCGGAGGGGCGGCGGGTCCGCGGCGAGCTCCGCGATCTCCTAGAGACCGTTGCGGTTCAGTAGGCTGAGAGTTCCGCCTCCCGACGGCACGGGGACGCCTCAAACCTTCTCACAGCACTGCCTCGGTAGAACAGGGAAGCCTTGGCTCGTCCCGAGCCTGACCAAGCGCCAATAGCCCACAGGGTCCCCGTGCTTCTAGACCGCCTCGGCAATCGACACGAGGCGCAGGGAGACCATGAGGTGGTCAGCAGGCGACGACGCCACGACAACGAGGGGCCTGCTCGGGGCTACCACCCACACCGAGGCGGTCGCTATGATAGTGGTGAGGACCACAGTCCTTCCCCTGAGCCGCCAGGCCCTCGGGTCTTCAGCAGGGCCATCCACGCTGCTCCTTTCCCCGCCCGGTTCCGACAGCTGGCCAATCTCGTGAAGTACAGCGGCGAGACCAACCCAGAACTTTGGCTCGCCGATTACCGCCTGGCCTGCCAGCTAGGTGGCGCGGACGATGACCTACTCATCATCCGCAATCTCCCTTTGCTCTTGTCGGACTCGGCACGAGCCTGGCTCGAGCATCTCCCCCCCTCGCAAATCCACGACTGGCGTGACTTGGTTAGGATCTTCGTCGGGAACTTCCAGGGCACATACGTGTGCCCTGGGAATTCCTGGGATCTTAAGAGCTATTGCCAGAAGCCGGACGAGTCTCTCCGAGACTTCATCCGGCGCTTCTCCAAACAGTGCACCGAGCTACCCAGCGTTGGTGACTCGGAGATCGTCCAGGCTTTCCTCTCCGGCACCACTTGTTGGGACTTAGTCCGAGAGCTAGGTCGCAACGTCCCACGCTCTGCTACCACGCTCCTCGACATCGCCACTAGCTTCGCCTCAGGTGAAGAGGTTGTCGGAGCCATCTTCCCTGACGCCGACACCAAGGGTAAGCGGAGGGAAGAGGCCCCCGAGGCCTCAGCCTCCCACCTCCCTAAGAAAAAGAAAAAGGGGCGCCTGGGGAAGCAGGAGGTCCTGGAGGCTGATCTGGTTGCGGCCGCAGAGCACAAGAATCCCCGGGGCTCCAAAGGCCCGAGACCCTTCGACGACATGCTCAAGAAACCCTGCCCTTACCACTAGAGCCTGGTCAGGCATGCTCTCGAGGATTGCACCATGCTGCGGCGCTACTACACCAGGCTTGGGCTCCTCGACGACGACACCAAGCAGAAGGGCGCCGGTGGTCGGGACGAAGACAAGGATGACGGGTTCCCCGAGGTACGCAACGCTTTCATGATCTTCGGTGGGCCCTCGGCATGCCTTACGGTGCGGCAGCGCAAGAGGGAACGCTGAGAGGTCTTCTCGGTCAAGGTGGCCACCCCCCAGTACCTCGACTGGTCTCGAGAGGCGATCACCTTCGATCGAGATGACCACCTCGATCGTATTCCGAATCCTGGGCAGTACCCACTGGTCGTCGACCCGATCATCGGCAACACTCGACTCTCCAAGGTGTTGATCGACAGAGGCAGCGGCCTCAACATCCTTTACGCCAACACCCTGGAGCTCTTGGAGATCGACCGGTCGAGACTCTGAGGCGACGTCGCACCCTTCCACGGCATCATGCCCGGGAAGCGCACGTGACCCCTCGGGCGTATCGACCTTCCTGTCTGCTTTGGCACCCCTTCCAACTACTGCAAGGAAGTCCTCACCTTCAAGGTAGTCGGGTTCGAGGGAGCCTACCACCCCATTCTGGGACGGTTGTGCTACGCCAAGTTCATGGCAGTGCCCAACTATACCTACCTCAAGCTCAAAATGCCAGGCCCTAATGGCGTCATCACGACCGAGTCCACGTACGAGCATACATACGACTGCGACATCGAGTGCATCGAGTACGCCAAGGCTCTTGCGGAGGCCGAGACCCTCATCGCCCACCTCGACCAACTCAGTGGCGAGGTGCCTGACTCCAAGCGTCGCGCGGGGGCGTTCGAGCCCGCTGAAACCATCAAACTCATCCCGGTCGACCCCGCCTGCCCCGACGACCGAGCGCTGAGGATCAGCGCCACCCTCGACATCAAATAGGAAGCCGTGCTCGTCGACTTTCTCCGTGCAAACACCGACATATTCGCATGGAGTCCCTCGGACATGCTGGGCATACCAAGGGAGGTCGCCGAGCATGCCCTAGACATCCGGGCTAGATCTAGATCGGCGAGGCAACGCCTGTGCCGCTTCGACGAAGAAAAGCGCAGGGCCATCGGAGAGGAGGTGCGGAAACTCTTGGCGGCCAGGTTCATCAAGGAAGTGTCCCACCCAGAGTGGTTGGCTAACCCCGTTTTAGTCAAGAAGAAAAATGGGAAATGGAGGATGTGTGTAGACTACACTGGTCTAAACAAAGCCTGTCCAAAGGTCCCCTTCCTATTACCTCGAATCGATCAAATCGTTGATTCCACCGTAGGGTGCGAGACCCTGTCTTTCCCTAACGCGTACTCTGGTTACCATCAGATCAAGATGAAAGAGTCTGATCAGCTCATGACTTCTTTCATCACACCGTTCGGCATGTACTGCTACGTGACAATGCCCTTCGGCCTCAGAAACATGGGTGCCACGTACCAGCGATGCATGACCCAGGTTTTTGGCAACAACATCGGGCAGACCGTCGAGGCCTATGTAGACGACATCGTGGTCAAAACTAGAAAGGCTGAGAATCTCATGAATGACTTGAGGGTAACCTTCAAATGCCTTAGAGAGAAGGGCATCAAGCTCAATCCCGAGAAGTGTGTGTTTAGGGGTCCCTCGAGGCATGCTCTTGGGATTCATAGTCTCGGAACGCGGCATTGAGGCCAACCCAGAGAAGGTCTCGGCTATAACCAGCATGGGACCAATCAGAGACCTCAAGGGAGTGCAGAGGGTCATGGGATGCCTTGCGGCCCTGAGCCGCTTCATCTCGCGCCTCGGCGAAAAAGGTTTGCCTCTAGTACCGACTCTTGAGAAAATCTGAGCAGTTTTTCTTGGACCCCTCGAGGCCGAGGAAGCCCTCGACAGGCTCAAGAGGCTGCTCACCAATCCTCCCGTTCTGATACCCCCGGCCATGGACGAGGTCCTCTTACTCTACAGTCGCCTGCAACAACCCAAGTGGTCAGCGCCGCCGTAGTAGTAGAGAGGCAGGAAGAAGGACATACTCTGCCTACCCAGCGACCTGTCTATTTCATCAGCGAGGTGCTCTCTGAGACCAAAGCGCGCTACCCCCACATCCAGAAGCTAGTCTACGTCGTGGTCCTAGCCCGGCGCAAACTGCGCCACTACTTCGAGTCGCACCCAGTGACTGTGGTATCATCCTTCCCCCTGGGCGAGATAGTTCATAACCGGGAGGCCTCGGGCAGGATAGCCAAGTGGGCTGTTGAGCTCATGGGGGAAACCTTGACCTTTGCGCCTCGAAAAGCGATCAAGTCTCAGGTCTTGGCCGATTTCGTGGCTGAATGGACAGATACCCAACTGCCACCTGCTCAAATTCAGACGGAGTGCTGGACCCTGTACTTCGACGGATCCCTGATGAAGACCGGGGCAGGCGCGGGTCTGCTCTTCATTTCGCCCCTCGGAGTACACATGCGCTACATGGTGCGGCTCCACTTCGCCGCCTCCAATAACGTGGCCGAATACGAGGCCCTCGTCAATGGCTTACAAGTCGCCATCGAGCTTGGGGCACGGACGCCTCGACGTCCGAGGAGACTCGCGGCTCAGTCATAGATCAGGTGATGAAGGAGTCAAACTGCCTCGACCCTAAAATGGAGGCTTACTACAAAATGGTACGACGCCTAGAAGACAAGTTCGACGGTCTCGAACTAAATCACATCGCGTGAAAGTATAACGAGGCCGCCGACGAGCTGGCAAAGATGGCCTCGGCACGGGCCCCGGTCCCCCCAAACGTCTTCGCCAGAGACCTTCACAAACCTTCCATCGGCTGCACCTCGACAGCAGAGGAAGGCCCACCTGGGGAACCCATGGCAAAGCCCGACACCCCCTCCGCTGCCGAGACCCCCTCGGCCGAGCCCTGAGGTCATGGAAGTCAACACCGAGCCTCCGCAGACTGATCAGGACGTGGATTGGCGAGTCCCGTTCCTCGATTGGCTTGATCGGGGGGAGCTTCTCGACGACCGAACTAAAGCACGACTGGCTCGCGCGTCGAGCCAAGACCTACGCCCTCTACAATGGCGAATTATACAGGCGAAGTCCCTCAGGTGTCCTTCAACGATGCATCAGTTCCGAGGCGGGCCAAGCTCTGCTTTGGGACTTACACGCAGGCGCCTGCGGGCACCATGCGGCGCCTCGGACGCTCGTAGGGAACGCTTTCCGCCAAGGGTTCTACTGGCCGACGGCGGTCGCCGATGCCACCCAGCTAGTACGCTCCTGCGAAGGATGCCAGTACTACGCTCGGCAGACACATCTCCCGGCCCTGGCCTTGCAAACCATCCCCATCACATGGCCGTTCGCCAGTGTGGGGGCTCGACATGGTCGGGCCTCTGCAAAAGGCCCCCGGGGGCTACACCCATCTACTGGTATCAATCGACAAGTTCTCCAAATGGATCGAGGCCCGTCCGATCAATCGAATCAAATCCGAGCAGGCAGTGCTGTTCTTCACTGACATTATCCACCGGTTTGGGGTCCCCAACACCATCATCACCGACAACGGGACGCAGTTCACCGGCAAAAAGTTCCTGATGTTTTGCGATGACCACCACATCCGTGTGGCCTGGTCGGCCGTAGGACACCCAAGGACCAACGGCCAAGTAGAGCGTGCCAACGGCATGATCCTACAAGGCCTCAAGCCAAGAATTCACAACCGGTTGAAAAAGTTTGGCAAGAAATGGCTCGCCGAACTCCCGTCGGTCATCTGGAGCCTGAGAAACACTCCAAGCCGAGCCACGGGGTTCACGCCTTTCTTCCTAGTCTATGGGGCCGAAGCCATCCTCCCCACCGACCTAGGAATATGGTTCCCCGAGGCTGCAAGCCTATAACGAACAAAGCAACCGCACAACCCGAGAGGACGCCCTCGATCAGCTGGAGGAAGCCCGAGACGTCGCTGCTACTACACTCGGCCAAGTATCAGCAGAGCCTGCGGCGCTATCAGGCCCGACGCGTCCGAGGCCGAGACCTGAAAGGTAGGCGACCTGGTGTTGAGGCTAGCACAGAGCAACAAGGGTCGCCACAAGCTGACCCCGCCATGGGAAGGACCGTACATCATCGCCCAAGTCCTGAAGCCCGGGACCTACAAGCTGGCCAACGAAAAGGGCGAAATCTTCACCAACGCTTGGAACATAGAACAGCTACGTCGCTTTTATCCCTAAATTTCCAAGCATTGTATATGTCGTTTCTCGAAATACAATTAAAAAGCGCTCTTTAATTGGTCTTTACTTTTCGAGAAACCCCCCGAGCCCACCGTAGGTCTCGGCAGTACAATAAACACAACAAGGGAGACTCGGCTCTGCCTCAGCAGAACCAAGCCTCCCTCGGGGGCTAGATGGGGGACTCCCCCTAGGTCCCACGCACCATTTTTTAGTTGCTTTTCGAAAAAAATTCCTACGCCAAGTCTCTAGCAGGTTCTGACGAATCATTTGTAAAGACTCGCCGGACCAAGGTCCGTTTCCTAAGCAAGAGGTCGGTAGAGTCACGAGACGGCCTACGCCCCCGGGCTACGGCACTCCCTCACTACCTCTCGCTCAAGGGACGGCTTAGGCCCCACAGGGGTGTTTTGCAAACGAAATCTGATCAGAAGCAACAGAGGGCAAAGGCTCGGAAACATGAGAAAAACAACTAAGAAACACAAATACGTCAGAAATAAAGGCCTCGATGGCCACAAACGTTATGATACAAAAATAACCCCTATTCTATCTTTACATAGCCCCCGGGGCCCAGATTAAGGCTCAGGGCCTCCAGCACCGGCAGATGGCAGGGGAGGAACCACCTCGTCTTCAAAGAGCGTCGCCAGCGCCGTGCCTAGGGCCTTCCGCCGCCTCCAGCAGCTTCGCGACCGCCGCGTGGGCCTCCTCGTCATCATCAGGCAGAACGTAGCCATCACTGATGGCCGGGAGGTCGACGCCAAGGTAGTGAGAGGAGATGACGGCCATCGCCTCGCTTGACACCCGTGTGCAGCGCCCCTCGAAGCCGCTCGCGCATCTGGCTGCTCAGCGCAATCAAGCGGCTCCCAAGGGAGCTGCCCGACTGAACCCCCTCGACCTCTAGGGCCTCGCAGGCAGAAAGGGCAGCACGCTTTAGCGCCTCGTGCTCCCCGATCTCGGTCTCCAGCACCGTCTGCACCGCGCTGGAAGCCTCGGCGGCCCGAATGATCTCCGCCTCAGACTCTGCACCACGGAAAATGGAATAAGGTCGAGCCAGAGAAGAAACAACCTAAGTTAGGGACGGAAGCCCACGGAGCTCACCCTTGGCCTTCAGCTCCCAGCGTCGGGTCTCGGCCTGACAGGCCTCGGCTTTCTCCTTCAACCGCTGGGCCTCGACCCGAGAGGCCTCGGCCGCCCTGGAAGCTTCACTCCCCAGCTCTGCGTCATACAAGGAAGTTAGGGAGCGAACATAAGAGGAAGAAAACAAAACAAGGGGACTCAAACTCACCCTCGACCGTCCCCCTCAAAACCACAGCCTCGATTTGCGAGGCCTCAACCGCAGCAAGGGCCTCGTTCAGAGCACCTTTGGTCAGCCGGTGCGCACTCTCCTCTGCCCCCAGCTGCCTAGCGAGGGCCTTGCCCGAGGCCGTCGCTTCTTCAGCCCAGGATCTAAAGGCATCCCTGATCGCTGACTGGTGCGGGTAAGCTCCTCCTCCAGCTCCTTGATCCGTGCCGCCAAGGGAGCGAGCTGCGTCTGGCTGTGGCCGCCTCGACCTTCGCATCGGCACAGCGAAGGCGGAGGTCCTCCACCTCCGCGCTTCGTGCCGACAGAAGCTCGTTAGCATTCGGCAAGAAGGCCCCTCTGCCTCTGAAGCTGGTCCCAGATTCCCCTCTCCCGCCGGAGGAAGACCGACTTCCCGAGGGACCTGGGTCTCGAGCTCCTGAGGAGGCAAGAGCAGAGGTCGTCGATTGCGACAAAACCAAGGAAAGAATAACGTCACGCGAGAAAGGAAAACACGAACCTGGTGCGACTCCGGGCAGTTCATCGGCCACCACAGACAGCGCCGTCCGTAGCGACCGCTCCGCCAGCTCGCTGGTACTGCTCGAAGGTACTCCAGCGCCCGCCCTCGGCCATGTCCTCGAGGGCGAACAGAGGCTCCACCTCAGGGTCGTCCCGGCTCCGCCACAGTACCCGCGGGTGATCCCACCCGCGGGGCTCGGGTCGCACCCGCACGAGGGCCGAGCTTCCCTCGTCTAGGAGCGGCGCCGGCTGCTCCACGGCATCGGTCTCCTCGGCGCTGACCACCTCCCACACCCGGGAAGTGTCATTGGAGGAGATCGGATAGACCTCCGCCTCCCGGGCACTCTCCCGCAACTAACGGCGGGCCCTGTGCCAAGGGCACGGCCGAGGCCTCCGCCGCCTACATCTCCGCCTCCTGCACAGACGGCCTCACCGCCATCACGACGGCCGCGGTGACCTCGGGGGCTCCGGCCTCTACAATCACGGCCTCGGCGGTCTCGGGGGCTCCAGGCCTCCGTCATTGTGGCCTCGGCAGACGCAGAAATGCCGACCGTGGACACTGCGGTCTCGGCGGTCATGGGCGTAGGGGCCTCTTTGCCTCAGCCCCAGAGGCCCCGGAGCCTCGGCAACAAAGGGCACGATGGCCCCATCCGACCGTGCAGGGGCCGCCTCGGCAACCCCTCCTTGGGCGACCAGGTTCCTTTGGGTCGACCCTCGCCGACGCCGCGCCGCGTTGGATGGCGGCTTGCGCCTCCGCCACCCAGTGGGCAGAGGAGCCAGGGCTCGCCTTAAGCGCCTTAAGGGGCGCCAAGGGGAGGTCATCCGCAGGCCGTTTCGACTAAAGAAAATTAACCTACAGGGTCAGCGCGAGACCAAAAAAGCGAACGGAAGACACCATAACCCAGCCAAAAGTACACTTACCTTGAACGGGGCAGCCCCAGCTTCGCCACAGCAAACCTCATCCGCGACGGCGGAGGCGGCGGCGGTGGCGTCGCATCCGTATCCATCGGCGCCTGGTCGGTCCTCAGCGGACCCCGACGCCCCTTCGGTCCTCTGCGGGGCCGGTGGCAGTCGCCTCCACCGCAACCGGCTCCGCCGCGACCGCCGAGCTTACTAAGGCTGACGACGCGTTTGCCTAACGCCCATGCCTCGGGCGTGTCGGCCTCGGCCCCGGAGGGGGGCACCGCCGGCCCCGGGTCCGCTTCTCCTCCCCTTCCCGGGGGTGCCGGGCTGCTCGCCGACTGCCCCGGGCGCCACCTCCACGATGTCAGGAAGGTGGTCTAGGGGGCCTCGCCCTATCTCGCCCTTGTCGTTCCCGTCCGAGGCCTCCATCGACAACGACGTCGATGGGGATTCCTCCAATAGGGAGACCATCCTTCCGTTGCTGACGGCGGCGCTTATCCAGCGCCTCGCGCGCAAGGATGTGCTTCGTGCGCTTCGCCGCCTTAGCATCCTTCCGCTTCTTCTACGCGTCGGCATGAGCGCGGTTGATCGCTCACTGCCCCGCGTCCTCGGGAACGGGCGGCGGGGAGGAGCGCACGTCCCTCATCCCCTGAAGAAACGACAAACGCTCATAAGGAAACAAGGGATAAAGGGAGATTGAGGAGGTTCAGAGGCTACAGCGGCACTCGACTTACCAGCGAAAGGAACCCCCGCGACGGTCGCATCGCGAAGGGGGTGAGGTTGCCGCCCCTCAACTTCGTGTCTACCGTCTCCCCCACCCGACGATGAATTTCCTCATCGGAGAGGGCGGAGGAAGACATCCGGGTGCCCTTCGACGGGCTCACCCGGCCTCATCTCGAACAGCCGCCGCCGCCGAGCCATCAGCGGCAGCACCCTCCGGCGGTGGAAGGCGGCCACGACCACAGCGACGGTGAGGCCATGGCCCCGCAGCCTCGCCAGCCCCTCCAGGAGCGGCTCCAGCTTGGGCTGGTCGACCTTCGGGACACCCCACTTCCATTTCTCTGGGCAACTGCCCACAATCCGCCAGTATAAGGGGGAAGCCCTCCGTCGTCGTTGCGGAGGTAGAACCAACTCGTGTACCATCGGCGGTTGGAGGACGCGAGTTGGGCCGGGATGTAGAGGTGCAGGCGGTCCTGACGCACTTGGAGAGTGCAGCCTCCGGCCCTTGATGCCTTCCTCTTGCCCGACGTGCCCGTCGGCTTGGTAGTATGCCCCGCCCGGAATAGGTGGAGCCACAAATCCCAATGGGGAGCGATCCCCAAATACCCCTCGCAGACGGCAACGAAGATAGCCGCCTGAGCGATGGAGTTGGGATTAAAATTGTGGAGCTCCACGCCGTAGTAGTGCGTGAGCGCCCGCATGAATCGGTCCGCCGGAACACCGAGGCCGCGCTCGTGGAAGGAGATGAAGCTCACGACGTAGCCGTCGCGGGGCCTCGGCTCCAGCTCGCCGTACGGAGCAATCCACTCCGGCCTACTAGGGTCGGTCACCGGGCGGAGGAGTCCACCGTCGACAAGCGACTGGAGCATCTCCTCGGTGACGTCCGACGGATCCCAAGGGTCCGCCTCGACAACGACAACGTTGCCGGCCATGAGTGCGACGGAGGAATCGGGCGCGGCGGTGAGTTTTTCTCTCTCCCTCCACGCTCTCGCTTTTTTCTCGCTTTCTCCCTAGGCTCGCTCTTCTCTCCTCTTCTTCCCGGCACCCGCTGCTCTGGCGACGGCTCGACGGAGGTGGCAGGCAAGGTAAGACAAGGAGGGGCAAGACTCTTCGGGTATTTATGCAGGGAGGAGGCGAAACGAACGAGCGACGAAATCGGGGAGGTTTTCCCCGTCCGGCGCGGTTAACCACGAGCCGATTTCGGCGGCCCACGCGCCCACGTCTCCCGCATTAAATGCGAGGACAGTTACGTCCCAGTCCATCGCGTCGTGCTCGGCCACTATGGCAGCAGGCGTCGTTTCGCCTCCCCATGAAACCGCCTCAAAAGACGCGCCACCCACGGCCGAGCCGATAGGGAAGATATTTCCCGCGGCCTGTTCCTTTCATAGGAAGGAACCGGGCTCTGAGCCTATTACGATCCAGGGGTTCGAAGGCTGGACCCCAAAGGGTTTCGACAGCCGCCCCAGGATAACAGAGTCAGGGGCGACTACGGGCGAGCCTGTACGGGGCCGAGACCCAAGCGAGCGAAACGCTTGGGACGCCCAAAGTCGTGTCCGAGACCGGCAGGAAAGTATCCGAATGGGATCCCACCGTAGGGAGGCACCGAGCCACCGAGGCCCAACGAACGGCCTCGGCACCCACTAGAGAAATCCTCTGGTACTCTTGGAGTGTGTCTCTGGACCGCTAGCCGTCCCCTAACGAACGGGGTTCGGACCTCCACTCGGACTACCCGATAACAGCTCACCGGAAGTGCCACCGCTCGTGCCCATCGAGGGTAGCGAGGCACATTCCACCCCTCCTTCCGAGCGAAAAGGAAGCGCGAGGGTCGCATAAAAAGTCAGGGGAACCCCTGACGGCCTTCTCGCCCTATGCAGAGGCTAGGGGGCTCCTCCTGCAAATATGCCGAGACCCCACGTTCCGGGCTCGCACCCAAAGGGGCCTCGGCAAACAAACCCTCACGCGCGAGGGGCGTATAAAAAGTCAGGAGAATTCCCGACGGCCCTCTCACGCAGAGGCTAGGGGCTCTTCCTGCAACCTCGCCGAGACCAGAATGGGCTCGGCAAACTAACCCTCCGTTCGAACGAAAAGGACATGTGAAGATCAGATGAAAGGGCCAGAACACCCAAGACAAAGACAAACAGCCCAGAACCGCGCTAGAGGTTTCGCTACAAACACGATAAAAGGGCGCCGAGCCCGTTATGGTCCAGGGGTTCGAAGGTTGGGCCTCCAAAAGGCTTCGACAGCCGCCCCAGGGCAACAGAGTCAGGGACGACATCGGGACGAGCCTACGAATGGCCCAGGCCCGAGCGAACGGTCGCTCGGGGCGTCCTAAGTCGTGTCCGAGACCGGCGGGGAAGTATCCGAATGGGATCCCACCGTAGGGAGGCACCGAGCCACCGAGGCCCGCGAACGGCCTCGGCACCCACTAGAGAAACCCCTGGTACTCTTGGAGTGCGTCTCTGGACCACTAGCCGTCCCCCAGCGAACGGGGCTCGGGCCTCCACTCGGACTACCCGCTAACAGCTCACCGGAAGTGTCCACGCTCGTGCCCATCGAGGGTAGCCTGGCACATTCCACCCCTCCTCCCGAGCGAAAGGAAGCGTGAGGGTCATACCCAAAGTCAGGGGCCCCCTGACGAACCTCTCGCCCTGCGCGGAGGCTAGAGGGCTTTTCTTCTGCAGCCTCGCCGAGACCCCCGCAACCCGAACTTGCGCTTGGGGGCTCGGCAAATGCAATAAGAACTACTCGTTCAGACACGGAAATGAAGAAAGCCCCTGGAGGAGTAACTCCACTCCCCCAGGGGCTCGGGGGCTACACCCGGCGGGTGCGCTCGCGCGCACCCACCAGAACCTCGAAAAAATAAACCCCAATTCTTACGGGGCAGGTATGAACCAAGCCTCGGCAAACCCTCAGGGGGAGTGCACGCACTCCCCCTGAGGCTCGGGGGCTACTGTCGGGTATCTTAGAATGGGGTACCCCAAGCAAAACATCAAAATGGGTTGCTAAATCCCCATTAAAAAAAGAAAAAGCTAGAAGGTAAGTCGTGGGCCCCTCACCCGCCACGGCCAAGCCCACCGGGTCCTCCCCCTCCTCGCCTCGAGCCTCGAGCAGGAGGTCTCGGCATCCTGACGCCAACTCCGCTTCGCGCGAGGCTCCCCAGGGAAGGCCTCGGCAAAGGAACGCCGTCTCTGCCCCGCCGAGGCTCTCCACGGAAGGCCTCGGCAGGAAGCGCGTTCTCCGTATCGCGCGAGGCCTCTCGCGCGAGGCCTCGGCAAGGAGCCTGATCTCCGTCTCGCGCGAGGCCTCATTCTCAGTATCACGCGAGGCCTCTCGCGCGAGGCCTCGGCAAGGAGCCTGATCTCCGTCTCGCGCGAGGCCTCATTCTCCGTGTCGCTCGAGGCCGACTCGATCCGCGGTCCGTCGCCCCCCGCCTCGGCCGACCCTCCCGACAGCGCGTCACGTCTCATTAATACTTTCAACCACTCCCGCAATCTCAGTCCGGACAGCGGCTCAACGTCACAGAATGGCCGACGCGACCGAAGTCGCATCAGCGTCGTACCGGCTGGGACAGGGCACGGCGGGGGTTACCGGCCACTGTGTCCCAGCACTGTGTCCACGATCAGCGCCTGGGACAGGGTATGACGGCTGGGACAAGGCACGGCGGGGGTTACCGGCAACTGTGTCCCAGCACTGTGTCCACGATCAGCGCCTGGGACAGGGTATGACGGCTGGGACAAGGCACGGCGGGGGTTACCGGCCACTGTGTCCCAGCACTGTGTCCACGATCAGCGCCTGGGACAGGGTATGACGGGGGTTACCGGCCACTGTGTCCCAGGACTGTGTCCACGACCCGCCGCCCGCCCAAGGCCTCGGCACTGTACACCGGGGCCTCGGCAATCTCGGGGTTCGTGCCTGCCGAGACCCCCCCACCGCAGTACAAGCCTCGGCACCGACCAGGCCTCAGCCTCGCGCACAATCTGTCCACCGAGGCTTGCACGTTCGCCGCCACGTCCGCTCCGAGACATTCCCGGGGTTCCCACGACGCACAGGACCTGATGGGACAACCACGCCGCTCCAGTATTCCAAGGACGGATCGCTCCTACGACCACGCCGCCACCGGAACGGGCCACAGGGTTCGGACGTGCCACTCCTATTGGCACGACTGTCGCATAGTGATACATGTACTGCCCTCGTCCTCCCTTCAACTATAAAAGGAGAGGACTTGGGCCTCTTAGAGGAGGAAGAAGAAAGACCGGATAACACAGACACACACGCACACATTCCAGCCGCTTGAGAGCAACGTCTCAGACGGCCCACTCACACCCTGCCGAGACCTAGGGACTAGTTCCCTCTCTCCCTTAGCTTGTAACCCCCTACTACGAGCACTTCGGTGCAAGGAATACAAGTTCTATCCCTCAGACTGGACGTAGGGCGCCGATTGCCCGAACCTAGTATAAACCTTGTGTCTCTTTGCATCACCATCCGAAATCGGGAGCACGCAGAACAAATTCACTAGTCGGTCGAGGACCCCCTCGGTCCGAAACACCGACACCGAGAAGCTTGACGCGCTCAACCGCGTCACGGCCGTGGCCACGCGCCTCGGCCGTCGGTGCGCAGCCCCAACACTCATGGGCTTCGCCACGTCTACGCCGACCTTCTCGCCGGCCGCTTCGACACGGGCGCGTTCGCCATCGCCTCTGACGCCGCGTCGCTCGTGCGCAGGCTTGACCGCCTCGCTGCCGCCACAGCCGCGCTCTACGCCGAGCTCGAGGCGCTCACATGCGCCAGCTGCGAGCCAACCGGAACCACACCGTGGCCGCGCTCTCCTGGGTCGCCGACGCGGCGCGCTTTATGGAGGACACCTGCTAGCGGGCGGTGGTCAGGGAGCAGAGCGCGTGAAGCTGCGCAGGCGCAGCATGCTGAACGCCGGCCTAGGGCGTGCGCCATGCACAGTGCTTTGCTCTTGAGCCATGACATCATGATGCTGTCATATACGTTTTTTTTCCTTTGCAAAATAAAAAATAAATATCTTAAAAATACAAGTATACGTATCTCTGTCTGCGGCTATCCTGAGCCGTCCATCCTTTAATCTATGGCAATGAGAGGATGGGCATGACTGACTTTTTGTATGGGGCTGCTGACTCGGATCCGAGCTGGACAGCGGAGCTGGCGTGCCACGCGAGCACAAATGATAAATATGTATCGTTTTTCTCTATCTGCTGCTAAAAACGTAGCGCCAAACTTAAAGCTGTTAATTGAGGAGGCGCCATCCGTTATAATGATAAAAAGTTAATTATCCCCCCGACTCTGGCTGGCTGGCACAGCCTGGACGGCCGGTGGCGACGACGCTGTCCGCCGGGCCCCACCAACCGGCCCGGCCAAGGCTCACATCGGTCGGTGGATTGCTTGGGCCGATTTGTGGCAAGTTTGGGCTACTAATGTAGGGCATATTTCTTTTTATAAAACAGAACGTAGGCCCATACAATCTATGAACGGACCTAGGCCCATCAGCTAAACTGATACCAGTGGTATCCTCTCCCAAAAAAATACTAAACTGGTAGTACCGTGCATGTTCCTTACAAAATTGCAGTAGATGTATGTATGATTGATTGGACGAAGTAACCAAATGTACGGTCGCTACTTCAGCAGTATTTTTCAGTGAACGAACAGTATTTTTCTCTCACAACAAATCAGTACCAGCATAAGCTAAATTTTAGGGAAACGAACAGGGTCATAGGCATCGTGCATAAGCATCATGCCAAGATTACAATACTCCCTTTGCCGCCGTACCAAAAAGATACAACATATAAAATAAACCATCTGACATAAGAAACAATGTGATAGCTGCCGTGTCCTAATAAATACACTAACCTAACGACCTTACAATATCCTTAGATTCCTTGAGACTTTGTTCTGTTGCATAGGCGCATCATACAAGCACGCACGCTACATGACGCACTGCTTACGGATCGAGGTTTACAATGGCAGTATTCAAGCGTATATATCGTCCTAGAAGATCCAGTGAAACCGCTGACTCTAGCTAGGCAAACGCTATCTCCATCTTAGAGATGATACTATTCTAGTTTGGTCTTTAGTCAAGCTATCTAAAGTTTGATTAGGATTAAAGAAAAGGGCTATTTATATTTGTTATGACATCGAATAGTCAAATATACTATAATGGTTTTTAATTTCGGTATTATAATTTTTTGTGCACCCCCACCCCCAAAATTACCGATATTCGTGAAATTTAGTCAAAGTTTCACCGAAGACTTAAACATGAAGTATGAGTTTTCTAGAAATTTTGGACCAAAATAAAATATTAACATGATCTATGATACGCATCTATTGAGTAGAAGAATACGCAACATAAACAATAGGAAAAAAATATAAGTCTAGAGTTATATAGCACATGTGTTAGTTTAACATATGAAAATTTGTTTTATTTTTGGCTATCCCGGAATTACCGAATCTTATTTTGAACCATGTATACTACGAAGATGTATCCCCTGTTGAATTTAATGGGCACTTGTTTGTCATCGTTTATTGGTATTTTTATAATTAGCCATACTCAAAATAGTTTATCTCCACGACGGATAAAAACTAGTAACAAACTAACAATCAATGTACTAATAATAATAATATAATGCGTAAATTATTGTTCCATCTCAAGCAAGACTTGACAGCTCCCGGTGCGAGAGCTACTCATAGCCAATTTCAACACTCTGGGAGCCCATTATTGAGACAAGACGGCCATCAGGTCGCCCGTCTCATCAAACAGAGGAAACCAAGCGCATCCATCAGGGAAAAATACTGCCACTCGGTGGACATGTGCCTAGTTCTTCGCTCCTCCTGGCGGTTCTATTCAATTCCATCGCAAAACAGGAGACCAAAACTGGTCCATCTTGGTAGCGGCTACTAAGGCCGTCTCCAAAGAACCCAAATTTAAAATAAGTCTCCAACACAATATTTATAGTCTTCAATAGATTATCTATATGGAAGATCTATTTTACGTGTCAGAAGAGGTATAACCCAGATCCGAGTATCCTCTCTCCTAAAGACCAATTTGCAGAAATGGTTATTTTTTAGGTCTTATTGTTGGAGAAGACCAAAAATAGATATTGAACCATTTCCCTGTAGCGCTACCCAAAGGATGAATATATCTTATATTTTGGGTCGCGGTTGTTGAAGACAGTCTAATAGGGGCTTGTTCGTCTACTATTAAAGCCGGTTGATAAGTCGACTAAAGCTATTTTATTATAAAAGAAAAATATTGTAGATTCTGGCCGATAAGTTCAAGCGAACAGGCCATAGGATAGTAGCAGAAGAGCCTATAACTATAGTACTAGACTAGAAGAGGAGGTGGTCTGAAACTTGGCTGAAACTGGCTGAAAAACACTGTTCCGGCTAAATTGTTGTGAGAGAAAAACACTGTTCCGGCTGAAAAAAGAAGCCGAACAAGCCATTTTTAAGACAAGCGAACGGAGCCTAAGTGGCTAGCTAATCACCTATCAGCCTCCCATTCAGATTCATCAGGCATGTTTCAAACCTAGACCGCCACGATTTTCTAAAAGAGGGGCCGCTCGTTTCTGCTCACGTAACGTTTTATCTTTTACTCGCGGAGAAGAGAGAACGACGACCACGGTACGTGTGAACCGGCACCTATGTTAGAATTTTGCCGGCACTAATGATTGTCTCCGGTCATGTGTGCCGCGTGTCATCACGACTAGTATATACATTTGGTCATTGACGATGAACTACAACTAGGAATTTGAAGGCGACGATGTGACAATTAGACAAACAAACAAACCGGCAGGCGAGTAATTAAGATGATCCGGCGGCCGTTTTCTGCGAGGACGACGACGACACTGACCGGGGTACTGGCCTTGGAAACTTGTGGAAACGAAACGTCGTCGCCGCCGCAAAACTTTGGAGGTCGAGACAATGTGGATTACATATATTGGATTGGATGAGCATTTGCGCCGGGTTGGATTTTGTTAAGTATGTGGGCTGGGTAACGTAGAAGGCACTCCAGTTGCCTATCACCACCGACTTTGCTCGGTTTGTTCGTTCGGCTTGGTCTCCCGTGGGCCGTGGAGAAAGTCAAAAGTACTCGGGAACGCAAGGGATAAACTACAGGCACTTGCGTGCTGAAGCCAGCGTGACGTGAGGCAGTAAAAATTCTAGTTCTAGAACTACTACTTGCTTGGTGCCGAACGCTGCGCTGTGTCAGTTCTGTTATTACAGGAGTGTGCAGGAAACCGAACGTGGCTCACAAGCTGGGGAAAAGCTAGCCTCCGACTGAACCGAGAGGCCTTGTTTACCTTCGCTAAGGTTTACTCTCCATCCCATCGGTTGTTTTAAAAACAACTAATCACATAGATTATAACTAATTTATGAGATGAATTTTTAAAGTCTAATTAATCCATGATTTAACAATATGGTGCTACAGTAAACATATACTAATTATGGATTAATTAGACTTAATAAATTTATCCCGCGAGTTACGGAGGACTTCTGTATTACCACACCTGAATCACCTGTCCGATCGTCAGTCAAGTCCTCTTCGTGTCAGTTGGTGACACGTACAGTAGGACAGTAGCAGTAGAAGTTGAGGACAGGGATTGGGTGGTCAGGGATAGCCAGGAACCCATCTATCGCCGCGGATGCGGATGCAGGTGGAGCCAGAGCCATTTCGTCAGCCACCCTTTCCACTCCAGCTAGCGAAAACGAGGACACGCGTGGGCAGTGGGCACACAAGCAACCAGCTGCAGCCTCAGCGCCAGAGCCCAGAGGGTCCTGAGGTCCTCCTCGTCAACCAGAGACACCCACACGCGCACTAGCCGCTGCCCTGCCTCTGCCTGCGCCTGCCGTGGGACACGCCCGGCTCCGTTCGTTTTCCGTCCCTCCTCCGGTGGTCTCGTAGTCGTAGCGCCGCCCCCCCCCCCCCCCCCCCCCCCCCCCCCCCCCCCCCCGTACGATCGCCCAGGCAAATAAAGGCCGCCTCGTCGGTCGTCGATTTCCTCCACGCGAGGCCGCTCCATGCGAAATCCGGGCACCTTGTGGCGACGACGACGAGTGTGAAACGGCCGGCTGTCGTAGATGCCCCTCGACCTCGAGCGAGCGGCCCGGCCAGGCCGTCCTCCGGTGGAAAAGGGAGTCAAAATGCGAGGTCCCGTGGTGCCTGCGCTTCTAAGCACGCAACTGGCCCGAACACTCTTATTGTACTAGTAGTAGTAGTAAACAAGCTGTTGGCTCTTTCTTATCGGTGGCCACAGAACTTTTGACTTTACCTCCTCCCGATGGTCTGTTGCCGGAAGAACATTCCTCTCGGACCTGCTTGGAAAAAATGGCAAGGCCTCAGAGTCATTTCTTCGTCATATCACAGGCTTCACAGCAGACTCATCATCACTCGTGCAGAGAGATGGTTCTAAACGGGAGAAAAACCGCCACCTCAAGGCAGAGACGAGCTGCAGGAATATGCCTGGCAAGAGAAGCAAACAAAGACAAGAATGGCAAGCAATTAGCCCCGTGAACAGAACACAGCCCAGCCGC
This sequence comes from Miscanthus floridulus, assembly GCF_019320115.1. Classification (NCBI taxonomy): domain Eukaryota; kingdom Viridiplantae; phylum Streptophyta; class Magnoliopsida; order Poales; family Poaceae; genus Miscanthus; species Miscanthus floridulus. The sequence goes on from NC_089595.1 coordinate 109,769,965, forward strand.
AGCCGGTGCTGAATTACTCCATCAGACTAGACAGACATTGTAGTTATCCCCATCCTGTGCAGGCTGTGCTGATGACCCCTGCACATCTCGAATTACATCTCTCAGGTGCCCTGGTTCAAAAGCAGTTTCGATATCTGTGGAATATTCATGCCACGGTACAGACAAGCGCAAGGGATCGAACGCTCTCAGTGGGGTGGGATTGCGTTCCAGGCAATTGCGTGTTGCGTGTGCGCAGTTGTTAAAGGGAGATCGATCCACAGTGTCTGATTGGGAGGCGTCACCGGCCGTTGCTGCCCTTGTTCAGCAGAGAGAGGTCGGTCTATATGAGTAGGAGATATGGCCACCCTTCTTGTCATGCTACTAGGCGTTGCATTGCATGGTGTCATGTGTCTATCTGCCTAACTTTTGTTTGTTTTGCAGTGGCTGTCACAGAGTCAAAGGCTCCAGCTTCTGCATATCTCGCCTCTTGATTTTGCCACCGCGCATAGTATCGGTCCGTTTGTTGGTCTGAAACTTGACTGAAACTGACTAGTTTTGTGAGAGAGAAACACTGTAGCGTCTGTTTGATGAACAGTGTTCGCTGAGGAGGATCAGCCGGCTGGTCTGGTTTTACCAGACCAGCGAACGCGCCAGTGGGTCTTGTTCCCAAGCCAGTGGCGGTAGCTTCTGTTGACGATTTTATTTATATTTATATCCCGGTTCAAACACAAACACCTGTGATCGTCAAGCATCAAACGGTACCTGAAGCACATGGCACAGTCATACGAAAAAGACGCGAGAGATATCAGTATATCAGGCATGGTGTAGAAGTAGAGTAATAATGGGCGATCAAACATTCAAACTGACCATACGGGATTTTCAAAAAAAAAAAAAAAACAAGTCCTCGCTGGCAATCATGGCATCCCTGAATCCTTTTTCCGCTGAAGAAAAAAGTGCGCATCCTTTACCGACAGGTTAAGAACGACGACATCTCGGGTGATGAGGCTGCGAGACGCGACGACCTTTTGATCATGTGACCATTAGGCTCCTACCCATCCACAAAGAGACAGCAGCGCAGCAAAGCCGTCGCTCTCGCTCTCCAAGCTTTGCTTTGCTTCGCGGGACCTGCAAGTCACTCTCTCTTCTCCGCCCCATCGCCTTTGGTTGCTGATGCTGCAGTGCATGCATGCGTCCGGCCACTGTGAGTTACTGACGTTTTTACTTCAACGCCCACTGTGATTCCCGTCAAGCTAGCTAAGCATATCTTTGCTCGGTCTTCTGTGTGTTTCAGATTTTATGCATGCATGCATGGAATGGTTTTGCCAAGATGGTGTTCTTTCGCTTTGCATCAGTCTGCATGCATGAGTCTGTTTCGACTGATCCAAACCCAGGCGGTTCATTCAGTGCATTTGGTGAGTGCGTGGAGCGTGGTAGTTAGGTCGTTAGAGCTACCAAAGCAAAAGGAAGTAAGCAAAGCGCCTTGGGCACAGGCTTGCATGGCGTCGTTTCCTGTCATCGTCTTCTCCTGCCGGTACAGAGAGAATCCCTCGCAGCGAACCAGCAAGAACGAAGTCCACTCCCCGGAAGGTCCCATCCTTGCTTACCTACCTTGACTTGTTGCGTGCGTGGGCGTGGCCACCTACTTCCGATGTCGAAATGCATGCGTGGGCCGTGGGCGTGTTAACTAATAATGTAGTTAGCTATCACCAGCTTAGCACAGCGACCTTCTAAAAACGTCAAAGAGTGTCGCAGGGGTGGGTGGTGTGTGTGTGTGTGTGTGTGTGTGGGGGTGGGGGTGGGGGGGGGGGGGGGGGGGGGGTTGTTATTTTTTTGGCCTTTTTAAAAAAAATCACAAATAGACCCCTAGTGGTTTGATTTTCGTTTATGGACCCTGACCTCGGCGCCGAGGTCTTGGCGAGGCGTCGGACGTGGCGGTGACCTGGCGCCGACGTGGACAAGGCCTCGGCGCCATAGATCTTGGCGCCGGGCTGTTACCCTATAGCTCTTGGCGTTTGAAATGAAACAAGTATAATTGTTCCGAAGAACATGCAATAATGCCATTGCGGTTCAACTGGTTAGGACGTGCGTGACTTAACTCAAAGGCCTGGGTTTGAACCCTATTGCTAAATCTTTTTTTGCTATATTTTTATAAACAATAGAACAAGAAAAATTATTTCGAGAAACATGCGTATCTCCCAAGTTCAATCTTCGTGATATTTTTTCACCTTTGTGAATTCTTCATGTTCCCGCAAGCTGGCTGCTTTAAGCTCCTCATGTCCTTGCTACCAAAACGATTGAGGACAAATGAGCAAAAAATATTTTTTGCACCGAACGCACAGAGAGATAATCAGCATGTTCGTTTGTTGGTTTCACCCAAGGCTTATCAGCCAGTCAATAGTATTTTTCTCTCACAACAAACCAGTATCAACCGGGCTTATCAGTCCAGAAACCAACCAGCGAACAGGCCGAATGCCTAAACAAACATTCAGATAATAAATTTTCATATAACATTTAAGTGAAAATAGTAAATGTGCAATAAGTAATAACAATCTGCAGCATACCTCCACATGCGTTTCATCAATTTTACGCTTCTGGTGCCGTGTCATCTTTAAGCTAGTTGCCTGGATAAATATCAAAAGATAAACATATTAACCATTCATCTTGCAAAAGCGGTGTTGTCAATAAAAGCTAATGTTGGCAATCAAGTGGTGCTGCCACTGACTAAATGTGAAGAAAATGGTATAGCTGTCGTTAGTAGTGTGTATAGCAACATAACAGCGTGAATTTCCCTTTACCTTATCTTCTACTTTCTCATCAACATCGGTCTCGACAGTATCAAGGTCAAGCTGCTCAAGTTTAACCCACTCGTCGAGTCTTCTATTGACTGCGAGTTCAAATCATTTAAGATATATCAGTATACAATTATCAGAACAGGCTGCAGTTAATACAAGAGCCCAGCCTTAACTCCAACTAAAATTGTCGGAAGAAGTTTGTTACTCTACTAAAATTATCTACCACTAGAACGATCATTGCTGAAATGTGCAAAGGTTTCAATAAAGTCACTTTAATATCGCTAAAACTAATAACAGCATGAGAACACTTTGCAGACAAAGTAAACTGTCAAAGAGCCAGCTACAGAATTATAATAATTTTTCTCGAAATAATTTTTAAGATTCAGCGCTAGTGTTCGAACCCAGGCCTTTGAGCTAAGTCGCGCGCGTCCTAACCAGCTAAACCGCAATGGCGCTGTTACATGTTTCTCGAAACAATTATACTTGTTTCATTTCAAACGCTAAGAGCTATAGGGTAACAGCTCGGCGCCAAGATCTATGGCGTCGAGGCCTTATCCACGTTGGTGCCAGGTCACCGCCACGTCCGACGTCTCGCCAAGACCTCGGCGCCAGACGTGTTTCCTCGACGCTAAAAGCCATGACGCCGAGGTCAAGGTCCATAAACGAAAATCAAACCAACAGAGATCTATTTGTGAATATTTTTCCAAAAAAATGGCCGAAAAATAAAAAATTCTGGAGGGGGGGAAACAGCGTCGTCAACGAGCTCCGAAACGAGCTAAGATGCAGAGTAGAAAACGCCACGGAGTCGGTACACAGAAGTTTCACCACACACTGCAGGAATCATCTGAATTTTCTTCGATGCAGGGTAACTTGTAAGGCGGTGGCAGGCATGAAACGAGCTGGAGAATTTGTTTTCGGCAATGCCCACCACAAAAGCTCGCTTGATTGCTGCCATTTTTTTTTTCGAAAGACAGAGGAATCCGACTCCTCTGTCTGTTCCATCTGAAAGCATCGCTGTGTTTCTGTTTTTCTCGTAAGTGTATGATCGGTCTTCAAATTTGATGTTGTCAATATGTTGCCAAACTAGTAATTTGCGTATTGGGGTTTTCTAAACTTGCTAAATGGCTCACTTAGGTCAAAGTGTCAAACCAATGTAATAACAAGTGCTCAGTTGTGCTTGTGCCTGCGTATCCAACCCGCTTTTTCGTGCTCAAATTTGAAGCAGTCGAAGTTCGGAGGTGATGTCCACCTGCGTTGTTTTTTTTAAAAAAATAAAAAGTTTGATTTACCCCGCTAAACTTGTCACTAAATTCGAAAACCACCTCTCAAACTTCAATACCGTACAATATATACACCTTAACTTTCAAAAACTAGATAAAATACTCCCCTTGACCATTTCAAAGTGATTTGTTGGATGGTTTCGTTGATGTGGGAAAAAAAGAGTTGCGGCCATGACGTTCCGTTAACTTGCAACCGCTTCAGTCGGATCGGTTCGTCTGGAGGTGGTCACCGGACGGTAGATACTCGGTATCATCAACATATCGAGCATTCTTCCACGGCTCGGCTTCGTTGCTGGGCGCCAAGGAGCTTTGGTCTGTCAAGGCGCCACCACGGGTGAAGCTTTTCTTCTGGCTCGCGCTGCACAAACGCCTTTGGACGTCGGACAGGCGCAAACACCATGGCCTCCAGGACGACGACGCGTGCGCTCTCTGTGGACACAGGAAATGGAGACTGTAGAACATCTCATTCTGGGCTGCGCATTCGCCAAACAGGTGTGGTTCGCCCTACTGCATCCTTTGCAGCTCGACGCACTGATGCGGAGCTCGGTGTCGACATCGCTTCGTGGTGGCTTAGCCAGAGATCAAGGATCGTCTCATCGGACAGGCCGCTGCGACTCGGTGCTGCTGCTAGTTGCTTGGTCCCTCTGGAAGAAGAGGAACGCACGGGTGTTCGGCAGGCCTGCCTTGAACGTGAACGACGTCGTGCGCGCTGTGTGGCTTGAAGGGGAGGAGTGGGCACTTGGTGGTTTCATGCCTTTTGTGGCATTGACAGAGCTTTGGTCGCGCCATTCTGTAGCTATGTAACAACTTCTAGCGTATCCAGTAGTCTAGGCTTGCTCCGCTCTGTTCCGGGTTGCTTCTCGCTGCCCGATCCGCTGCTTGTTGTGGTTTAAACTCCTTCCTTCTTAATGAAATACGGGTGCAATCCCGCTCACGAAAAAAAGGCAGCGCATGTTTGGTGGTCTCACTATTTTTCTTATATAAAAAAATCTTAATTTTTTTCTCGTACGAAGTCAAATTGTTAGAATATGACACCATAGTTATATAAAAGTTATAACTTTGTTGTTTACATGATCTATACTAAAGTTGTAGTTCCGAATGCATTTTACTACTCTTCTTGCAGCCTTTTTACTTGATATCCTCATCTTAATGAAAAACGTGCCACGGCACGGTTGCGAAAAAAACTTTTTTACCTGATATCATTTAGAGACCCTGATATCCATTTCAAGTTCTCTAATTTAAAATTGTTTTTTTCCAAACGACCTTTGATGTTTACATGATCTATACCAAAGTTGTAGTTTGAAATGTGATATACAACTTTTAGATTAACAGTATTTTTATGAAAGATTATTTAGTGACCTAGATATTTGTTCTAGTTTTTTTAATTTTGAAATTTAAAATTTTCAAACGGCCTCGGTCGTTGGCATGGTCTTTCCAAGGTTATAGATATCAATGCTATATATAACTTTGTAGTTAAATACTTTAAAATTTGAGATTGTTTAGAGACAAATATTCATTTTAAGTTATCTGATCTTGCTGATCAATTTTTTGAATCTTTCGCATTACCTCAGATGGAACACACTCTACCAAACGTGCGGGCTTGAAGACATCTAAAACTTTCTAGTTTTTTTTTTTCCATTTGAGACAATTGAGGAGCCTAACTATTCAATTAAAGGTGACATTAATAAAAAAAAGGAAGACAGGTGGAACTCAAATGCCACATCAGCGAAAACCAACCATTGAAACCACCGTCCCTATATTTACGTGGTGGTACTTTGTCCAATTTTAAAAGTTAAGTGAAGCAAGTTGTCTGATACTCGATTTTGATGGTGTGTTTTTTTTAAAAAAAAATCAACGATAAGTTTAATAGGATAAATCAAACTTTACTAAAAAAGGGAACTTGTATAGACGGTTGGTGGGCAAATTTGGGAGAAACACCTTGAGGACCAAATATTGAAACGTGATCCTTCATCATCCTTAGCTTGTGAACTTCGGAATGAGGCAGCGAGTGGAAGGTGCGAATTTTCAGTCACACAAGGAGCATCCGGCTGTGTCACTGTCACCGATCGCAAGGGTAAAGGATGTAGGAAATGGGTTTTGGTGACTACAAAGGGCTTGAGTGAACTATATGTCAAAAAAAATTGTAACTGATTTATTGGACATTTTAACCTCTCCATTGTGGGCTGTTTTTACTAAATATACACATTAGGCAGATCTATTTCTTGTTCGTTTTTTAATGTTTTACAAATTTTTTAGCAACTCCAAGAGCTGCTTTAAACTTCAAACTCAATGTCTCTATTTCAGGAGCCATACCATAGATGCTCCCTTTATATATCTCTTGTGTCTCCAAAGTACGTACTTACTAAGTTATGGGCTGTTTGGGTCAAAGGATTTTGGTAGGAAATGAAAACGCTGGAACGGGAAACGAGTAGTGCGTTTGGACAAAGGAAAACAATCTTTCCTTTCCTCCAAAACACTGTGCCTCCTTCACGATTTCACAGGAAAGCAAAACTCTAGTCCAATCTCTAGTATCTGCTTCCTTTGCGAAGTCCGAGGTGAGCACACCATCAAACACACGGATAGGGGTGCATTACCATCAGAATAGAGCCAGGTGACTACTACTTTGTAGTTTGATTCTTTATTTTGTGCCAAGTTTAGGGGATTATGACGCCTAAGAGGGAGAGTGAATTAGACAACTTAAAAATCTATTCTAAACTATGGCCTCTAATTCCACCTTAGCAAAACTTATGCAAGAAAGTAATCTATCTAAATGTACAACTATAGTTTTGCTAATGTGTTGCTATCTCTACTGCAAAAGAGTCTTACAACCTAGGTTTCAATCCTATCAACTAGCGTATCAACTAAACTAGAAAAGTGAAGCAATCAACCAAGGTAGCAATGTAAATGCGAAAGGTAAAGTGAGGTAGAGATGCAAACTCCCATCGACGACTCCGGTATTTGTACCGAGGTATCGAGAAGCGCTTAAGCTTCCCCTAGTCCTCGTTGGAGCCCCTCCCAAGGAATCCCTCGCAAGGGCTAAACTCCCAGTCGGGTAACTCGTGGATAACCCCAGGCCTTCCCCACGAGCAAGTGGGTCTCCGGTGTGCCTTCCGTCCAGCCTCTCCCGGACCACTCTCCACCATCTTCATTATCAAGCTTCCGGCCGAAACATCGCGGGCCTTATTCCCTTTGGTACATGGTGGCGGCCACACCATAAACGCGGTTGGTGTGGTCTCGCAAGACTACAAGCCCCGTCGAGTACAAACACGGTGCGTGCAAGCACCTTGGGTTTACAAGTATGCAAACCTCACTAGCAACTAGACCTAAGCCTAAAGCAAGCGTATATGAGCGTGGTCTAACTAACCAAAGCACTTCACAAAAGCACCTACGCTAATCACCAAGTGATCTTTAAGCTCTATGCATGTGGAGAGCACAAATGAGGTGTGGCAACACCCTTCCTATCTTCCCTCAGCTTCCTCTCCCTCCAAATGGACTAGTTGGGGCAAGTATTTATAGCCCCCAAGTTGAAACTAGCCGTTGTGGTCGAGATCCTCTTCTCTACGTGGTCACCGGAAGGGGCGGTGACCGCCACTGTGGACTAGTCGTTGCTCACTGATAGGCCGACCGTTGGGACACATGGTCACCGCCATGGGTAGGGCGGTGCACCGCCATAGTATGTCCGGTGCCCCAACTCATTTCGGCTGCTCTCTGGAAATTAGGGTGGTGGCACCACCATCCCCTAGGGCGGTGGCACTGCCACCCCTAGGGCGATGCCCACTCAGCCACGATTTGCTTCCGTTTCTTCGCGTGGCTTTGTTCGGGCTTCGACATCTTCGCGTCTTGGACTTCCTTGCTTCACTTCTAGGCTGTCAACACCTCCAATGTCTTCTTTTGAGTGTTGATCATTTTCTTCATGTTCCAAAGTTGATCCTAAGTCCACGTTGCATCCTATTGAACTACAAAATAAATACTAGAAAATACATTAGTCCAATTTGGTTGTGTTGATCATCAAACACCAAAATCCAAAGTAAATAGGCCTAGGGTACATTTTTCTTACACTAAATACTGTATTACTGTTCCTCACCTGCTTTTTCATGTGTTTTGATTTCCTGCGTTCCAAACACTCTTTCGCATCATACTCCTATGTTTTTTCCTTTCCTCTGTTTTGCTAGGAGGCCTATATCACTTTTCTTTGTTTTTCCCCGTTCCTCTGTTTTATATTCCTTTGTTCCAAGCAAGCCTTTAGTTCCCTCTATACTCCAATGACTTATCATAAATTTCCTTGTGTGAAAAAAAACTCATGGAGAAACTATCACATATTGAATCTAGAGAGCCTCTCTTTTAGCGGAGAGCAAGAATGGTAGTTTCGGTGAGCAAAAAAGATGAAGGCTGATTTAGAGAATCTATTAGAGATTGATTTCTTTGTTTGTTTTTCTAAACTTCATGATAAAGAGCCATGTAAAAAACACTTCATCAATTCTAAATTATAAGTCATTCTGGCTTTTCTAAGTACATGACTTTCGCTATACGTCTAGACATTAAATTAAATACAATAGATTCTATTATGTACCTAAAAAATGCAGCACGACTTATAATTTAGAATAAAGAAAAAAATACAAAGCAACGAGGCTGTATGATACTCAAATTGTAACAGTGACCAACCGTGATCGCTTAAAAATGGGCAATGAGTTCAGCTTCCAGTAACTTTGAAAATTACTACATATAGTAAGCTGCATAAATGACTAAATTGACTACTCCTGTATAGGGATGTACTACGTAATTTCAAATTATAAGTCATTCTAATTTTTTTGAGAGTCAAAGCATTTCAAGTTTAACCAAAATTATAGAGAGAATTATAAAAATTTATGACATCAAATATAATTAATAAAAAACTTAATAATACTTATTTGACATGATAAATGTTTTTATTTTATTATATGAAATTTGGTCAAAGTTGAGATGTTTTGACCCTCTAAGGAAATTAGAAAGACTTATAATTCAGGATAGTGGAGTATACAACATTCAAATTTCATTGTCAGTATGACTTCACCGCTACAGCAAACTTTAGAAAAACGAACAGTGCAGGGGATTGTACACGTAAGCCTCGCCAAATCGCAATACGCCAATGACAAATCTTTTGTAGGGTAGGGCACAGCTGCTGAATTGTCCTCGGATCGACAGCGAAGAAGCTTCGCGGAAACCGATGCTGCTAGGCTGCTAGGCTAGCTCGCTCTCGCCACGGTCAACTAGGCCGGGCCCTCTTTTTCCGTCGCCCTCGTGAAGCCTATCTCCGAGCTAGTCACTCTACAAGACGGACGTGACGAAAGGCGATTGGACATGCCTAAGTGTGATTAGTACCCACATATAAAATGACATAGCCCGATGACCATGTGCTCCGAGAATGAGATTGATCATTGACAGGATCAACTGGTGGTACGGGTACCGGGGCAATGCACGCAAGGTGATTTTTTTTCTATTTTTGCAGGCCCTAGAAAAGGAGAAAAAATGGGAATTTTCGTAGAGAACGTGGTACACAGGGACAGGGTCGTGTGGAGAATCTTGCAAAGGTTCTTTGCGTCCACACCACACGCTTCCCTCCTCCATTGGTGGCCCGATCTTGGCCTCCTTCTTGTGAACTGGTCAGCACTGTGGCGCGCGCATGCGATGCAGACAGCATGTACGCCGGCCGCTCATCGGCCTTTTTCGCTTGTCTTATACTTTTTCAGTTAATAAATAGTATTTTTCTTTCATAATAAATCAGCTAACAGTATTTTCAGTCATGACTTATTAGCTAAGTAAACAGTGCACATAAAGTGGTCCGCGAAGGCGTAAACCATGCATGCACATGCGTTCACTGCGGTGCCACCGTGCCAGTGCCCCCATAGTCCTACGTGGCACACAGCCTCCCTTGCACTGTTGCACAGTGAGTACTCCTCATCCGTTGGCACAGCTAGCTGAGCGCTGCTGCCACCGTGTGTTCTGCACTCAGTTGAGCAACATGCATGCAGTGCAGGTGCAGCATTGTACTTGTACGGCCATGCGTCGTCACCGCGGCGCTGCCGACTGGTGAGCGAGACCGGCCGGGACAGGACAGGACTGGACACACGCAAGAGCTGGGACTTGGACGGAGAGGCATCGTTTTCAGGGACTTCTACTTGTCCGTAGCATCGACGCGGTACATACATACGGAGTATACGGACAAGCGTATCCATTAGTAGGTGACTGGCTGAGGTTTTCAGAGTAGTAGACTGGACCAATCGTACCACTGTAGTAAGTAATTTACATGTATGTAATAATACACAGCAAAATACAAGCTACATCGTCGTCTTATATGTCCACGCGAAGGAAAGGGAGAAAAAAGAGAGAGCAAGAACAGGCAAGGGAACAAAGGGGAGAAGAGCAAGAACAACTATTGTAGCTTGCAGTCGTCGTCGGTCGTCGTCCATGAATGATGAATTAATGGAGCACGCAAGCGTACCAAATTGATGTTTCCGCGCATCAATCCCGTGAACTCTACGGTGTCTTCGCCCCGGTTCGATCTCGGCGTCGGTCTCCTTCCTATGTCAGGGTGTTGCAGAGACCCGGCGGCTTGCCGTTGCCGTCGGGGGCGACGGCAGCGGTGGCGCCCCATATCTCGGCCATGTTGGGGAAGTAGCACGCCGAGAGCTGCTCCAGGGCTCTGTCCTGCAGCCCGGCGAAGAAGTCGCCGTACGGGAACAGCTGCTCGCCGCCGCCACCGAGCTCGGGCAGGGGCAGGAACATGTCCCCGCCGTCCAGCGCCGCCGCCGCGGGCGTCGACCAGGCGCCGTCCAGCTGCGCGGCGACTACCGGCGGCACGGGCGCGAGCTCCGTCCGCGGCGCGTCGAAGCGTATGAGCCCGCCGGGGTGCTGCGGCTCCGTGTACGCGGCACCGAAGCGCACGTCGCCGCTGGAGCTGGTGACTGACGAGGAGGCGGGCGAGAGCGCCGGCGGCGTCGGCGTGGCGGGTGCCGCGAAGGCTCCTCCGCTGCTACTGGCGCCGCCGGCGACCGCCGCCGCCGCCATGGCCATGGCCTTCTTCTTGAGCTTGGTGTTCCAGTAGTTCTTGACGTCGTTGTCGGTCCGGGCGGGGAGCTTGGACGCGATGATCGACCACCTGGCATGCAGCTCGGTCGGTCAGTCCAGCGCGCAAACGGCTGCCGGAGATTGCAAAGGGTTATCTGGATACATACAGACACTGCACTGCAGACAGTGCGACCCACCTGCTGCCGATGGAGCTGTAGAGCGACCAGATGATCCGGTCCTCCTCCTCGGTGTAGCCCCCGTGCTTGATGTCCGGCCGCAGGTAGTTGAGCCACCGCAGCCGGCAGCTCTTGCCGCACCGGTTCAGCCCTGGGGACAATGCAAAGCAAGCAGCACACAAGGGGAAATAAATAAATACCGTGTAATGCTAGCCTGATTGGCTAAATCCTGAACAACCTGTCGACGACGATGGATCAGGCTGGAGTGTACTGGCTCCTACCTGCTTTCTGCGGCAGGGCGATCCAGTTGCCGCCGATGCCGTTGCGCTGGACGTAGCTCCGCAGCTGCTCGTCCTCCTCGGGGGACCAGGGCCCCCGCTTCACGCTCGCCTTGTCGCAGCACGGCGCGCGCCCCATGTCCGCCGCGCGCGGCTACGTACGTGCACAAGCTGCAGCTGATCAGCCGATTCAGCTCTGCACTGCACTGGGGGCTGGCAGTCTCGCTCTGACCTGACCAGTGGTAGCCGTACGGGGGCGCGCAGACGCAGAGCGCAAGTACGAGACGGGCAGCGGGTGATGCGCTGCTCGGCTGCGGATTTTATAGCGAGGGCTGGGCTGAGGTAACGGGGGGAAGTCAGGTCTGCGGCTCTGCGAGGGCGCGAGGGCGCGGGTACGGCCCAGCACCAGCAGCCGCCGTGAGCTCGTCCCGTTCCGTTCCGTGGCCGTACGGTACGATGGCTTCCGTTCTCCGATTGTCACCTACGTAGAGTAGAGTAGTGGGAGTTGGTTCTTTTCTTTTGACCAAGAAGAAAACGAGGAATCGTCGACCGGCCGGCGATTTACGATTCGTTCTATTAAAAAAAAATAGTGGATCCACTTAAAAAAAAACTCGTTCTTCCAAACGCTAGCGGAAGAGCAACTTGATGAGAAGATGAACTCGCACGGAGCTCTCTTTCTCGGTCGAGATTTTAGCCAAAGCTGTTGCCGATACTGCATGACGAAACCTGTACATGCTGTCCAACTAGCCGTATGCACTCGTATGTCTGTCATAACCATTGACCATGAGCGAGACGTGATTCGATCATGGTCCAAACTCCAGCTCTCCGAACCCGCGACGACTAGCAGTGCATATGCATGATTCGATCATGGCGCGAGAGGGGCAAACGCAAGGCAAGCGTTGTTCTAGGTGGCCCGGGAGACTTCGCGTGCATTTTGCTGCAGTGCGGCGCCATTTCAATTCAGCACCGCCGGCGCGCCGCAGGCCGGGCTGGGAGAGAGGCCGTCATTGGCAGGGCTGGGAGGCGAGCGGGCTGGGCTCGCGTGACGCTTATCACCACGGGCCACCTCAAACCTCCTTACTTACACCCAGTTGACGGGCTGTCCGGCCCACGCATGTATATGTATAAATTTATTTTGTGTATTTTTCTCGTGGAACAGAGCAATTTGCTCTTATTCACCTCTAAACGAAAAAGAAGAGCCGCTTCAGAACCTCGACAAACTGACATAAACAATGGAAGAACCTGTGAAAACATTGCTATCGAGGATTACGTGAAACATCACGCATTGACTAGAAAATATGCCACTTCGGTGGACAAAAAGTTGCAACGACTAATTTTGATTAAGAACTCATAGTTGTTTGTTGTTATGCGGTTATGCCAGCACAGCAAAAAAAAAAAAGGGCGTGTTCGGCTGTTCGGATGATTTCGGAAACAATCTGAAATTTGAGCAGCCGAACGCCCTGAAAATATATAAACAGAATATATTCCAGCTGCTGCAAAACCAAGCAACAAATTCATCCTCGAAAAGCCCAACCCGCGCTCTCACTCGCTCACTGGACCGAGCCCATGCACCAGAGCTCCCCGCGAGCGATGCGACCAAAGCGCTGGCTGCTCCCCCACGCTTCGCGGTTCCCGGTAGACGAGGTCCACTCGCCGATCCGTCTCCGAGATCTCCACCCACTTATTCCCCCCCACCGCGGCCAGGCCTACGTCCTCTCTCTCCCCCCTCTCGCGGAGCCGCCGCAACCCAGGGAGAACCCCGGAAGTCTAACCCTAGATCCGGACGGGCCATGGCGTCTCGCCGGGTCGCCTCCTCGCTCCTCCGCTCCGTCTCCCGCCTCCGGGCCGCCTCGCCCGCGGCGCCGCGCCCGCGCGCGCCGCCGCACCGTCCCGTCCCCGGCCGGGTACCTCTTCAACCGCGCCGCCGCCTACGCGTCCTCCGCCGCGGCCCAGGCGGCGCCCGCCAGCCCGCCGCCGGCTACCGGGAAGACCGGGGGCGGCAAGATCACCGACGAGTTCACCGGCGCCGGCGCCATCGGCCAGGTGTGCCAGGTGATCGGCGCCGTCGTCGACGTGCGCTTCGATGAGGGCCTCCCGCCCATCCTCACGGCGCTCGAGGTGCTCGACAACAACATCCGCCTCGTGCTCGAGGTGGCGCAGCACCTTGGCGAGAAAATGGTGCGCACCATCGCTATGGACGGCACGGAGGGGCTCGTCCGCGGCCAGCGCGTCCTCAACACCGGCTCCCCCATCACCGTAAGGACACCCTCCCATTTCTTACTTGGTTACGGTCGTGCTTTCCATTTCGTGATGGTACGGATCGATCTGATGAAATGTAGATCTAATAGTGTTAGATTTGATCTGCACATACAGATCTGTGTGGCCAGTGATTAAATTTTAGATCTTCTGCTGTGGTCTGGACACTGATAGCTTAGCTGTGGCATTATCTGGTTTAATGGTGTCACTATGTTTTATTGTCATGATGTTCATAGATATTCAAAAACTGTTGTTGCATGCCTATTTTTGGCGCCATTGGCAAGTGTAATGTAGAATACTCGCGGTGTAGTTTGCATGAATACTCGCCGTGTTTATGATTTCAGGACCTCAGATTTATACCACTGTCAACCATGTTTTCTGACTTCAAAACTGTTCCTGTTTGTAGGTGCCTGTTGGCAGGGCTACCCTTGGACGCATCATAAATGTTATCGGTGAGCCGATTGATGAGAGGGGTGACATAAGTAAGTGTCTGGACTTATGATATATTTTGCTTGAAGGTGTATGTGTAAGAACTTTTGATAACCTTCTACCTTTGTATATTTCAGCTACAAACCACTTCCTCCCTATTCATCGTGAAGCCCCTGCTTTCGTCGAGCAGGCCACTGAGCAGCAAATTCTTGTTACTGGAATCAAGGTAGGCGTGTTCAGTTCTCGTGCTAGAATTCGTTTTGGAGTCCTCTAATTTAGTAGCACCTATGCTGCCATTGCCTGAATGATGATTATACATTATAGTATAATGTTTCTTTGACATACAGGTCGTGGATCTTCTTGCACCCTACCAAAGGGGTGGAAAGATTGGTCTCTTCGGTGGTGCAGGAGTGGGTAAAACTGTGCTCATTATGGAGCTGATCAACAATGTTGCTAAGGCACATGGTTGGTACTGTACCTAGTTCATTGTCAATTTGGCTCAGTTTCTTGTTGGATTTGCTGATTGTGATAGCTGCTTTGTTTCTATGTAGGTGGTTTCTCTGTGTTTGCTGGTGTTGGAGAACGTACCCGCGAAGGTAATGACCTGTACAGGGAAATGATTGAAAGTGGTGTCATTAAGCTAGGTGACAAGCAGGTAATTCTTGTGATGTCGTAATTTCATTGTGAACTTGGCATATCAGGGCTGGACCTTTCTCATATATTGCTTTTTGTGGCAGAGTGAAAGCAAGTGTGCTCTTGTCTACGGGCAGATGAACGAGCCCCCGGGTGCTCGTGCTCGTGTTGGGTTGACTGGTTTGACTGTTGCTGAACATTTCCGTGATGCTGAAGGACAAGATGTGCTTCTGTTTATTGACAACATTTTCCGTTTCACTCAGGTAATTTCCGCAGTGCATTTCTTTCGCCTGAAAATGATATACAGCTTTTGGAGCGATTGTCTTTCTAGTTCCCTGTTTGAATATTGTGTTCATATTAAAAAACCTGGTGTTAATTGTTGCGCTCTTGATATCAGGCAAACTCTGAGGTGTCTGCTCTTCTTGGACGTATCCCATCTGCTGTGGGATACCAGCCAACCCTTGCCACTGATCTTGGAGGACTGCAAGAGCGTATCACGACAACAAAGAAGGGTTCTATTACGTCTGTCCAGGCTATCTATGTGCCTGCTGATGACTTGACGGATCCCGCTCCCGCCACTACCTTTGCCCATCTTGATGCTACAACTGTGTTGTCACGACAGGTTTGTCCATTTGGTTTATTTGACTGGTGCATTAGGTACATGATGTGCTCATTGTGACTTGGGTGCTTCCTGTGCAGATCTCTGAGCTTGGTATTTATCCTGCTGTCGATCCACTGGATTCCACATCAAGAATGCTTTCTCCCCACGTGCTGGGTGAGGATCACTACAACACTGCTCGTGGTGTTCAGAAGGTTCTTCAGAACTACAAAAATCTTCAGGATATTATTGCTATCTTGGGTATGGACGAGCTCAGTGAGGATGACAAGTTGACAGTCGCTCGTGCAAGAAAGATTCAGCGTTTCCTGAGCCAGCCTTTCCATGTCGCTGAAGTTTTCACGGGTGCTCCAGGGAAGTATGTGGAGCTGAAGGAAAGCGTGAAGAGTTTCCAGGTACAGTTTAACCTTTTTTTTGGCTAAGATGAATTCCTCACTACGCTTTCTCATAATGCTTCGCTATGACGACACTTGGTGCCTGCTGAGCTGTGCCATATTTTTTTGAGGCCTCATATTTAGTTTTATCAGACAACTCTTACATTCTATACATGTTGCAGGATAATGTTTCTATATCTCCAGTTATTGTTAAGTAATGCTAGACTTGTTCACAATGTGCTTTTCTATGGAATCTTCTATTGTGCAGGGTGTTTTGGATGGGAAGTATGATGACCTCTCCGAGCAGTCATTCTACATGGTTGGAGGCATTGAGGAAGTCATTGCTAAGGCTGAGAAAATTGCCAAGGAGTCTGCTTCATAAGAAGGCTTCTTGTTTGTCGAATCTTGTACAAGTTCCATTTTTGGATTTTAAGCGTTTATTTGTGCTTTTCGCAGTTAGGCAGGACGAGCTGGAGAGCCATCTCCTGCTGAGAGATGCTTGTTTTTCTCTTTTTTGTTCCTCCACCTTACACCCAAATAAGCAACTGTAGTAACATTGATTTTGGCTGCACCAAAGTAACATGACTGAAGAAACTTGTGGCCTGTGTAATGCGGATCCATCAGACCATTAAGTCATGGCTTCTGGTTTGTAAAATTTGTTGCCCCCCAGGTTTGGTTCCGTATTGTGGAGGTATCTTTTTCTGGACTGGCTCATGCGGCTAGTTTCCGTGGTATTCCATCTTGTAGTGTTGCAAGTTTTATGATTGTGAAACTTCTGGCCGGAGTCTGTTTAATGTTTATACACTTTGGTTGTAGATGGCTGAAATGAAAATACTGCCCTTCAGATTCACTTTGAATTACGTAGCTGTAATGTATTTCATTAGTAATCATTTAAATCTAGAAAATCACTTTCCACTGGTTATAGTCATTAATAAAATGAATGTCGTGAGGATTGAAGCGAACGGACGATGTGATTGAGCCACACATACTGCGGTGTCTTGAATAAGGATATAGAGCAAGGAAAACAAGATAATCTTTCTGAGAGTAGAGCGTGTTTGGATTCTATAGCTGTTATCATAAGACATGAGTTCGGTTCGCTGGTAAGTAATGCAAAAAAAAAAGTCTTTTTGATTAATATATTAAGGGGCTGTTTGGGACTCCTTCACAAACTTTGTAAACTTCACCGTAGAGCAACTTTACGGAAAACTTGAGTTTGTGGAGATCTCTTTAGGTGCGCTTATAACTCTACTTTTTTTTTTCTCGAATAGAGTGCGTGGAGCTAAAACTGTTTGACTGGAAAACGTAGAGCGAAACTAAAAACATAGGGCGGAGCAGTTCTAAACACCCCCTCAACATTAAAATTCTGCATATTTACATGTTCAAATCTACGAGGCCAAGAAGCATTCTATGTTGCTGTTGCTTTTGATTGATTACATGATCCATTTCTTGTTAGGTGCTTTCCAATATGGTTATGTTGTTGAAATATCTCTTGTAGCAGTATGATGTGTATTACGGTTAATCGATTAACCTATCCGATCCGATTTAACCGAAATCAGTTTTACAAGCTCTTTTGTATTGCAACCTACTGAATAAAAGCACTGCATAAATGTCAGTGCAAATAATTTCTGGACTTCGAAACCTGAAGAAACGGTGGAGGAGGTATTAGTTTGGAAATGGTGCTGGTCGTGCCGGTTACCAGAGAGCTGCGCGGTGCAGGAGTAGATATGCAGGCCTTGGTCTCTGATTTCTCGTTCACTGTATTTGATCTAGCGCTGGAGCATTATTAGAGCAGAATTTGCAAGCGCTGAGATGCACCGTACCGTTTCCTATCAGATGT
Source organism: Miscanthus floridulus (assembly GCF_019320115.1). Taxonomy (NCBI): domain Eukaryota; kingdom Viridiplantae; phylum Streptophyta; class Magnoliopsida; order Poales; family Poaceae; genus Miscanthus; species Miscanthus floridulus. The sequence goes on from NC_089595.1 coordinate 109,787,659, forward strand.
TGGTGTTTGTAGCCTTAATGGCCCGGCCTGCGGCCCTTTCCTCCCGTTAGCTTTGCTTATAAGCCGTATTTTTTCAGCCAACGAATAATATTTTTTTCTCTACAACAAATCAGCCAACAATAATTTCAGCCATAGCTTATCAGCCAAGCGAACATGGCATTTGTTTTTTCGGCCCAAAGTCGGCATCTGAATACGCTCGATGTAAACTATTAACTGACCAAGGTTAGTAGTTTTTTTTACAACAAACTCGATTAACACTTCTTCAATTAGTTGGTTGAATTTCTTGTGGTGGAATCTAGGTTGAGTTCCTTGTGGTGGAATCTGTCCATCCGGATTCAAGTCTTTGATTTGGCACATATGCTCGCATTTTCCTGGATTTATTCTAGGATTTGACGGCGTTATGCTTTCAGTGATAGGCGACGTCCCCGTCGCTAGCAAGACGTCTGTGGTGACTTCATGATTTTCAAGATCTGTCGGCTCAGTCCTTCGGAGGTGTTCATAGGGGTAGGGTTTGCCCGTCGCTAGCAAGACGTCTGTGGTGACTTCATGATTTTCAAGATCTGTTGGCTCAGTCCTTCGGAGGTGTTCATAGGGGTAGGGTTTGCGTACGCGTGTTCATAGGGGTGAGTGTGCGTGCGTGTTTGGACGTCTATGTTGTACCGTGTAATTCTAAAAAATAAAATAAAATTGTTGATAACCGATTTAACCGATTCGGTTTCACCGAGTTAATTGAATATCCAGGCTATAAACGACCAAACGTGCTCGTAGGCCCGTTACTAGAACACAATGAAGCCTCTAAAATATGGTTTCACCGGCTTAGTTGCTTTTCTGATAGAAAAATGGTAACATCGGCGTGCTACATGAGTCATAAATAATAAGAATCAGAGTTGTTTTCACTGGTGCTGTGCTAGGAGCTGAAGCCATATCAAACACAGCCCTGTCAAAAGGCCTTGGCTTCAAGAAACGACAGTCTTTAGAAAAAAGAAAGCCTCGGAAATCAGCAGTCTAAATATGTTCTGACATACTCCAAGGACCCAAAAGAGATGGAGGTACCTCTTTAAGATGCAAAGCCTCCACTCAGATTATAGGAGGGAGCACCATTTGACAGAGGCCCGCCCACCCTACGTCCTATGTGCATGGACGGCGAAGCCGAGAAGAAGACATCTAGGATACTGAGCAACGACTAGCTTCTTATTTGACATGATCTCCTAAATTATACTTTGATCATTCATTTGTTTTATATTATATTATTTATGTTTATAAACCTATAATTATTGAATAGTATAATTCCTTACAAATCTAATCATATAAAATTTGTATTATAATAGTTAAAAATTATAAGCCTAATTATTTGTCAAAGTTTTTAAAATTTGAATCTTGATATGCGTGTGCGCCAGATAAAATAGACCGGAGGCGGTAGATGCCAATGTCGTGGTGACAACTTCTCCTCTGACTCCAACAAAAAAAAAACTTTCATAATTGCTTAATTCCGAGTATGCAAGATTTGATTCTGGGCGTGCATGTAGAAAAAGACAAAGCAAACCTCGAGGAAAAAAAATGAAGAACTCACCTGCTGTCACCTCTGGAGATGATGAGGTTCATTAGCGTTAGGTTTCGAGGGTTTGGGTTTAGAGTTTTTCTAGGGAGAGAGGGGCAGGGTTCCATGGCTTCCAAGCTTAGAAGGAGGTCATTGGATGAGCCGTGGCTAGAGCGACTGAAGAGAACGACCGCAGGGGCGCCACCTGCCGAGGTGATGGGAGATTGTGGTTAGGCAGTGTAGGTATTAGGGGCATCATCCAGAGAAGGAGATCATGCGTGACGCGTGGCATTAGTGTCGCCGGAGTCAATGGTAGCCGGGTGGCACTCGAGCCGAATATATAGTAAGCTAGATCCTATGATTACTAACGGCTGCGGTTGGGGGTGACAACGCCATCCGAGCTGGATAAGAAGCTGATGGCGGTAAGGGGGGTGTAGAGTCGAGGTGGAGTGAGGACGAAGAGAGAAGATGAGCCGCCATAAATGTTGAAGAGTGCAGGCATACCCGGAGGTAAGGCCCCAAAACTTAAGCTGCCTGCCTCATCCATGACAAACTAACGTGTGTTTGGTTCCAGGTCCTAGTGGGATGGAATAGATCTAATCTAATTTTTAGTGAATGTCTTGTTATTTGTTTTGTTAATAGGAAAAGCCAGTGTCTATTTTCTATATGGTTTGTGAGATTTAAAAACTCGAGATGGATGCCCTTTTGTCTTTTATCTATGGGCCCACCTGTCATATAGTTCCTCTTTTCTTCCTCTAGGAATAGACTGCAATCTCCTCAAGTGTGCAACCCTGATTTCCTCATCACCGTCTGTCGGGGACCAATACTAGGGTACTCGAAGAGGAGGAGCTAATGGCCATCTACATTGATTCATCCGAGTAGTCAAGAGCGCGACTACAACTCCAACCGACCCCTAGGTGCACGGGCTCCGCCTCGCCCGACCTCTGGGGAAGGGCTCCGCCTCGCCCGACCCCGAGGCCGCTGACTCCGCCTCACCCGACCCCGAGGCCGCGGGCTCCGCCTCGCCCGACCCCGAGGTCATGGGCTCCGCCTCGCCTGACCCCAAGGCCGCGGGCTCCGTCTCACCCGACCTCAAGGCCGTGGGCTCCACCTTGCCTGACCTTTTGGTTTGCACTCCGCCTCGCCTGACCCCTCGGGCGAGGGCTCCGTCTCGCCCGATGGGGTCCCATACCACCGCCAACCACTCTAGGTCCAGGCGTATGGGCCTGGGTCAAAACTCTGACACCAAGGAAGAGACTGGCACCCCCTGATGTAACTCATGGCCATGATGGGCCATACCTGAGGATTCACATCAAGAACAACATAGGACGTGCCGGTCTGTTCTGCCTAACCCTCATACAAACGCTGACAGGCGCGTCAGTTCACCATGACGCCCGTCGGGGTGGAATGGGATGCCATGACCGGCAGACGATGCCTGCGCATGGCATCAGTGACGAATAGGGCTACGACATGGAGCCATCCCTGATGATATCTACAGGATCAACAGGACTCGCATGAAGGAGAAGGACCCGACGTTCCTGGCAGCCTTCTTCTCTCTCTCTCTCGTTCTTCTCCTTTTCCTCCGCTATAACCCACGCTTTCCCTTGGCCTATAAAAGGGAAAGCAGGGCGCCCCATGAAGGGGATCGACCCATAAAAAATTGATCAGATCTAGATCTGCATAAAAGCATGACACGAACACATGGCTGAGCAGCGCTCGAGCTCTCAGCACCCGTTCACTCCTTCCACCAGAGACTTGAGATCCTTTCCCTCTCTCGCCCATTTGTAACCCCTACTACAAACTTTTAGTGCTAGTAACACGAGCAGTAGCAACAAAATGGACATAGGGACTTTTTGCCTGAACTAGTATAAACCTCGTGTTCTCTAAGCACACCATCCGAGCCAGACGCGCAATACTACAAATTTACTCGTCGGTGGTAACTCAAAACATCGACAGATGGTGCGCCAGGTAGGGGCCTTTTGCGCGTCTCGACGTCCACACCAGGCCTCGGATGGCTAGACACGGCGTTAGCTGGGTCCCGGGCGCGCACGTGCGCTTTGGGAACCTAGACTTCATCGTCATGACAGAGGGAGAGTTGATGTAGGCTCCTGTCGCCGTCCAACCTCTCCACTCTGTCGGCCTCAACACGATCGCTGAGGCGCTTGAGGAGCTGCAGCTGCACACACCGGAGGCCCACTCCCCTAGGAGCGACCAGCTCCTTGGCTTCGATTACGGCAGGCTAGAGCGCCAGCTCGGCGCCTTCCTAGGACCCCGACCGTCCCGGAAGGACCTGTGCCACCTCACCTTCTTGTTCGCCAATGTCATGACGTGGCTTGTCGGAGGAGAGCCGCTCTCCCTGGAATACCTCGTTTAGAGTGCCCCGACGATGCTCCCATCTGGTCTGTGCAACGCCGCAGAGACTGTTGGCCACCTTGTGGCGTGACGCACTCCCCCATCCCCTATGAACGATGAGTTCGTGGGGATGACCAAATATGTTGTGGAATCTTTCCATGACTTCCTTGCAGGAGAATCAGAGTCGCCCTCTAGCTCTAACTCTAGCAGGGGGAGCCATCACCCCTCTCATGAATGTTTCATGGCAGGTACCCCCGAGGGACACGTCGATAGCATCCACGAGGGAGAGGCTACCCTAATGAACGACTTCGATGACAAGGTCGAGAGGGATGCAGGGGCCCCACCTCACCAGTGGGTAGATCAGCTGAAGGCCCAGCACCAAGAGCTCAAGGAAGCATGACTCCAGCTCGAGCAGGAACGCACGGAGCTCGAGCACCATGGAAACGGTGGGCGTGCACGTGCTGTGGCTTATGACATGAATAGGAAGATCATCGAGGACGATGAAGCCCTCCCACACTTCACCCGGGCAAGCCAAAACATCGTCGCCACAGTGGCCTTGCTCCGGGTGCTTCTAGGGCCCACGACGCCCGAGGATCATCGGGCCCATCATGAGATTCTCACACTACTCGAGCGTGCGGTGGCACAATAGGCCAAGAGCTCGCTGTCCCGATGATGGGAGCTCGATGCCAGCCAACGCGCGCCCTTAGAGCGACCCAACATGGATGTGTCAGTCCACCAGGCGTAGCAAGGCGATAGGCCACACACTATGGTCCCGGTGCATGAGCATCTTGGCCTTCACCGTGACACGCGTGACACCCTCGATGCCCGTAGACATACCCACGGTGCTCTGGAGCCTGAGGATGACCCTTAGCCAGGCCACTGGCTACACGCCATTCTTCATGGTCTACGGTTCCAAGGCTATCCTCCTGACTGACCTTGACTATGGAGCGCCAAGAGTCAGGGCATACAACAAATAGGGAGCCGAGGCATCCCTCGAGGATGCCTTGGACTAGCTAGATGAAGCACGCGACGTTGCCCTCCTCCACTCGGCCAAGTACCAGCAAGTGTTACGCCCATACCACAACCGTTGAGTGCGGGGTCGGGCGTTTAACATCGGGGACCTAGTGCTTCGCCTCATCCAGAGCAACAGGAACCATCACAAGCTCTCTCCGCCATGGGAGGGACCGTACATCGTCGTGGAGGTGCTTTGACTAGGCACCTACAAGCTTAGGACCATCGACGACTAAGTCTTCATCAACGCTTGGAACATCGAATGTGCCAGCAGGTCACCCAAGTCAATTAGATGGCTCGGGCCACTGCTGAGAGACGAGTAAGGACTAGTAGGATGCCCCATGCAGGCTATGCCGACCCCGTTACGAACAACGGACCCGGATTCCACCCAGACATATTCGGTAAGAGCTCCCCAAACCCGTTAATCGAGCCATCGAGGTAAGTCCTGTGCCAGCGGGTCGCCCAAGTCGATCGGACGGCTCGGGCCACTATCGAGAGACGGGTCACCCTTAATTTACGCACGTTTTCTCTTATTAGTTTCGCTATTGACTCCATGATCTCTAAGTGATGCCCGACCCTAGCAACGGCAAGGGGTCGGGCCTCACTCGGGGGCTGGTAAGAGTATGTCTATCCAGTAGACATTCTCTGTGCTAGACCCTTTCTCACGTTAAAAAACTAGAGGCAAGGTTTGTGGAAACAAATGCTGAGTAAAACTGGTTGGACCGTAAGAAACCTACGCCCTAATGGCTACTGCGTTTTTGTTCACCAGCGTGATTAGAGTTTGTTGCTCGCACCCCGAGCTTTAGCCTCCACCTTCCCTGGAAGGGTGTGGAGGGGCCCACTGATGGAATCTCCATCGAGGAGAGGCCAGTAGGTCACCCAAGTCGATCGGATGGCTCGAGCCGCTGCCGAGAGACGGGTAAGGAGCAGTAGGATGCCCATGCGGGTTAGGCCGACTCCGTCATGAATGATGGACCTGGATTCCAATCATCCAATAAGAGCTCCCTAAACCCGTCACTCGAGCCATCGAGGTAACCTTACCAACCCCCACTTTACTTTTCAAGTGCATGAGCATTCATTCATCCATTCTCATACATCCAAGCATCGCACATGCAATTATTGCATCACAACGCTTCGTGTCGCATCACGAAGCGATAGTCGTCTCATTTGACATGAGCGGCAACCGACCGGGGTTCGAAGGCCGGCCCGCGAAGGGCTCAAGTTTGCCTCGCGTCAAATAGAGCTAGGGGAGAAAACACAGATAAGCCCCAGTGGCCTTTGCTCGACCCGCTCAGAAGCGGACAGGGTCATCTCAACCTTCTCATTCGATCCTAACCTCGAGCCATGCCCACAGAATCTCCATCGAGGGGAGGCCAATGGGCCACCTGAGTCGGTCTCTGGAATGACTCAGGCATCTACCGGGAGGTGGGTTAAGGAGCAGTGGAATACCACATGAGGGCTATGCCGACCCCGTCATGAACGACGGACCCAGATTCCACTCGGACATGCCCGTTAGCGAGCTCACCGAGCGCGATACTCGAGCCATCGAGGCAAGTGTCGTTAGCTCAACCCCTTCGGTTGCGAAAACCGCGAACAGGGTGACACATAAAACTCGGTCGACCCCTACTGAGCCCAACGGGGCTCAGAGGCTCGAGCTGCCCAACCCCGACTCAGGAATCCGACTGATCGAGGTTTGAAGTCCCGCCCACGAAGGGCTCGAGGCTGCAGATGAGCCCCAGCGGCCTTTGCTTGACCCACTTAGAAGCGGACAGGGTCATCTCAACCTACTCGTTCAATTCTAACTTTAAGCCAAGCACACAGAATCTCCATCGAGGGGAGACTAGTGGGCCACCTGAGTCGGTCTCTAGAATGACTTAGGAATCTACCAGGAGGTGGGTTATGGAGCAGTGGAATGCCCCATGAGGGCTATACCGACCCCATCACAAACGACGGACCCAAATTCCACTTGGACATACCCATTAGCGAGCTCACCGAGCGCGACACTCGAGCCATAGTGGCAAGTGGTGTTAGCTCAACCCCTCTGGTTGTGAAAACCACGGACGGGGTGACGATCATAAAGATGAGCCGACCCTCGACCAGACCCCCGCTACGCATGGGGGCTCGAGAAAAGTTAGACTTGTAAGGAGACCGAATGCGCGATCGCAGAACAATGGCTCGGATCCTAGGGAGGGGATACGTACGAAAACTAAGAATAACGTTTCTAAAACGAGAGACGCTTTCTCCTACTAGTTTCGTTGTTGTCTCCTCGATCTTTAGTGAAGCTCGACCCTAGCAACGGTAAGGGGTCGGGTCTCACTCGGGGGCTGATAAGGGCATATATATATACCCTTTCCGAAACAGTCGTCGTGTCCGACCCTTTCTCACGTTAAAAAACTAGAGGCATGGTTTTGCAGAAATCAACACTGGGAAAAAGTGGTCGGACTGCAAGAAACCCATGCCCCAGTGGCTATGGCACTCTTTCTTAGCAGCGTGACCAGAGTTTTCTGCCCGCACCTCAAGCTCTACGGTCTTAACAACAGGAAGGGTCGGAACACATTAACCCCTTTTTACACCAAAAAAAGGGAGAAAGAACAAATTTGTTCAAACAAAATAACAAAGCTTGTTTTAACAAGACAAAAGGGTTGGAACTTGTCCGCTTATTACAAAAATGACTGCTTGACCTATTTAACTAACTAGCCCCTCCGGGGAGAACTATGCCTTCTATCCTATCCGCCAGGTCCTATGAAAGTGGAGCCACCGCCGTTTCCATCTCCTCCAGCTCGTGGACTTCATAAGTGGGAGCGTAGCTGTGGCTCATCACCTCCAGATCGATGCTATCCCCATAATGAGAATGAGCAATCGTGAAGGACTGATTGACCCCAACATGAAGGGCATTGCTCTCAAGCTGGCGCACCCAAGCCGTGATCTCGATGGCATGAGCCGTGAGCGAGCTGGTCCCCTCCTACCACACCACCTCAAGGTCGTCGTAGACCACTCTGAGGGCAGCGCTCAGGGTACCAAGCTCGTCACTCTCTGCCTGAAGATTTCTCCTCACCTCGGCAAGATCCACAACCAGCCTGGCAGAAATGCTCTCGGTCTCTAGCTTCTGGGTTGTCTCCCTTTCGAGCTCGGCCTAGAGGGAGCCGATCTTCTACTATGCATCGTCGTGCTCTTGGTAGGCCTGGTCATGCTCTCAGAAAGCCTAGTCACACTCATCGTGAGCCGTGCCACGTTCTGAGCGGAGCCTCTCTATGGTTGGGATCAACTCATCCCGCTCCTTGCTCAGTCGAGTGACTGCTGTGGCATCTAGGCTCGCCCTTTTCTCTAGGGCCGCGAGCTTCTCCTTGGCCCCTAGCTTCAGATCCCATTCTTTCTCAACCTCACCCAGAAGGTCAAGGATCCGCTGGCGGGTTTCAGCGTCCTTCTAGAGCAAATCATCCTACTCCTTCCTGATCCTGGCGGCTTCTTCGTCATCCTTCCGTGACCTCATTGATAGGGCCTCGAATGCCTTCTTGGCCTCATCAGCATCCCGGCAGGCCTCGGTCACCAGCGACCGAAGATTGGCCGCCTCCTCAGCGAGGGGAGTCTGCTCGACCACCCTTTGTTGGGTAGCAATGAGCTAAGCTATCACCTCCCTGCATAGCCACACCTCCTCGACAAGGTGGTCCCAGGCTTCCTTCTATTGATGAAGGAACCGAGATTTCCCCCGGCTGTGAGCTATAAGGGACTGTAGGGTGATGATGGTCAGGATACAAAAAGTATATAGAGGAAGAAGAGGGCAAGAAGCAGGACCAAACAATACCCAGCCAGAGGGAACAACAATGTTGCGCAATGCACCCATGGCATGGTCCAGGGCCTCGAGCATGGATGTGATCCCTACATTGAGGCTCTCCTGCTCCATGCTCTCTACGGTGTCGTCAAGGGTAAAAAGCGTCAACGCAGGATCCTACAGATCCGTCCACTGGAGTAGGGGCTCTCCCCATGTGGGCGAGCCACTACCCACCGATGTCAGGGTCAGGGATGACTCCCCGCTGGCCCCATGCACCATCGACCCCTCTCGCCATGATGTCCCAATCGGGACGCCCCCTCCAGTGACAGAAGGGGTCAGCGGTGCGGACACGAACCTCTCTCCTAGCACCACGACTCCTAGGGACCCCTCGACCACGTCCCCCTCCATCCGGCCCATGCTAGGCGCTGTTGCTTGGGCCACCGATGGCACGGGTCATGCCAATGCCTCAGGCAATGCTACGGTTGCGCCCGGCTGTGACCCATCCATCATGGCCGCCGCCACCTCCACTTGCATCGGTGAGGTCATGACTCGCTGTGTCGCACCAACCACGGTCGGTAGCCCTGTCCACCCTGCCATTGGCAGCGGTATCGCAGCCTTCACTAGCTGCTCTGCGACCTCCAAAGGCGCCCCTTGAATGCCCACGTTCACTTGTCCCGCCGAGGGCACAGGCGCCACTGTGGGCGGTGCCTGACCGGCCGGCGATACGGTCACACTGGTGCCGCTTCCACCCAAAATGGGCGCAACACCAGCCAATGGCCACCGCCTTGATTGGAGGGCGATGCTCTTGTTTGACACCAGCGCTAAAGGGTTCTGCTGCCTGCCAACACTGCAAGGGACAAAAAACATAAGTCACGATGAAATCTGACTAAAATAGGAAAAATAGAGGAATTGATAACTCACCTCAACGCCATCAGGCGACAGTCGCGTTTGGGGGACGAACCCCCCAACCCTTGCTCCGCCTCGTCGGAATGAGGCCGTTTCAAGCCTGCCCCTGCTCCTGGACAGAGGGGCTCAGCCCTAGCAACTCCTGGGGCACATAGGTAGAACACCTCACTCCCCTTGGCTCTTGGGGCACGACGACAGAGCCACCCGCCTCCGCTGGCACCTCGGGCACGATGGCAGAGCCGCCCATCTTTGTTGGCTCCTGGGCAAGCTGATGGTACGGCTTGCCTCCACCGGCTCCCCAGACGTACCCTCCCCCCATGGAATGGGAAGGGTCCCAACGCCTACAAGGACATACCGATGCCTGTCAGCGCATCCTCGTTCTCCTGGTTGTCCCACTCGATATCGGCGGCTACCATTTCTTCTTCCTCCATCACCTCATCACCGTCACCGTCATCATCGTCATCATTGTTGTCAGTGTCCTCCCCTCATTCCCATGCTTGCAGCTTCCACTGCTTCTTCCTCTTCTTGTCCTCCTTCGCCTTTTTAGCCGCTCGCCCTCGACATGATTTGCTGCCCTCATGGCCGAATCCCTCGGCAGCAGTGTCGGGTGATCCATGAGGATGAGGTCCCTCGGCTGGTCTCGCCCCTCTCAAAGTTAGTCTCATGGGGTCAGGAAATCTATTGAAGAGAAGGCAAGAGAATGGGAAGCTTACGAAGACAACATAGCCTGGCTCCGGCCGCATCAGAGGATGCCCCGGCACCAGGTAGACAAAGTCGAGGGCAGCACCTATGTCGTCCCACAAAGGCTCCATCGCCTCCTTGATGCATTACGCGATCTTGAAGTTGGGGAGCATTCCCTCGGTGAGCGCCGTTCCATTGAACGACGCCTCGGGCGCCATCACGTAAAGTGGGAGCGCGCATGTCATCAATGGTGCCATCCTCCTCGCGTGGTAAGCCCCGATGACACCCAACCCTTTTAGGTCGTTCTCCTTCAGGATGTGGATGGCGGCGATGTGGTCTTGGATCTTCTTCTTGTCCTTCTTTGGGATGCCCCACTTCCTCCACTACTTTAGGGCCTCTTCGATCAGGCACCCAGTGAACTCCGGTAGAGGGGCGGCAGTGGCATTCTTGAGGTAGAACCACCGCGAGTGCCAACCCTTGTTGGACATCGAGAGCCGCATGGATAGGTACTCGCCGACCCGATTGTTCTAAAGTTGGATGCCGGCGCACCCCATCAGCATGTGCAGCTCCTGCCTGCCGCCCTTCTCCCTCTTCTTCTGGAGGTTGACGGCGAAGGAATACCTCCACAAGTCGAAGTAGGGGCTGATCCCAGGAATCCTTTGCATAGCACAACAAACGTCGCCATGTGCTGGATCCCGTTGGGATTGAGATGTTGCAGCTTAATATTGTAGAAGTGCAGCAGCCCCCGGAGGAATTTGTGGGCAGGGGTCGCGAGCCCACACTTGTGGAAGTGGGCGAACGACACCACATAGCGGTCGGGCGGCGATGATGAATCCTCATTGCAGGGCAGCAACCACTCCTCGGCCGAAGTTCACGCGCGAAGAAGACCGCAACGGATGAGGCCCTCCATGCGTAAGAAGGTGATGTCGGAACGGCACCACGGATCCATTGGAGGTGGGGGTGGATGGATGCGAGCTCAACGGCGGCGGAGATATGAAGGCAGGAAACCTAAGCGTTAGCGTGGCTGCGGAGGTAAGGATGCAGGCGTACGCATGAAACACGGAGGGCTAACCCTTTGGTTTTATAGGGGGATGGGTGCGAGGAAACCAACCGCCCACCTAGATTTCCACACCTGCCATGACCTATCATCACGTCTCATCACGGGGCGTGCGCACGCAACCTACGGCCGTCCCCTCAAGAAACACGCCAGATGTTTCGCCTCCCCGAACGGGCCATGACCCGTCATAGATAAGAGGGATACAGAGCTAGAAACGCTCCTAGGGCCCGTCTAGGCCTAGGAGTTCAAAGGTTGGCGCACCAATGGGTTCAACAACCGCTCCAGGCACCTTTAGAGTGAGGGGTGGAAAGGGATGGGCCCGCTAGCGGCTAGTACCTGGACGCACAAGCACCGCGGGCATCCTAGCCCACGTTCAAGTCTCGACCAGATATGATCCATGGTTTTTCCTCGAAGAAAGGCAGAGAGCCCTCAGGACTGGTCGAACGGACCCGAGAACTATATGGATTGACCACTGAGAATCTAGAGTCGGTCACCAAGCTAACGAGATGCTGGGGCCCCACTCGGACTAGCCCATTAACAGCTCACCGAGCACCATGATTCGTCCATAGAGGAAAATCATGGCACGGCTCATCCCCTCCCTTTTTATCAGAAAAAATGCTTGAGGGAAGACGATTGCAAAGACGAGCTGATCCTCGACCGCCCCCCTGCTACGGGCGGGGGCTCGAGGAAAGTTGGACTCGCAAGGAGACCAAACGCGCGGTCGTAGAATGACAGACCCCCGTAGGGGTCAAAATCAGGAAAGACTTTTTCTGACCCACCAAATCTCACGGCTATACCCCCGAGGGGTCTGAAAGGGTCAAGATGGCGACTAGAGGGGGGGGGGGAGAATAGTCTTTTCTAAAACTTAATCTTGTCGGCTAACCGAAACAAGTGCGGAATTATAACTATCGGTCTAGCCAAGACTACACCCCTCTATCTATATTCACTAGCACCTTTCAAAGATACTAATTAGCAACAAAGGTGCCGGGCTAGCTAGAGCTCTCCTAACCAATTCTAGAAGCAAGGTCACACAAACCTAAGCCACTAGTACTTTAAGCGATAAGGGAGCTCCTACACATGCTAGTAAGCAAAAGCACAAAGCCAACTAAGCTCACTAGCAATGCTCAATAACAAGGCAACCAATGCCAAATTAGAGAGCGCAATTACTTAGCTACACAAACTAAGCAATGTGACTAACAAGGTTACGCAAACTAAATTAGCCACGTAAGGGAGCTACTTCTATGCTACACAAGCAAGAAGGTAACTAGTAAGCTACACAAGCTAACTAATTACAAGAGCAACTACACAAGCTTAATATGTATAAAAGTAATTGCAAGCTTGTGTAATGGGGATGCAAACCAATGGGAAGAACAAGGTTGACACGATGATTTTTCTCCCGAGGTTCACGTGTTTGCCAACACGCTAGTCCTCGTTGTGTCGACCGCTCACTTGGTGGTTCGGCGGCTAATTAGCATCACCCGCTAAGCCCGCACGTCGGGCGCTGCAAGAACCTACCCCGAAGGTGAGGGTAGCTCAATGACACGCTTTACTAAAGTTGCTCTTCGCGACTCACGCGGGGCGAGCACAATGCCCCTCACAAGCTCTTCTCTGGAGCGCCGCACAAGCTTCTTGCGGGCTTCGACGGAGACCACCACCAAGCCGTCTAGGAGGTGGCAACCTCCAAGAGTAACAAGCACCATCGGCTTGCAACTCGATCACCTAGTGCCACTCGATACAACATCACGATGCAATCGCACTAGAATCGCTCACTCACACAATCGGATGATCACTATCAAGTATGTGTGAGATGGAGGGCTCCTAAGCACTCTCAAGCATGGACACAAAGTCCCCCAAGGTGCTCAACCCTAGCCATGGCCGAAGGCCACTTCTATTTATAGCCCCAAGGGCTAAACTAGCCGTTACCCCTTCACTGGGCAACTGTCGGGTCGACCGGACACTCTGGTCGTGTTGACCGGACGCTGGACCTCAGCGTCCGGTCGCTCGATGACAGCCACGTGTCACCTGCGTTCAACGACATTCTTTTGATCTCAACGGTCATCTTCTGACCGGACGTAGCAGCTTCAACTAATAGGACGCTGGACCCTCAGTGTCCGGTCGTTTACAGTAAGGTACCGACCCCGACCGGACGCGTCCGATCGGACGTGATCGGACGCAGCCCCAGCGTCCGGTCACTCTCCAACGACACTGCTTCATCCGACAATAGGACCAGACACTGCCTCTAGTGTCTGGTCACTTTCAGAGCCAGCGTCCGGTCGACAGACCGACGCTGCACGCTGACTGCCACTACTGACCGGACGCTGAGCCTCAGCGTTCGGTCACTGCGTGACCAGAGTTCGGTCCTACTCTGTGGGACCTTTCTCATCTCCGTTTCTTCACCTGAAGTTGATCCACATCAACTCCAACTTCATCTCCTTTATAAATGTGCCAACACCACCAAGTGTACACCACCTATGTGTATGTGTGTTAGCATTTTCACAATCATTTTCAAAGGATTAGCCACTCAACTTGCCACGCCACTCAATCCTAGCGACGATGCAAAGTTAGATCACTCGAGTGGCACTAGATGACCGATATGCAAACAAGTTTGCCCCTCTTGATAGTATGGCCATCTATCCTAAACCCGGTCATCAACTTCTCTACACACCTATGACCAGTGAAATGAAATGCCCTAGGTTATACCTTTGCCTTGCGCATTCCATTCCATCTCCTCCAATGTTGATGCAACACATGCACCAACATGATCAACAATGATATGATCCACTTCATATCATCACGTGATCATATTGGTTCATCGATCTTGACATCACTTGCTTTTCACCGTTGCCTTCATCCATCGGCGCCAAGTCTTGCTCAAGCTTCACCGCCACACGGTCCATCGCTCCAAAGCCTCCGACTTGCCCTTCACGCTTGCAACCGGTCCATCAAGCCAAGTCTTGTCTTGATCTTCTCCACCTTGATCACATGACTCAATGTCATGTCTCATGTGCAATGAGCTCCTTCATCATCACATGTGTGAGCTTTGCAACATCTCCAAGCCATTTTCACCTTCATGGCATATGTTGCTCACACACATGTACCTGTGGACTAATCACCTGTGTATCTCACATAAACACAATTAGTCCACCTAGGTTGTCACTCAATTACCAAAACCACACAAGGACCTTTCAATCTCCCCTTTTTGGTAATTGATGACAACTCTACAAAGATATGGAAATTAAGCTCTTTTGGATTCATGTTGCTTGCCCAAGCAATTTTACCATGTGAAAATGATTTTGGACAAGTACCACAAACCCGAAATGGTAGTATTAGCTCCCCCTACATATGTGCTAGAGTGTTTGATTTGAAGTTCGCACATATGCATAGATTAAAATTGTGGGAGAGTAATTACTACAAAATGATGCTAAGGTGTATAGAATAAACCTTTGAAGCGTGTACCAATCGGAGTTGCACCTTTAAGTTCATCCTTAGCACCATGGTTAGCTAGATATCACTTGGAAATAAAAGCACTAGATACCTTGTGAGATCAACATTAAAAGCAAGGTACTAGCATTACTTGAAAAGCATACCAAGTGTCTAGCTATCATCCTATGCATGCTAGTTATCAAATCATCATTCAAGTTTTACAACTAGCATACACCACACAAGCATGCATATTGAATTTGAAAGCTTATGCAATGCAAGCAAGCACATGAATATGCACATATCAAATGCAATCAATCAAAGTTCATGAGCTTGCTCCCCCTACTTGTGTGCTTCTCTTGTCCAAGAATTTTGATCCATCTCTTTTCTTCAATGTTGCTCCCTCTTTGTCCATGTTCATGTCCAACCTCTTAAGCTTTCATATCTTATCTCTTCCCTTTACACAATTTATCTCTCCCCCTTATAAAGACTTTCATATCTTTGTACAATCTCTCCCCCTTTGTCATCAATTTCCATAAAAGGTGTGTTGCTCATTGATGCAAGGGTATACATTTTGGGGTAGATGGTTGAGGCTTGAGTCTTGTATTTTTTATGGACATTCTTGATTGTTGGAATGACCCCACTTGTAGATACCAATTTGATACCAATTGAAAGTTGTACCACTTGAATTTTGTGTAGGGCTTCTTGAGATACCACATATAGGATCTTTGATCTTGATATCAATTAGTGTGACACCTCCCCTTATGTGATATCATGGGTCATCCATTTGATACACTTGAGCTCTTGTAGTTGAGGGATGCATTCTTCATTTGATGATCATTTAAAGTTGAGGATCACTTGTGAAACCATCATCTTTCATGGTTGATATCACTTGTATAATTGATACTATATGTAGATGTGATACCATTTGAAATAAATTTCTAGTTTGGAACCACTTGTTGGATTTATCAATTAAATCCATTTCTTGAACATTTGCTATCTTTATGAGTACCTACTTATAGGATATCACTTGTGAGTTGATCTAGACATCACTTATGAATTCTTGATGAAATACTTGAGTCTAGATACCATTTGAAACATACAAACTAGATATCCATTTGCATTGTTGTCTTGTGCTTGTACTCTTATCACTATCATGAGCTTCTATGATTGACTTGAACTAAATTGATTTGCCTAAGCTTCCAAGTCCGGTTTGAACCAATGACAAGCTTCTTCACACCTCTTGCAAGGGTTATCTTGCCAATGTTGTACTTGTCACTTGTTAGCAATCCAAATTGAGTCAAGTACTTGGGTTCACTAGCTCATGAACAAATTCATGTACTAACCACTAGATCAAGTAATCATTCAAACAATAGTGGTAGGCTATGAATTTAAGCATTTCATTTGTTATGCATGATCCTATGAAGCATGTACTATATGCACTAACCGCATACTAGTAAGGGATGAAATGATCATGCACATTACAATAATACCTTTGCTATGTTGGAGTAGAGGATAGTCACATAGATTCCAATTCATTACTCCAATAGCAATGTGAAGTCCAATTATAAGCTTGGTGAAGACCAATAGATACCATGTTGAATTTCATTCTTCACCCATATGAAATGAATACCACTTATGATCAAGTGCACTTTCTTGTTGTGGTTGGCTTGCTTTATCTTTTGATCTTTGCTTGCATGAGAGCATCAATTTGAGAATACCACTTGAAATATCATGACTAGCTCTCTTTTGGGTGTTGCTTGCTTTTCTTGATCAACCCTTTTGATTGCTTCAACTAAGCATCTCAAATGTTCCTCGGATCACCACTTCCATGTTAGCCTTCCAAGTACCACACTTGGTTCACCTACACATAGGCGGCAAGCCCCTACACTAGGGAGAAGTGACCTCTCTCCAAGAATCATTCTTGATACTCACTTGAAATGACTTGATTGATTGATCCAAGTGATGGACTTAACTTGATGAGTAACCTTGATTCCTTCTTTAAGTCCTTTTCTTTCTTCTTGTTTAAGTTCTTTTCTTTCTACCAAATGAATTTTCCAATAATCACTAGAACTTAACCTTCAACTTCATCTTGAGTTTGATCTTGATCTTCCAATTTGAGTACCAAATGTATGCAAAGTACATTCCACAATCAAATGGCCTTGTACTCTTAGCTTGTCATGCTTTTAGATCATCTCAAAACCAAACTTAGGTACCTCAAACACTTGTAAACATGTTTCCAACTTGAGGACCTTTCAATCAAAGTGACTCTAGATCAATCCAACATTTGTCACTTTTCTGACAGATTTTGTACCCTTCAAAGAAATAAGCATATATTCCAAAGTACAAATCCAAATACCACGAAATTTGGTGGAGATGTTCTTTACTAAGTTATCTAGCAGCTGTAAAAATTTGAGCTTCATTTGACTTCTAGATTGCTGCCATATTTCAATTCTTCCACCACTGCTACATGCTGAAAACTGCTGCACTATAGCTGACAAGATCCACTCCAAAACTGAAGCATTTCTTATCCAATTCTCATGAAATTTCTACAGCATCTTATACCATAAGTCTAGAGCATGTACACCAATTTTCATGCCAATCCAATAAGTTTTGATTACTCAAACATGGCTAAGATCATAGCTAGCTCAGATTTTCAATATAGGACAGATTTCAATCATTTGAGCTATACTTCATCAAAGTATGAATCAAACTTGAAACTAACTTGTTTGAATACTTCCATAAGACATAAATCCATTCAATCCACTTACTAAATGTCATCTCATGAATTTATCCAACATCAAATCAATCCAAACTTGATTACTAATCAATTTATCCATTCAATCAATCTTATAGCAAGCAACATTGCATATTTATCCAATTCAATCAACTCATATGCACCCAAATGAAATGATCAACAAAAGATATACCTTGGTTAGCTCATGATCATCCAACTAGCAAGCTTCAACTCAATTATTTGCAAGTCATCAAATATATCCAATGAATCACCAACAACTTGAAATTGACACTTGTATGTTGTAGCATATTTGGACTTCACTCAATTTGTCATGGCATTGGGTTTGGATGTGCACTAGGCTCCATATCTTGACTCAACATATGATGATCAATATGAAATCAATTGAATCAAGTCTCCAATGCCAATGGTACCTACAATCAATCATCCACTTTTTGATGGTACCCAAACAAGTTTGGGTCCTCTCAAGTTAGGAGCAACATACTTAGGCATAGCCTTAGTATGAATAGCGGGATGCTTTGCAATAGCAACCATAGAGGTACCATTACCATCCTTTCTAAGCACATTATTATCAACAATTGAAATAGGCTTAGAAATGTCACCTAGGGGACATGAATGTGCCATGTGTCCCCTTTCCCGGCATGAGTAGCACTTTCTCTTTGCTTGAGCCTTCTCTTCTTTGCTCATGTGGTGCTTCTCATTGCCTTGCCTCTCATGGATTGCTTGAGCCTTCTTCTCAAGCTTGGTAGGACACTTAGAGGCAAAGTGTCCCACACTTCCACACTTGAAGCACTTGATGTGAGCATAGATCTTTCTTCTCATCTTCATTCTTGCTCATCATCTTGGCATCTTGAGTTTGCATTGGATGCCTTGCCTTTCCACCCCTTCTTGTTTTCTTCTTCTTTATCATCAAATCACCACCATCTTCATGGTTGATCTTGATTTGAACTTGGGGTGTCTTCTCTTGCTCAACTTGTGGCTTTGGTTGAGGCTTCACTTGTTGCTTCACCAATTGCTTGGTTGGGCACATTGAGGTAAGATGACCCCAAGTGCGGCACTTGAAGCACTTGACATGCTTTAGCCTCTCTTCTTCTTTTATATTCTTGAGCTTCTCAATGTTAGGGCAACCATTTGCAAGGTGTCCCGCTTCATGACACCGGTAGCACATGGTATGAGAGAGCTTTCTTTGTTGTAGCTTCTTCATCTTTCTCTCTCTCTTTCTTTCACCCTTTGTCATCTTCTTCTTGAAGCCAAGGCCACACTTGTCACCATAGTTTCTTTGAGTCTTCAACATATGCTCAAAGGTGACTTTTGAGTTGTAGCACCTCTCTAACTTGTTGCTCAATTTCTTCACTTCATTTTTGAGCTCATTGTTCTCCTTCAAAAGGTTAGTCTCACAAGACATAGAAGTAGAACAAGCATCTATTTGTGAAGAGCATGGCATATCTAATAAATCATCACAAGAGGTGGATACATGCTTCTTGCCTACATCACAAGGGTTAGCAATAATATGTGATTGATCAATTGACCCATGTGATGAACTCTCATTATTTTTAAGTTTCTTGTAAACATTTTAATGAGAGAAGCATGTTGTTCTAATAATTCATCATGAGATGCAAGTAGTGTCTCATGATTCAATTTTAGCTCATCATGTGAAGATTTATAAGCATCAAGTAATTTCTTATGTTCTTCACAAGAGTTCTTTAGAAATGAGTTTTCATTTTCTAATTTCAATGTTTTAGCTTTCTCATTTTCTAAAGACATGGTCATGCTAGCAAGTCTACTAACAAGCTCATCATATGAATCAACATGATCAACCACATTATCATTTGATACCTTGGTGTTCACCTTGTGACATGAAAGCAATGTGGTGATGTAGTTGGAGAGCTTGTAGTAGCATCTTCATCATAGCTTGAGCATGAACCAATCATCACCATCAAGTGTGCATGGGAGTAGCATCATCACTTGCAACACTTGTGGCATCATCATCAACCTTGTCAAGTGAACTTGTAGTAGGATCGATCATCATCATCATCACTTGACCATGAGGTGGAGCAATCTTCCACAATCACCAAATTGTGGTTATGCTCGAACACACTCATGCACCTCCTTCTTAGGCTCATCCTCCTTCTTGAATTTGCCATCATCCCATGTGGAGGAATCACCGAAGGTTTCCTTGATGGACTCCCATATCTCACGAGCAGTTCCCTTGATGTTTACTTGTTTCATCAAATCAAAGCTCAAAGCATCCTATTAGATAACAACAAGCATGTGCATCAATTTGTAAGCAATCCTCTTGCTGCTTGGGTGAGGTTATCCTTATCCAAGGCATCACGAGAAAAACCAACAACAATGATCCACCATGCCTTGGGACTCAATTCACGGAAATGATCAAGCATATGACGTTTCCACCGTGCATAGTGTGTGCCATAAAAAATGTGTGGGTCACAAACAACTTCTAGCCCAAAGTTCGCCATCCTCTTCAGGTCGGTGAAGACCACAAATGAGAGACCAGGCTCTGATACCAATTGAAAGGGTCGAGATGGCGACTAGAGGGGGGGGTGAATAGTCTTTTCTAAAACTTAATCTTGTTGGCTAACCAAAACAAGTGCGGAATTATAACTATCGGTCTAGCCAAGACTACACCCCTCTATCTATATTCACTAGCACCTTTCAAAGATACTAATTAGCAACAAAGGTGCCGGGCTAGCTAGAGCTCTCCTAACCAATTCTAGAAGCAAGGTCACACAAACCTATACCACTAGTACTTTAAGCGACAAGGGAGCTCCTACACATGCTAGTAAGCAAAAGCACAAAGCCAACTAAGCTCACTAGCAATGCTCAATAACAAGGCAACCAATGCCAAATTAGAGAGCGCAATTACTTAGCTACACAAACTAAGCAATGTGACTAACAAGGTTACGCAAACCAAATTAGCCACGCAAGGGAGCTACTTCTATGCTACACAAGCAAGAAGGTAACTAGTAAGCTACACAAGCTAACTAATTACAAGAGCAACTACACAAGCTTAATATGTATAAAAGTAATTGCAAGCTTGTGTAATGGGGATGCAAACCAACGGGAAGAACAAGGTTGACACGATGATTTTTCTCCCGAGGTTCACGTGTTTGCCAACACGCTAGTCCCCGTTGTGTCGACCGCTCACTTGGTGGTTCGGCGGCTAATTAGCATCACCCGCTAAGCCCGCACGTCGGGCGCCGCAAGAACCTACCCCGAAGGTGAGGGTAGCTCAATGACACGCTTTACTAAAGTTGCTCTTCGCGACTCCCGCGGGGCGAGCACAATGCCCCTCACAAGCTCTTCTCTGGAGCGCCGCACAAGCTTCTTGCGGGCTTCGACGGAGACCACCACCAAGCCATCTAGGAGGTGGCAACCTCCAAGAGTAACAAGCACCACCGGCTTGCAACTCGATCACCTAGTGCCACTCGATGCAACCTCACGATGCAATCGCACTAGAATCGCTCACTCACACAATCGGATGATCACTATCAAGTATGTGTGAGATGGAGGGCTCCTAAGCACTCTCAAGCATGGACACAAAGTCCCCCAAGGTGCTCATCACCAGCCATGGCCGAAGGCCACTTCTATTTATAGCCCCAAGGGCTAAACTAGCCGTTACCCCTTCACTGGGCAACTGTCGGGTCGACCGGACGCTCCGGTCAGTGTTGACCGGACGCTGGACCTCAGCGTCCGGTCGCCCGATGACAGCCATGTGTCACCTGCGTTCAACGACATTCTTTCGATCTCAACGGTCATCTTCTGACTGGACGCAGCAGCTTCAACTGACTCGAACGCTGGACCCTCAGCGTCCGGTCGTTTACAGTAAGGTACCGACCCCGACCGGACGCGTCCGATCGGACGTGATCGGATGCAGCCCCAGCGTCCGGTCACTCTCCAGTGACACTGCTTCGTTCGACAATAGGACCAGACACTGCCTCTAGTGTCTGGTCACTTTCAGAGCCAGCGTCCGGTCGACAGACCGACGCTGCACACTGACTGCCACTACTGACCGGACGCTGAGCCTCAGCGTCCGGTCACTGCGTGACCAGAGTCCGGTCCACTCTGTGGGACCTTTCTCATCTCCGTTTCTTCACCGAGTTGATCCACATCAACTCCAACTTCATCTCCTTTGTAAATGTGCCAACACCACCAAGTGTACACCACCATGTGTATGTGTGTTAGCATTTTCACAATTATTTTCCAAAGGATTAGCCACTCAACTTGCCATGCCACTCAATCCTAGCGACGATGCAAAGTTAGATCACTCGAGTGGCACTAGATGACCGATATGCAAACAAGTTTGCCCCTCTTGATAGTACGGCCATCTATCCTAAACCCGGTCATCAACTTCTCTACACACCTATGACCGGTGAAATGAAATGCCCTAGGTTATACCTTTGCCTTGCGCATTCCATTCCATCTCCTCCAATGTTGATGCAACACATGCACCAACATGATCAACAATGATATGATCCACTTCATATCATCACGTGATCATATTGGTTCATCGATCTTGACATTCACTTGCTTTTCACCGTTGCCTTCGTCCATCGGCGCCAAGTCTTGCTCAAGCTTCACCGCCACGCGGTCCATCGCTCCAAAGCCTTCGACTTGCCCTTCACGCTTGCAACCGGTCCATCAAGCCAAGTCTTGTCTTGATCTTCTCCACCTTGATCACATGACTCAATGTCATGTCTCATGTGCAATGAGCTCCTTCATCATCACATGTGTGAGCTTTGCAACATCTCCAAGCCATTTTCACCTTCATGGCATATGTTGCTCACACACATGTACCTATGGACTAATCACCTGTGTATCTCACATAAACACAATTAGTCCACCTAGGTTGTCACTCAATTACCAAAACCACACAAGGACCTTTCAGGGTCCAATCACGATGAATGGGAATCGCCGTCCCCAGGACACACCGTGGGCGACAAAAGAAGGCCTTGAGTCCTCCCATTCGAAAAAGCCTCTGAAGGAGTATTCTACTCCTCCGTAGGCTCGGGGGCTACTGTCGGAGACCAATACTAGGGTACCCGAAGAGGAGGAGCTAATGGCCATCAACATTGATTCATCCGAGCAGTCAAGAGCGCGACTACAACTCCAACTGACCCCTAGGTGCGCGCGCTCGACCCCGAGGCCACGGGCTCTGCCTCACCCGACCCCTAGGGTGCAGGCTCCGCCTCGCCCGACCCCTCGGGTGTGGGCTCCGTCTCGCCCAATGGGGTCCCATACCGCCGCCGACCACTCTAGGTCCAAGCGTATGGGCCTAGGTCAAAACTCTGACACCAAGGAAGAGACCGGCATGCCCTGATATAACCCGTGGCCATGACAGGCCATACCTGAGGATTCACATCAAGAACAGCATCGGGCGTGCTGATCTATTCTGCCTAACCCTCGTACTAATGCTGACAGGCGCATCAGTTCACCACGACGCCCGCCGGGGCAGAATGGGATGCCATGACCGGTAGATGACGCCTGCACATGGCGTCAGTGATGAACAGGGCCACAACGTGGAGCCGTCCCTGTTGACATCTACAGGATCGATAGGACCCGTATGAAGGAGAAAAAGGACCTGGCGATCCTGGCAGCCTTCTCTCTCTCTCTCGTTCTTCTCCTTTTCCTCCGCTGTAACCCGCTCTTTCCCCTGGCCTATAAAAGGGAAAGCAGGGCGTCCCATGAAGGGGATCGACCCATCGAAAACCGATCAGATCCAGATCCGCACAAAAGCACGACACGAACACACGGCTAAGCAGCACTCGAGCTCTCAGCACCCGTTCACTCCTTCCACCAGAGACTTGGAATCCTTTCCCTCTCTCACCCGTTTGTAACCCCTACTATAAACTTTTAGTGCTAGTAACACGAGCAGCAGCAATGAACTGGCCGTAGGGACTTTCTGCCCTAACCATAATAAACCTCGTGTCCTCTAAGCACACCATCCGAGCCAGACGCGCAATACTACAAATTTACTCATCGGTGGTAACTCGAAACACCGACACCGCCACATGAGAAGTGCTTGGCCACCTCCCCCGCCACTGCTTGGAAGGTCCTCACTCGCGCTGTCGGTCGAAATGTCCTTACTCGCGCCGCTGCTCAGAAGGCCATTGCCCTTGCACCGCTCATAAGCTCCTCTCCTGCACTGCCACCCAAAATCTGCTCACTAGCGCCAGCTCCCTCAAGCGGATCTCCTCTCCCGCGCCGACGCCCGCCCGTATAGCTCCTTGACCGCGCCGCTCTAGAGCCACCTGACCGCAACATACGCCGAGGACGATGCCTCACTCCATACAAAAGGGACAGCCCGTACCTTGGTTTCAGGGGACGGGCTTGCCCCGCATCTAATGCAAATCTTTGCTCGAGGACAAGCCTGTTCTACATCGCCCTTGATCCAAACAACATGGAAATAGGTACTGTTCCATCCTATTTTGTTCATCCCCCGAGGTGGAGCTACAATGACTCATGAGTGTTCCCAGGAATATTCAGTTTTTTGGTAGAACATCAAGTATATATGTATGTATACATTCATATGTACAATTTTATATTGAAGTTGTTTTCTGATTTTTAGAGTGAAAACTTAGAGCCTGATTGGTTGATAGCCAAATTTGGTTGCGAAAACTTAGATAAGCCAAGATTTTGACAACTATTTGGTTTGGTACCACAATTTGCTAATATATCTCACAATTGACATGCCAAATCTATAGCAAATATTTTTGACCAAGTTTTGACAATTTTTTCTTGCCAAATCTTGGACATAGCAAATTTTGGTAGTGGACCAATCAGGCCCTCAAGCCCATAGGCGACACACCGACACCTATCTATCCTCCTCCCCTTTTCCAGACCGGCCCAAACGGCCCGCGAAGGCCAACGGTTGCACACCCCTACCGAGTGTCGACTGTCGACCTCCCGATTCTTCTCAGGGTCTAACGGTCGCACGCCCAACAAACCCCTGTCCCCAGAGGCCAGAGATTCCAAAAAAAACGATCCCCACTTCCCCAATCTCTATCTCCACGACTGGAGTTCGGTGAATCTGTAGTAGGGGCGGCGGGGCGCACGGCCGACGGCGCTGCTCTTGGCCGACGGCACCTCTTGCCAACGCCGAACGCCGGGTCCCTGGGTTGGGCTGGTCACTTGCACCTGGGCGGCTGGGGCTGTGGTGTGGTGGCCGGCGGCAGCCAGGAACAGCGGCCTGCGCCAGGCGTCAGGCGAGGAGACATTTGCGTCAGCGCGCGGAAGATGGCCGCCGTTGGTGAATGACAACTTTGCATCTCCTTCTCTTCCGCTCCCAGTTCTGCTCGTTCCACTGAGAGGCAACAAATCCTAGGGTTTCTGCTTCCAATCCGCCGCCGATGCCTGGCGCCAAAGAGCTGGAAGCCGCCCGGCGCGTGGCGACCCTCACCTTGGCGGAGCTCGATATCTCCTCTTCGACGTCCCCTCCTTGCTCCAACCTCCCGGCGCTCCTTCGCTGTTGCCTCCAGTTGCTGCCTCTTCTCAACGCCGGCGATCCAAGCCTAGCGGCTCGATGCTGCCACGGCCTCCTCGCCTCCCTTCGCGCTATCCTCTCTCGGGATCCTTCGCCATCCCTCCTCCCTGCAATCGAGGTACCCGTTTCAGTACCCTCTCTTTAGTTGGTTGCGTCCATTCCTTTTACCAAAGATTTAGGAACTAGTTTCAAGTGCTGATTTCCCGTTCCACTGAAATGTTCTATGAGTTGATTGGTTTGGATAGTTGAACTTTCTTCTGGTTCTTGCAGGTCTTCGCTGAGAGTGTTGTTGCTAGTGGCCAATTGAGGAGCTGCTTGGTAGCAGCCACCTATGCTGCACCGGAAGGATCAAGGATGTTCACTGAGGCCCTGCCATACGAGGATGAGCACATCATGCTTGAACTTGTGTGCCGCCACTTCATTTCATCATTACTGGATGAGGGGGCATTTGAGGTGTTTGTGAGTGCACTTTCTTGGTCGGGGAAGGCATTGCAGCAGACACCAGAAATCAGCTTTCAGGGGGCTTTAGCGCTGGTTCAAAGGACCTGGTTCTTCTCGTTGCCAGCTGTTGTACAAGCACATCTCTTACTGCTCATGTCTAGATGCACCAGTGATCAAAATCTTAACTCGCATATGCTAGCATTTCAGTATGCCATGAAACTTTATGTCAGATATTTACCGGCATTGTGTGTTTTCAACAGAACTGGTGGTGCAGAAGCCCCACTGAATTATTTGGGCATGAAAAGACCTTTTTATAGTTGTATCAAAGATACCACTGAGCAGAAACTCAGAAGTCAGATCGATCGGCTGCTTTCGTTTTGTGAATTGCACTCTGGTGATGATCTTCCCATCGGTGTGAGTGATATTGGTCGCGTAATTGAAGAGAACCAGCATATGTTTCATGAAAAGTTCAGGCAACAATGTACTGTGGTTGTGAAGGCCATATTGTCTAGTATCCTGTGCTGTGCAAAGCAAAAGGAGGTGCTTGAACCTGATGCTGAAGTATCTGATGAGATTATTTGCCTTGCTGCAGCACTTAGGGTAATGGGCTCCTCAATGCAACACATCCTGCACCATTTCAGCCAAATGAGGTCGGCCACTGACAAGAAACATAACAAGGAGTACAAGATTATATATGAAATTATTAGTTTGCTTGGGCAATATGAAACAAATGAGCTTCATAGATATGACCTGGCTATTACTGGGAAGTCTGTGGACAGTGAAAGTGCCTCAATGCTAATGTTGACTCATTTTGCTAGTTTATCAACTTCTTGTTTAAGGAAGCTTGGCTTCCTGTGGAAAGGTTGTATTATCATGATGATGATGGCCACAAATCTTATTGCTGAAGAGCAAAGTTTGAGTACATCTGATCTCCCTATGGATGTCTCAAAAGAACCTGCAGTTTTCTGCAATACCAAAGTGGGGATCTCAGAGGTAGCACTTGCCTATATATCATATATTGATCCTTCCTAGTTCATATTGAGTTGCCTTTTTTGCATTATTTTATTTCTACAATATCATTTCATTTGAGTACCATGTATGCAGGTTTCTGCTCGGACTAAAGAGATAATATTACGGTATAAAAGCATGCGTGGTAAAGGCAGGCACTTTTATGCTGATGGAATCAGGTAGGTTCTGCAACTATATTTTCAGTTATTGAAGCTTTAGGTCCACAATTGAGAAACTTGTCTTTGTTTTATATCTTAATTTGGAAATGAAGTCAAGAACAATATCTTCTAACCCCTCCGTTCCAAACTATAAGACGTTTTGGCTTTTCTAACATAACTTCTACTATGCACTTAGATGTACACAATGTCTAGATATATAATAGAAGCAATGTATCTAGAAAAGCCAAAAATGTCTTATAATTTGGAATTGAGGGAGTAGTATTTATCTTAGCTTCTTTCTATTCTCATTTCTGTTACAAGTAAGTGTTTACTTTTTTTTTTTTTTGTGAACTGGAAGTTAATCCTTAGGGAAGAGATTTCTTTTTGAGGTTGCATCAGTAATGCTTTGATATAAAAAAATGACATGGATGCGCTTGAACACATGGAAAGCTTTGTAGATAATAGAACAGTAACGGGTTAAAGAAATTTTGATGGCAAACATAGTACATGCTCCATCTTGTTATGAACGACGTATAGGAATATGAAGTAAAGAATCAAACCACAGAGGAGACACACGATTTAACGTGGAAAACCCCTCCGATGTGAAGGGGAAAAACCACGGGCACCAGCCAGCAACAATCTCACTATCTCAAGAGTTTTGGGTTACACGCCTATGGCGGCTTACAAGAGAATCAAGTCTCCACGAAACCCTAGCAAGGGTATATATACCGCTACGCTCCGGCCCAAGCCTCCGGCGACGGGCCTCCGCTTCGCTCCGTCAGAAGCCTGGCCTATATCCTGGAGTGAATTTGGAACAACTCCAACACATCTATTACTAAACTGAATTTGCTTACAGAAACTGAACATTTTTACCAATGATATACACTAAGGGCATGCACAATGGTGCCGCATCAGCCATATCATAACCATGCAGATTGGCTAAGTCTTAGTTGGACGTGGGTGTGAGGGAAAGAGGTCTTCTCTTAGAGATTTTGTGGTGTCTTCCAGTTCTTGCATAGTTACATTTATTCAATGGAAACACAATACTAGATTTAAATCTTGTAGACCCGTGACATTTTATTTTTGCATACTTTCTCCATCCCAAAATATTTGCACGTCTAGGATGATGGTGAGCAGATTAGTTGCGGTGCAGAACTCATGAACGAGTGCATGGGAGCTTTCTGGATTCCCCTGGACGGAGGGATAAGACCGTTGGTTTTTTTCCAGAGAAGTTGTTTTTTTTTTTATTTTGTTGGTCTCACGCTGATGGGACTGGTGACGGGCAAGAGCAGTAGTGCTGCACATTGGATCTCCCGAACCTATATCACCTACTATGTGGCCTTTTATTTTGGGACAAAATTTGAATAATAGAAGTCCAAATATTCTGGGATGGAGAAAGTAAGTTAATACTCTATTAATAATATTATTAAAAACAACACTATTGTGTATGTCCCTTTTCCCATTCTGGCAAATACACTTTGATTATGTTTCGGTTATGCGAACTTAATGGGGGCCATGCATTATTAACTTGGATTTACTGGGGCCACGAATGTGCCCCAAATTAGCACCCTGAGGGACACTACCCTCTTCTCCCATTTGACCAGTAATTCCTGGATTCCTGGTGACTATTGGTGGGTGTATAGCAATTTTAATCAATAAATGGCGCAACATTGATATTAAGACCAGAATGCTGTATAGAGTTCCATTTAAATGTATATTATAATCTTTTTTGAAGAAACTGTCTATAGGAATGTCAAAAGGACAAGTAGTCTTATAAAAAAAAATGAAAGAAAGAAAAGGTACAAGTAGAAGATGTCAAAAAGAAACTCTGGAATGTTTAGTGGTTTGTACCACTATTATTTGCATCTTGTTATATGTAGTCAAGACAATTTAAGCCCTTCTACCAAATTTGATCAGAGTGAGTTCCTATAGATGAACAAATTGATGATGGTGGACTGTTTTGTCGTTCTCATCTTTAGACACTTTTTTTTTGAACATGTCGGAGTAATACTAGTTTCATGTGTCGTGTGTGTCTATTAGCTGCTAATAATTGCTTATTTTCAATTATGTTATCTTGTTGCAGTTTGGGCACCCCTGAGGAATGTAATTCCAGAGTTGGAAAGGCTAATGGTCAAAGGTTTTTTGAGTGTCATCCTGAATACTCACGAAACTCGTGGGCTGATATACTGGATTGCGTTGAATGTGAAGAAGGGAAAGATTATTCAAATGCCTTGAAGCAACAGCAAAAGTTTAAGATGTTTAAATATGGGAAATGGCTCAACCAGAGACAATCTAAACGGCAATCTACCATGGATATGTTGGGACTGAAGTCAAGGAGAAGGAGCTAGTGTGGCGAATTTGCTGTCTATCGTGCCGCTTAGATCATCAAGAATGCCGGGAAATCCCAGCTGTATAGCTGAATGTCTGAATTCCGTGAGCGATCTTGTCAGAAACGCTAGTCTTGGTCGCTACTTGTAGTTCAGTTCGGTGGCTGACCCACCGCGTGCAACTTTGTTGAATTGGCAGGCAACCGTTTGGCGCTATAAAAGGGTTTTACTGTGGTATTGTGGGAGTGAAGCCTATTGGCGTTCCGTTGGATGAACGAAATAAGAGGCTAGAAATGAACGTTTTAGCTGGCTAGAGCTTCAAAACTTGGCTTGTTTAGGTCAGTCAACAACTCAATATAATCATTACCCGCCAAAAAAAAAAGAACTCAATATAATCATTCCGTCAGGGAAATGAAAGCTTGCATTGAGCACTACTGCCGCGGTGAAGATGCCAAAGGCATCAATATTTGCCAGAACAATAGAATTTTCAATAATAGACGACACATTATTTGCGAGAACAATAACAGACAGCCCTAGTGTACTACTACTAGTACTACTCAGCATGCTGTCTAATAATACTCTAATCCCTCGATTGCTGCCAGGTGCTTAAACCACTAAGAAGGTTGACTAATGAACATATACTACTATGCTGCACAGGTCAAACCTTTCCAATCCAAACAACTATCTGTCAGCACCCGTACCACTACATCAGAGGATAACGGGAACGACGACGGCCAGCCTGATGTTCACGGCGACATTCAAGCCGAGCATGGGCCGCGTCGAGGAGGGCGTGACTGCAGGCCCAACATACGAGTCCATGGGCCGGAGTGGAAGTGACTGACCACCAGCTGCGCGAGAGTGCCGTGTCATTTCAATATATGTAATCGGAGAGAGAGGGGGGATGATAACAATTATTATAAATAAACT
This sequence comes from Miscanthus floridulus, assembly GCF_019320115.1. NCBI lineage: Eukaryota > Viridiplantae > Streptophyta > Magnoliopsida > Poales > Poaceae > Miscanthus > Miscanthus floridulus. The sequence goes on from NC_089595.1 coordinate 109,817,509, forward strand.
CTGTAACTCTCAAGCACTCCTCTGTTCTTCGTCTAAGAACTCATCCTTCCCCAGAATTCCTACTTGTTCTTCTGATGATTACTTGCTATCCTGTATCCCCTACTCTTCTGCTTACATCTGGTGTCAGAGTCCTTCGATCCCTCCTTCGATTTCTTCCGCCATCCTTTGTCCTATCTTCGATTTGTCGATAGCTTACAAACGCCTTGGGTCGTAGAGATCGAATCGATTCCCCTCGATCCCGATTTTCGTAATTCCCGGGCACATGAGCAATTCGTTTCGATTACCGGCGCTGGATCGTCAGCGCACCCCCCCCCCCCAGGCACGGCCTGCTACCTCGGGTTGTGCCAGCCCAGGCCCATACGCCACCAAGCCGGGCCATGCTCGTGTTGGGCCAAAATTGCGGGTTTCGTGCTGGGCCATCGTACCGCAGGCTGCATGGACATTTATAGGATCGATCATTCCTCGACAACGCTATGACGTCGATAAGGTTAATCTCCCAACCACCTTAGGCGTTGGAGCAGACCACCGCGCGTTCATCTGCGGGTCTCACAGCTGCTCGGTCCAGCGGGCACCACGTCGAAACGACTCCACGGGCGGATGGTATTAGGGAGAACTCTTCCCAATCCCATTCCCTGACCAATGGTATGCATTCTGAGCCCAAACCTGAGGTTTTGCTGTTTCATGGAGAAGCTTATGATGTTCATACTCATAACCATCCTCCTGATCCTAACCCACCCAATCTTGGCAAACTACCCAAGCAAAATTTTCCCATCTATGAGAGGGAGACTACTTGTCTGTGGATATCTCAGGCTGAGGATTACTTCGACATGTATGAAGTACCTCCATGCCAGTGGGTCAAAATTTCTCACATGAACTTTCGTGGAGCAGCCGGTCACTGGATCGAGTCCATTCCCCAACCAGATCGCCTACCCTAGCCTGATTTCTGCAAAATGCTCCACGATCGCTTTGGCTGTGATCAGTGTGACAAGCTTGTGCACCAAATGTTCCATATAAGCCAAACTTCCACTATCACTGACTATGTCGATCATTTTTTCATCCCTCTTTGATCAGCTTAAAGCCTATCAACCCAATCCTGACATCCATTACTTCACCACTTGTTTTGTGGATGGGTTACGGGATGATATCAAGATGGTTGTTACATTTGCAGCGCCCTTCTACTCTTGATACTGCGTACTCGTTGGCTCTATTGCAGGAGGAAGTGGTAGCTTCGACTCCAAAGACTGACACCACCAGGTTAGGGTTCAGACCACAGCACAAACCAGCGCTAGCACAGCCGCGGCTGCCTGGTGCTGACAGGGTGATGGGCAACAAGGCTCCTGCCAAGGGCCAAGATGACAAGCTTTCAACACTTCGGGCCTACCGCCGTGCCCGGGGTCTCTGTGAAGTCTGCGCCAAGAAATGGGTGAGAGGACACAAATGTGTTGCTACTGTTTCACTGCAAGCAATACAAGAAGTTTGGGCTTTCTTCAATATTGAGCCAACCTCTGATGAACCTGATGAGCAATTACTTCTGGCCCTGTCACATGATGCTCGCACTATTCGGTTTCACGGCACTGTTCATGGGATTTCTGTTGTCGTGTTGATTGATTCTAGGAGTTCTTCGTCATTTCTGGCTGCTTCCATTACTGATCAATTGCCTCAACTGGCTCAGGTTCCTGTGAAAGCTTCAGTGAAAATTGCTAATGGACTGATCTTGAGCTGTACATCTGCTATTCGGGACTGTCAGTTTTCTTTGCAGAGTCACCCATTCCAGCATGATTTAAAGATTCTTCAGTTGGACTCTTACGACCTGATTCTGGGCATGGACTGGCTCGAGCGATACAGCCCAATGGAAATTCACTGGAAGGCTAAATGGATCTCTTACCTTGTGATGGTACTCAGTTGGTGCTTCATGGGCTTTCTGCCACATCTACAGCTGACATGGTTTTCCAATTGCTTTCAGTTGAGATGCTGTCCAATTCAGTTCAGTCAGATGTGTTACCATCAGACATTCAGCATATTCTTGATGCTTTTCCGTAAGTATTCACGGTGCCTGACAGCTTACCACCAAAGCGCGCCTGCGACCATGCTATACCGCTAATCAGTGGTGCTACACCTGTTAATGTTCGAGCCTATCGATACCCACCCCAACTGAAGGACGAAATTGACACACAAGTTCAGAGTATGCTAGCTCAAGGCTTAATCCAACCTAGCTCTTCGCCGTTTTCTTCACCCGTGTTGCTTGTTAGGAAGAAGGACGGTTCATGGCGCTTTTGTGTTGACTATCATTACTTGAATGCCTTGAAAGTCAAGTCTGTGTACCCAATCCCAGTGTTTGATCAGTTAGTGGATGAACTTGGACATGCTAAATGGTTTTCAATCTTGGACTTATACTCTGGTTACCACCGGATACGATTGCAACCAGGTGAAGAACATAAAACTACCTTCTCAACACATGCAGGGCATTATGAGTTTATTGTGGTTCCCTTTGGACTCTCTGGTGCACCGGGAACTTTCCAAGGTGCCATGAATGTCACTCTCAGCCCTTTACTGCGCAAGTGTGTCATTGTATTTTTTGATGACATTTTGGTGTACAGCTCTTCCTATGAGGAACATTTACAACACTTACAACAAGTGCTAGATCTCCTCGCCAAAGACTGCTGGGTTGTCAAGATCAAGAAGTGCCAATTTGCCAAACAAGAGATACACTATCTGGGCCATGTTTTAAGTGGTGGAGGCGTTCATACCGACCCCGCCAAGGTCATAGCGGTTCAAGAGTGGCCGCAGCCAGCCAACGTTCATGAGCTACGTGGATTCCTGGGTCTCGCCGGTTTGTACAGAAAGTTTGTCCCCAATTTTGCAGTTATAGCGAAGCCGCTCACTAACTTGCTCAAGAAACACACCTTATTTGTGTGGACCTCTGAACATTAATTGGCTTTCAATACTCTCAAGCAAGCTCTTTGTTCAGCACCGGTTCTGGGGATTCTAGATTTCTCACAAGTCTTTGCCATTGAGACTGACGCCTGTCAGACTGGTGTAGGGGCAGTGCTGTTGCAAAATGGCCACCCACTCGCTTATGTTAGCAAGCCATTGGGCGCCAAGAATCAGGGCCTTTCAACATATGAAAAATAATATCTAGCCATCTTGATAGCAGTGGGTCAGTGGCGCTCTTACCTACAGCTGGCCGAGTTTGTTATCTACACTGATCAGAAAGCATTGATTCACCTCAATGATCAACGATTGCATACAGTTTGGCCGCAACGGGTATTCACCAAGTTATTGGGGCTGCAGTACCGTATCATCTATAAAAAGGGATGTGATAACAGTGCCGCTGATTCTCTGTTTCGCAGGGCACATCCTGAGGAAACCTGCTGTGCCATTTCTGTGATTACACCGCAATGGTTGGATGAAATCATCTCCGGGTATCAGCAAGATTCCCATGCAACTGCCTTGCTTGCTAAGTTAGCCACAAGTCCTGATGTCGTACCCAATTTCACCATTGACAAGGGGCTACTTAAGTTCAAGCAACGAATATGGGTCGACAACAACCCTGCCTTGCAGCAGAAATTGATTCCGGCATTGCACAGTTTGCCAGTGGGGGACATTCAGGCGCGCCGGCAACCATCAAACGCATCTAGTCGCTTTTTGCTTGGCCCGACATGAAGAAACTTATTACTGCCTTTGTCTAGAGCTGCCCAACATGTCAGCAAGCCAAATAGGAACGAGTCAAATATCTAGGGCTGTTACAGCCACTGGCAACTCCTTCGGCTGCATGGCAGGTTATATCCATGGACTTTGTTGAGGGTTTACCAATTTCTCATGGATTCAATTGCATCTTAGTAGTGGTTGACCTCTTCTCCAAGTACAGTCATTTTGTCGCTTTGAAGCATCCATTCAGTGCGCTATATGTTGCTAAGATATTCATGCAGCACATATATCGTCTCCATGATCTTCCAGCAGCCTTAGTGTGAGATCGTGATCGGATCTTCACTAGCCAGCTTTGGCGCGAGTTGTTCCGTTTGGCAGGAGTCGATCTTCGTCTTAGTTCCACATATCATCCGCAGTCTGACGGACAAACGGAACGAGTGAATCCATGCATGGAAACCTTCCTCCGCTGTTTTGCTAATGTTGTTACGAGCAAGTGGTTTGATTGGCTGCATCTTGTAGAATACTGGTATAATATAACTTGGCATTCGACAATTAACAGATCTCCATTTGAAGCCTTGTATGGTCAGTCTCCCAGGCAGCTCCGTATTGATTCCACCTCTGCCTGTTCAGTTGATACTCTTGATGACTGGCTTCAGCAGAAATCAGCTATGCAGTCTCTGATACAGCACCAGCTTAGCCGTGCCAAGAACCAGATGAAGACTCAAGCTGACAAGAACCGCACTCAACGTTCATTCAGCGTGGGTACATGGGTTTACATCAAATTGCAACCCTATATCCAGAGTTCTGTCGCAGCACGAGCCAATCAAAAGCTTGCTTATCGCTTCTTCGGCCCTTTCCTGATCACTGACAAAGTTGGAACTGTGGCTTACAAGCTGAAGCTGTCGGATTCATCTTTCATCCACCCGGTGTTTCATGTTTCTCAATTGAAGGTGGCGGTACCAGTAACCCATACTGCTCAACCATTACCCTCTTCACTCGATGGTTTGCAGGTTCCTGAGCGCGTGCTGTAGAAACGCGTCGCCAAGGTCGGTGCCGACATCCGTCTTCAAGCTCTCATCTAGTGTCAGGCATGCCATCTTCTCTGGCCACCTGGGAAGATATGGAGGAGGGGATGTCAGCATCCGTACCACTACATCAACAACCCAGGAGGATAACGGGAACGACGATGGCCAGCCTGATGTTCACGGAGACATTCAAGCCGAGCATGGGCCGCGTCGAGGAGGGCGTGACCGCAGGCCCAACATACGAGTCCATGGGCCGGAGGGGAAGTGACCGACCACCAGCTGGCGAGAGTGCCGTATCAGTATATGTAATCGGAGAGAGAGAGGGAGGAGGATAACAATTATTATAAACAAACTCTGTAACTCTCAAGCACTCCTCTGTTCTTTGTCTAAGAACCCATCCTTCCCCAGAATTCCTGCTTGTTCTTCTGTTGATTACTTGCTATCCTGTATCCCCTACTCTTCTGCTTACACTATCAACATCTGCTGCTCCAACGGTGCAGCACTAACCACGCCGTTTACAACAAGCCGGGTCAGAGAGTCTCAGAGAGGCCACCTGGGCACCTGGCCACGGTTACACCACGCAGGAAGGACGGCAGACGAATGGTTCAGGTTCATTTCATCGTTCATTCGTTTGTTCCAGAACAACTCGCTCGATCACCGCCCACGTGTCCAACGTGATCGATTGATTCGGCAGCTCAGTCCACGCGCAGCGCAGGCACAGCAAGCACGGCGTGTTCATAGCCTGGTGCTGGTAGTACTAATATTATTCTGCCCGTTCAGGTCACCACTGCATCTGCATCTAGCTAGGGGCAGGTTCCCGGCAGCTTCGTCGGCGACATTCTTTACGACGAACTGATGATGGATCATGTGAATGTCAGCTGCTGATCAGCTTGAGCCGGTGGAATTATTCGCGTCGCGCGGGCAGGTTCCGTGGTCAACTCGCACCTATCCTTTTCGTCGATCTCTTTAACTATCTATACTCTGCGTAGTCATTAACTTTTCAGACGGGATTGTCTCTGTCAGTGCGGTTTAGAGTTGCCGAGTTCAGAAGATTGGATGTGAACTTGAGGAAGACTTTGTTTTATATGGAGGAACCGGTCCTGGAAACCTGTGTGATCTAATCTAGCATGAGTTTATCGAGTCGTTTTGTCGGCCGATTATTATTGTTTTTAATAAAAAAACGTCGGTCGATTAGGTGTCCAATTTAGAAAAATTCCCATCGAATTGTTTGTTGAGTTTTCGTAATTGGAGTCTTTGGACTTGTTGCCTGCCGAATGTTTCCACCGAAAGATGGAGAAACTTACACTGAATTTCAATTCATGTCTGTGAGGCACCACCACCCAGCCTCGGCGATGTAAAAGATGATCCCTGCAATTGCGTCGAAATGTACTAGTTACGCTATCCCTTGACTTCAGATGAAAAAGAAGGAATCTTTCTTGTCCACTGCTGTACTGCTGTGTGCCTGAAATAGCCAAAGAACCAACAGACGACACACAGTGTGTTGCACACACTCCCCGCTGCCCTGGCATCTGGTGACTGGTATCTATCACCGCAGGGCATGTTCGGCTGGCATTAAACCGGCTGATAAGTCGACTGAAACTATTTTGTTGTGAGAGAAAAATACTGTAGATTCTAGCTGATAAGCCGGCTGATACAGTTTTCTATAAACAAAAAGGATACAGGTAAACCAGCAACCACATTAGGTGCTACGCACGTTTAAGTTATGCATGCAGAGGTAGATTGATACACCAATCCAATCCAATAAGCAGACAAAGGGAGACTGTATCTTAGACCCGTCTTGCAGTCCAGAATAAGTAAGAAAAATATAGAGACGAAAGGACTCGTCTGTGTACCAACTGCCGACGAAGTCACAAAACTGGACAGTTTAAAATGGTGGAACTGGGTTAAGAGAATTCTTACTCGTACATCAGACTACGAAATTCAGCAATACGGAGATATGTGCTGCTCGTTTAGTCCGGAGCTTGGTGCAATTACTCCCTGTGTCAAAATAAACTACACCTATACTACCATGGATTCCATTCTTGCCAAAGTTTATACTATATGACGATATTGCAGAAGATAGGTCAATGTTCTTGCATCAAAGCTGGTTGGCGAATAGCGACCTCTTTCTACATGAGCCTCACGGGGAAATTCCTAGCAAAACCCTGACACGCATTGGATTTGTACCATATTCTCTACTCTATCTACACAACAAAATATACTAAACATCGTCTAACTCAGAAAACGTCGGTACGGTTTTGACTCGACAACTCCGAGAGACCCCGAACCACCACCTAACTCCCAGATAGAAGCAGTGGCGCACTGCAAAGTGTTGGCTACCCTAGCAGAGCACTCGCCACTGCCCACTGGGCAACCTTGCAACTGTGCAAGTGCAGCCCGCGACGAGCTTGCCGAGGACGAACCGCCGCTCCAACGCGTTGGCGCGTTGCGGTGGGGAGTCTCGGGACGCATTGTACGCGAATGGGAAGCGAGCGGGCGCACTTTCCGTCACGCGGCGGCGGCGGCGGCGGCGGCGGCTAACTCCCAGGTCCCAGCTCCAGCTGCCAGCCCGCATCAGCAGCGGCGCGTCCCGCCCCGAGTGAGTCCCGAGCGAGAGAACCCCCAGCCAGCCGGGCAACCACCGAGACCCCACCAAGTCCCACGCGCAATCCCAATCCACCGCGCCAAACGCAACCCCAGCCGACCGACCCACCCCGCATCATCATGAACGGAACGGGCCCGACACGAGCGACCCCAAGTGGAGCCAGGAAGGAAGGCCTTGCGTTACGCGCTGACACCGCCACCCGCCAGGCGCCACCAAACCACACGCATCCTTTCCCTCTCCACTTGGCGTTTGCCGTCATCCATCCATCACCTTCTCCTACTCGCCTTCGGCCTTCGCCCACACGCGTTTCCAAGCGCTTCTTCCGCCCGCGCTATATAACCCGCGGCCTCCCCGGCCAGGCAGCCTCATACTCATACATACCCAGCCACCACCACGATCTCCGCAGCGATCTCATCTCAGTTCTCACAAGTCTGTCCGTCCGAGTGCGTGCGTCAACCACAGTTCGACCCGCCTGGTCTCCCCCACCGGCCATGGGCAACTACATGTCGTGCACGCTGGCCAAGGCGCCGGGGCACGGCGGCGTCAAGTGCGCGAGGGTGATACTCCCCGACGGCGGCGTCAGGCAGGTGCCGCTGCCGGCGACGGCGGCGGAGCTGATGATGGACGCGCCGGGCCACTTCCTCGTCGACGCGCGCGCCGCGGGCCTCGGGGCGCGCCTCGCCGCGCTGCCCGCGGACAAGGAGCTCGAGCTCGGCGCCGTGTACGCGACTTTCCCAATGAAGCGCCTGGGCACGCCGCTGGCGCCCGTCGACGTGGCGCGCCTCGCCGCCGCGGCCACCAGGGAGGCCCGCCGGTCCTCCGCCAAGGTGGCCAACGCCGTCGTCGTGGCGCCGCCGGTGGCCGAGGTGGAGGCGGTGACGGAGGACGCGCCCAGGCTGCGGCTCGAGGAGATGCTGGACGACGCGGCGGCCACGGAGATCTGCGAGTTGAAGCACCGGGCCAGCAATGCCCGGTCAAGGAGACCGACGCTGGAGACCATAGAGGAGGAGAATTACATGTCGTCGAGATTTATAGCCTAGAGCTAAGCTACTAAGGCATGCATGGCGTGGCAAAGCTTTTTTGATATTTTGTGATTCAAGCATGTGCTTCTCTTCTCCGTTTCATCTTTTGGAGCATTTTCAGTTCAACTGAATGAAGCTCCAAAATATATGTGATGGAAAGTAGGTAAAATGTACAGCCATTTTTGTAAAAAATATACATATATGAAGTATACAATTACTAGGTCAGGCTTTTCAGTCGCTTAGCTTTCTTCTCTTGTGCAATTGTCTCGTTTCAAATTCTCCTGCTTAGAGTGGAATGGCCGGTTGCTTTCAATTTCCCCATATCATGTCTTTGTAATCAGTTGAATGAGCAAATATCTTCAGGAGAAGAAGAGATTGGTTCCACACTTTGACCGTACAAATAGGCGCCACAAGTTATTGCACCTATTACAGCTAAATAGTAGCCTATATTTGATGCCTTTATTGCTTGTTAGTATTAGTAACATTGAGCGCCGCAGAAGCTGCATACTTTCAAGTGATATAATGTTTATCCCATTCTTCCCGTAATAATAGAAGCAAGTAATAAGGTGCTTATACTAAACTTTTCTCAAAGAATATTCATAACTTTTGCTCGCGTAAATGTTGTCCTCAAATAATGTCTTATGCCATATATGCAACCAATTTAGAAAATTACCAATCAGTATCGCTTTTTAGTATATGTTGAACTTAAGCATGTATGTTGATTTTGCAGGTAGATTCACCTGGGTAAAAAAATTTCCACAGCATAATAGCTCTGCATGTTTCAGTGACTACATTATATATATATATATATATATATATATATATATATATATATATATATATATATATATATATATATATATATATATATCTATAATTGCACAGCGCTAAAGACCAAAACCAAATCATTCTGAACTGGAGAGATCAGTCCTGGACAAACATGGCGATATGAAAGGGACAAATTTTAGAGAGGAGTATATAATACGTATACTATACATTGCGCAGGACATAAAGAACAAAACAAAACTTGTAACAATGATTTCAACATCCCTGACAAGCATTCTCAGAAAACGACATTCAAAACATGCATGATGTCCGTGAGGACTAGGAATAGCATGAGAACTATATGCGACTACGACCGCATATCCTAATTAAATATATGTTCATTAAAATTCTACTAGCAAAAAGAAGCCATTTAGTTTCGTAAACTTTTTGTTTTGTTTTGACCATCCTATCTAAAAACTTGTATAGGTTGAGTTCAAAATATAAGTCCGTGGTCACAAACTTATCACAAAACTTGCGTTCGTAATATATGACTATCCGGATTTAAAATAAGATTTATGTATAAGAGACTTTTTACAGTGGTTGGGGATAACTCTACAAAATAATCATTTTGGTTGATTTTATTTGTCGAAGGGTAGTAACATGGTCATTGCACGTCCCCTCCGCCTCCATCCCCACCCACGCCCACCGAAGGGCTCCACCCGCCCGGTCACCCCACGCATCCGGGTGCCGCTTCCCCGTGCGACGCGGGACGAGGCTCGTGGGTCGCGACCAACGCGCCACCGCCGTCTTTGTCGCCGCCTCGGTCACCTCCTCCGCCGTCACCTCCTCTGTCCTTACCTCGGCCGCCTCTGCCATCGGTCCCCTCCGCCATCGGTCCCCTCGCCGTCCTCACCTCAATTGCTGTCGTCATCGGTCGCCCACCCGCCGTGATACAACGTGTTCTCGCTCTGCGGCGTCACACCTGGCCCCGAGAAGGTACTCGTTCCCTTCTGCTTCACTTGATTTCTTAGTCAATCTGGACTTACAGAGCAAATCTCGCATCTTGTTCTTGTACTGCAAGATCTAGGTCTGAACTGTTTGACAAATTGTAGATCACGAGCATTAGTTTAATTACTATGATGCATGGATTAGGCTTTCAGCTATTGTGACAGCTTTATGCTGGCAATCGTTATTAATTTAGGTCCACATGAGCGAACTGTTGGGGGTGTTGATGACACCCGCACATGTGATGGCTGGTTCAATTGCATGTCGAATCCCATGTTGTGGAGCCAAATCTTAATTTTAGTATGGCTTGTTCATCTTGTTGCGGAGCTTAAAAATAGCAGCCGATCTAGCAATTTGTTCACCAAATCCAAATAAGATAACTTCCCAGTGTGCAACTTGACTAGCATATATGATGATAATCAGCGCTGCTAAATTTCCTTTCTGTCATTCTACTTGTTTTGTGGTACAAATAAAGTAGTACATGACTTCTTGCAATTGTAGATCATAGGATTAATTGGTTGCCAGCATAAAGCTCTTGTTCATCCTTCGTTATTTTTCTAGGATTTGGATTTTAGCAGCAACTCCATTCTTTTGCTGCAACATCATAAATCCTTGTGCATTATTGTGCAGCAACTCTGCCACTCTTCCTCTTCTTGCGGCTAATTCGACTAGAGTGGAGATTCATCCAGGAATTGATAGTTATCTTCTTTTCTTGGTAAAAAGAACTCAATTTCTAAAATTTGAATGGATTGAGGATTGTTAGTTGTGTTTCTAGGATGATTACTTGGCAAGAGACACATACCTCTGATCCATTCCAAGCTTCTCCATGTGTGTAGGCCTGTAAGGAGCATCATATAGTTTGCATTCACCTGTTCATTTCTGGATCTAGAATTGACAGCAGAGCAATCAGTACTGGGTTCATTGATAAATTGATATCTGATGGTGCCTGGTCGAAAAGGGTCACTTTCTTTTTAGATGAAGAACAATGGCTTTTCGTTAGTTGTTAGTCACTGCATTAATATATGACTAAGTGGATTCCAGCTTCTTGTATTAGCTACAGTATGTTTTAGTTGTTTGTTTGCAGCCACACCTGCAGCATAGAAAAGCTGCAGCGAGCACTCTATTTGTAGGAAAATACTTATTACTAGAAAGTTTACTGATGAATTATTTTAACTAGGAATGTTCTGAAAGGCAGAGTTCAGTTTCCTATAGCTCTTACCTTTAGAGCTAGCTAATGAAATGTTTGGATTGCGATCATGTGCTGCGTCTATTCTGATATTCTCTATCATGAGTAGTTTCACTGAAAAACAGTTGTGCTTTCTAACAAACTCTTACCAGAAATAACCTTGTTGTGCCTTTTGTATTTCAGGCATTCTGCTTCCAGCAACTCAGGCCTCAAATAAGGTGTCAATGCTGAAGGTAAACATAACAAAATCGCAAACTGCTGCTATCCGATCTTTAACTTTAATCTTTTTATTATTTCTCATCTTTTTAAATTAAATTAACATTTGAAAAGTCTGAGTTGGTGGTGCTTTATTTCTATAGTATTCATGCTTCGACTTAACATTTGAATCATGCTTCGACTTAACATTTGAAAAGTCTGAGTTGATAATGTTAAGTCGAAGCATGAATACTATAGAAATAAAGCACCACCAACTCAGACTTTTCAAATGTTAATTTAATTTAAAAAGATGAGAAATAATAAAAAGATGAGAAATAATAAAAAGATTAAAGTTAAAGATCGGATAGCAGCAGTTTGCGATTTTTTTATGTTTACCTTCAGCATTGACACCTTATCTGAGGCCTGAGTTGCTGAAAGCAGAATGCCTGAAATACAAAAGGCACAACAAGGTTATTTCTGGTAAGAGTTTGTTAGAAAGCACAACTGTTTTTCAGTGAAACTACTCATGATAGAGAATATCAGAACAGACACAGCACATGATCGCAATCCAAATATTTCATTAGCTAGCTCTAAAGGTAAGAGCTATAGGAAACTGAACTCTGCCTTTCAGAACATTCCTAGTTAAAATAATTCATCAGTAAACTTTCTAGTAATAAGTATTTCCCTACAAATAGAGTGCTCGCTGCAGCTTTTCTAGGCTGCATGTGTGGCTGCAAACAAACAACTAAAACCTACTGTAGCTAATACAAGAAGCTGGAATCCACTTAGTCATATATTAATGAAGTGACTAACAACTAACGAAAAGCCATTGTTCTTCATCTAAAAAGAAAGTGACCCTTTTCGACCGGGCACCATCAGATGTCAATTTATCAATGAACCCAGTACTGATTGCTCTGCTGTCAATTCCAGATCCAGAAATGAACAGGTGAATGCAAACTATATGATGCTTCTTACAGGCCTACACACATGGAGAAGCTTGGAATGGATCAGAGGTATGTGTCTCTTGCCAAGTAATCATCCTAGAAACACAACTAACAATCCTCAATCCATTCAAATTTCAGAAATTGAGTTCTTTTTACCAAGAAAAGAAGATAACTATCAATTCCTGGATGGATCTCCACTCTGGTCGAATTAGCTGCAAGAAGAGGAAGAGTGGCAGAGTTGCTGCACAATAATGCACAAGGATTTATGATGTTGCAGCAAAAGAATGGAGTTGCTGCTAAAATCCAAACCCTAGAAAAATAAAGAAGGGTGAACAAGAGCTTTATGCTGGCAACCAATTAATCCTATGATCTACAATTGCAAGAAGTCATGTACTACTTTATTTGTACCACAAAACAAGTAGAATGACAGAAAGGAAATTTAACAGCGCTGATTATCATCATATATGCTAGTCAAGTTGCACGCTGGGAAGTTATCTTATTTGGATTTGGCGAACAAATTGCTAGATCGGCTGCTATTTTTAAGCTCCGCAGCAAGATGAACAAGCCATACTAAAATTAAGATTTGGCTGCACAACATGGGATTCGACATGCAATTGAACTAGCCATCACATGTGCGGGTGTCGTCAACACCCCCAACAGTTCGCTCATGTGGACCTAAATTAATAATGATTGCCAGCATAAAGCTGTCACAATAGCCGAAAGCCTAATCCATGCATCATAGTAATTAAACTAATGATCGTGATCTACAATTTGTCAAACAGTTCAGACCTAGATCTTGCAGTACGAGAACAAGATGCGAGATTTGCTCTGTAAGTCCAGATCGACTAAGAAATCAAGTGAAGCAGAAGGGAACGAGTACCTTCTCGGGGCCAGGTGTGACGCCGCAAAGCGAGAACACGTTGTATCACGGCGGGTGGGCGACCGATGACGACAACAATTGAGGTGAGGATGGCGGAGGTGACCGATGGCAGAGGCGGCCGAGGTAAGGACGGAGGAGGTGGACGAGGTGACGGCGGAGGAGGTGACCGAGGCGGCGACAAAGACGGCGGTGGCACGTTGGTTGCGACCCACGAGCCTCGTCCCGCGTCGCACGGGGAAGCGGCGCCCGGATGCGTGGGGTGACCGGGCGGGTGGAGCCCTTTGTTGGCATGGGTGGGGATGGAGGCGGAGGGGATGTGCAATGACCATGTTACCCTTCGACAAATAAAATCATCTAAAATGATTATTTTGCAGAGGCATTGGGAGGCATTGAGAAGCATCCCCAACCACGGTAAAATGTCTCTATTTTTTATAATAAACATCTTTGGGGATACAAATGTTGATGCTATTCTCTGTAATCTGATCAAACTTGAGAATGAAGATACGTGAGATTTGCATGCTTTTTGGACAGAGGGAGCACGCGTTTATACGCTAGTACTGGTGAAACGTGTAATATATTTCCCCTCTCTAAAATACACTAGTGTCAGAGATAATTTTAACTTGAACCATGTTATAGAATAATAAGAATAAGATCACATTCAAAGATGTTTTGCGAAATTTCACAGGATTTAAAAATTATACCTTGGCCATGACTACCCAGCTCCCTCACTTCTGGTTCCATCGGCCTCTTACTGACAGAGTGACATTGTTTGATACTGTACTTGGATGCACCACGCCCAGTGCAGAAACCATGGAGATGGAGTTCTGAATTTGCCTTATCTCTGATTCAACTTGGCAAATCGATTCCCAGCTCACTTCAAGTCATACTGTTATGCAGAGGAAGCTCACTTCGTCTTCATTCGAAGAGAGTGGTCACGTACAATCGTCTATATAGAAAGCTGCTGGCAGCAGTTAAATATGCTACGACTACAATGTACAAGTGCAGGCAACGCTGTTCTGAAGCTATGCCTATGGTTACAGTCAAGTCATCTTCCGTATCTGCTGGCACGTCACATCTGAAGCTCACTCGTTCGTTGAAGGATCAATACTGGATGACAGCAAGAACACCAGGATTGATGGCCAGCCTGTTACTGAATGCTAATTACATGTTGCTGCGGCTGCGTCCTCTCCTCTCCTGCATGCTCTGAAGTCTGGTTGTGCACAACCTGCATCGTCACGCTTAATCATCTCAGTTTGAAACTGCATGTACTATCTTGCAGCACGATCTTCCCTTCCGTAAAAGATTCAGACAAACCTGCCGTTGCCTGCGTCGATGAAGCAGCTCAGTAACCTCCACCAATATGATGTAGACCGGTATGACGATCGCCGCGGTGCTAAGCATCAGCAGCTGTTTTTCCAAGAGCATAATTTGTGCCAGGTTAGCCAAGTTGGACAAGCGTTAATGTGATGCATCTAGGTTTTTAAGGATGTAATTCAGACCTTACAGTGACCATTACAACGGTGTAGGCATCTTGGTCACCCAGGAAAACTGAGAGGGCGTCGCGGAAGACCAGGAGAACCATCAGCTGAAGGTGGACGTTTCATAATGTTAATGTCGAGTTTCTTTTGGACGAATAGTGTAAAGTAATCTGCTGCCCTCCCTCTGTACGCGCGGCAGGGGCAGGCGTCGAAAGGGCTCCCTACTGCTACATTGTAGCCGCGGCAGAGGTTGGCACCGAAAGGCTTCTCTGCCGCAGTGTAGCCACAGCAGGGCAGACGTCAAAGTTAGCCCTGCTGTCACATCTAGTCACTGTAGCAGCCTGACAGCCTAGCATGTCTGTGTACTAGGATTAGATGTGTAGAGTTATATATATAGCTTCCCACTGTAACTCAGTAAAGAGAGAGATTTCAGTTTTATCATCCGCTCTGCAGAGCTACGGCCAACGCTGATGCTTATGGTGTGTGCGTTATGTTCTCCCTCCCTCTTCTTCTACCTCTAGCCATAGTGTGTGAGAACACCAGTGAGCGGTCGGCTCACCCGTGCAGAAAATTCTGGGCCCAACAAGTGGTATCAAAGCCGTACAAGCGCTATCGTCGGACTAACCGCTGGCGATGACGGACGGTTTGGAGATGGGAGACAGCAGCGCCGCTACTGTGGCTGCCCAGCCACGACAGGAGTTCGTCGTGCACACGGTGCGGGAGGTTAGCGTCACCAGTTGGCCGACGCTGACTCGCACCAACTATGGCGAGTGAGCGGTGATCATGAAGGTCAAGCTCAGAGCCCGACGACTCTGGAATGCCATTGACAAGGGCACCGACTACGAAGAAGACGACATGTCAGCTTTGGAGGCTATCCTCGCTGCTGTGTTAGTGGAGTACAGGGAGCCATTGGGCACGAAGAACTTTGCTAAGGAGGCCTGGGAGGCAATTACAGCGATGCGTGTCGGCTCCGATCGGGCAAAGAAGGAGACAGCCTAGCTGCTGAAGCAGGAGTACGCCAACCTCAAATTCAAAGATGGTGAGTCGGTGGAGGACTTCTCCCTCTACCAGCAGTCGCTCATCAGCAAGCTGAGGAGCCATGGCGTCACCATCGACGAAGAAGAGGCAGTCTCCAAGTACCTCCACTCCGTGCTGGTGAAGTACATCCAGATCGCTCTCTCCATAGAGACGATGTTGGACTTGTCCACCCTCACCATTGAGGATGTGACGGGCCGTTTGCGGACGGTGGATGAGCGCATGGAGCAGGCAACAGCAACGACGGACAACGACAAGCTACTGCTGACAGAGGAGGAGCGGGCTGTCTGGATAAAGGAGAAAGAAGTCTGGGGAAGCCTCCTCTAACCGCGGTGGCGATGGCAAGCGCCGAGGCAAGGCTTCTTCTTCTTTGAAGAAGAAGATCGACCCCAACGCCTGCCGGCGCTGCAGGAAGACGTGCCATTGGGTAAAGGAGTGCCTAAATCACAAGTAGGAGAAGAAGGCTAAGGCTCATTTAGCGCAGGCTAATGAGGATGATGAGGCCACTCTCTTGATGGCGACGTTCTATGCACTGCATGATGTTGAGGCCAAGGAGAAGGGAGAGGTGATGGCAGTTGAAGGGCACAGCAAGGCTCTGAAGGCTATCAACGTCGATGAACCGCGCGCCCAAGTCCACTCTGGACGTGTGGGCGGTGAGCAGGAGAAGCGGTGGTACCTGGACTCCGGCGCCAGCAACCACATGATGGGCTCCAAGGTAGCCTTCTCCGAGCTCGACAGCAACATGACCGACACGGTGAAGTTCGGTGATGGCTCAAGGGTGGCGATCCGAGGGCGCGGCACCATCATCTGGTATCAGAACGGTGAGCACTGCGCGCTAACGGATGTGTACTATATCCCGCAACTGCGTTCAAGTATCATCAGCATTGGCCAGTTGAATGAGCGAGGCAGCGAGGTACTGATCAAGGACGGCATCCTTAGGATCAGGGACCGGGAGCAGCGGCTTCTTGCCAAGGTGAAGAGGTCCTAGAACCAGCTGTACCTGCTTGACTTGAAGGTGAAGTAGCCCATCTGCTTGGCTGCACGGCACACCGAGGAGCCATGGCTGTGGCATGTCTGGTTTGGCCATCTCAGCTTCGACGTGCTCGATCGGCTGAAGAAGATGGTCCGAGGGCTACCGCACATCAAGCACGCAGGCGAGCTGTGTGACTACTGTCTGGCCAGAAAGCAAAGGAGGCTGTTGTTCCCAAAGGCGGCCAAGTATCGCGCGGCGGATGCTCTCGAGCTCATCCATGATGATCTCTGTGGGCCAATCATGCCAGCCACAAACGGTGGTCGGCGGTACTTCCTCCTACTTGTAGAAGATTGTAGTCGATATATGTGGCTACAACTCCTGACGAGCAAGGATGAGGCGGCGAAAGTGGTCAAGAAGTTCAAGGTGCACACGGAGGCAGCGAGCGGTAAGATGCTGTGCGTGCTGCGAACTGATTGCGGTGGCGAATTCACTTCAGTGGATTTCGCTGCGTACTGCACGGATCAGGGTGTGGTGCGACACCACATCGCACCGTACTCGCCACAGCAGAATGGCGTGGTGGAGTGGCAGAACCAGATGGTGGTCGGCATGGCTCGATCCATGATGAAGGCCAAGAGCATACCGACAAAGTTCTAGGGTGAGGCAGTGACCATAACACTGTTCATCCTCAACCGCGCGCCCACAAAGGCCTTAAAGGGTGTGACGGCGTTCGAAGCTTGGTTTGGGAGCAAGCTAAGCGTGTCCTTCCTCCGGACATTCGGCTGCATCGGCCACGTCGGGAAGACAAAGCCAGTCCTCATCAAGCTGGAGGACAGGAGCACACCGATGGTGCGCCTAAGCTACGAGGAAGGCACCAAGGCATACCGGCTCTATGACTCACGCGGAGGCAAGGTGGTTGTCTCGCGTGACGTCCTATTCGATGAGAAGGCGGCCTGGGCTAGGACAGTCTGGGCACGGGGGAAGCTGGTAGCTTCACCAACACCTTCGTCGTCGAGCACTTGGTCATCCACGCTGGTGGAGACGCTAGAGAGGAGGTGCCGACCACTCTAGCAACAGAGCTGAGCACTCCAGGAGAGGTGCCGAGCACTCCAGAAATAGTGCCAACTACTCCAGGACGGATGTCGAACGCTCCCGTAGCGAAGCCAGGAGGTCTTGTAGTGGTGCTGACCACTCCAAGACTGGTCCTGAGCACTCCTACAGTGTGCCAACCACTCCAGAAGTGGTGACGAGTGGTCCAGGAGTAGTGCCAAGCACTACAGCCGGGGGGCCGAGCACTCTAGGTGCTATGCGACCACTCCGGCGGAACATGGGACTCCATCGACACCGATCGAGTTCGCCTCACCTCCAAGCGACATCACCGGGTTCGTAGATGCCTTTCACGATGGTGAGGAGGTGCTGTTCCGTAGGCTGGATAACATCATCAGTGGCACAGGGTCCTCAGGCCTGGCGGGTCAACTACCCAATGACCTAGAGTTGCTTCTCATCAGTGCAGAGGAACCACCCACGTTCGCACTGGCCGAGCGCGATGCAAATTGGCGATGGGCAATGCTGGTGGAGATGAAGGCGATCAAGGAAAATGAGACTTGGGAGCTCGTTGATCCACCTCCAGGATGCCATCCGATCGACCTGAAGTGGGTGTACAAGGTCAAGCAGGACGAGCGCGGCGCCATTGTCAAGCATAAGGTGCGTCTCGTCACCCAAGGCTTTGTCTAGCGCGAGGGCATCGACTTCGAGGAAGCCTTTGCGCCGGTAACGCGTATGGAGTCTATCCAACTGCTGCTGGCTTTGGCAGTAGCAAAGGACTGGTGCGTCCATCACCTGGACATAAAATCACCCTTTCTCAACGACGAGCTGGCGGAGATGGTCTTCGTAAGATAACCTCCGGGTTTCACCATCAGGGGAGTGGAGCATAGGGTGCTCCGACTGTGCAAGGCGCTCTACGGGCTATGGTAGGCCCCGCGAGCGTGGAACGTCAAGCTCGATGCCACGCTGGGCGAGCTTGGGTTCACGCGGTGCGCAACCGAGGACGCGCTCTACACGCGGCAGCGGGGAAAGGAGGAGGTCGTCGTCAGCGTGTATGTGGACGACTTGATCGTCACCGGTGTGCGTGCGGAGGACATCGACCGCTTTAAGCACGAGATGGTGGCTTGTTTTCAAATGAGCGATCTTGGCGCGCTCTCCTACTACCTCAGCATCGAGGCGAGACAGGGGAAGGAGGCGCTCACGCTCGGTTAGAGCGTGTACGCCTCAAAGCTATTGGAGCGGAGCGGCATGGCTGAGTGCAAGCCGTGCATGACTCCAATGGAGGAGCGGCTGAAGCTGACGAAGGCCAGTATCGCGACGAAGGTAGATGCAACACTCTACCGAAGCATCGTCGATGGTCTACGCTACCTAGTCCACACGTGGCCGGACATTGCGTTCGCCGTGGGCTACATCAGTCGCTTAATGGATGATCCCCAAGAGGATCACTAGGCCACGGTGAAGTGGCTGTTGCGCTACGTCAAGGGGATGGTGGATCAGGGGATCGTCTTCCTCAAGACCGGCGGGAGTTGGCTATAGCTCACTGTGTTCAACGATGCAGACATGGAGGGGGACATCAACGGACGGTGGTGCACCTCTGGCTTGCTCGTCTTCCTCGGGTCGGCTCCAATCTCATGGTTGTTGCCGAAACAGAAGTTGGTGACGCTGTCCACGTACGAGGCAGAGTACGTGGTGGCAGCCACAGCGGCTTGCCAAGCTGTGTGGCTACGCCGGCTGCTGGGCGAGCTGATCGGTGTGGAAGCTCACTCGCCAGCACTGATTATGGACAACCAGCCTGCCATCGCCCTCGCGAAGAATACGGTTCTCCATTACCAGAGCAAGCACATCGACGTCAAGTTCTACTTCCTCAGGGACTGTGTCGATGGAGGGTAGATCGTCATCGAGTTCGTCGAAACTGGTCAGCAACTCACAGACGTCCTCACCAAGCCGCTCGGCCGTCTTCGGTTCACGGAGCTGAAGAAGATGATCGGCATAGTGGAGGTTCTAGGGTTAGCAGTAGGATTAGAAAAAAAATTATAAAGTAATTTGCTGCCCTCCCTCTGTACGCGCGGCAGGGGCAGGGGCCGAAAGAGCTCCCCCTGCTGTTGCACTGTAGCCGCAGCAGGGGCTGGCGTCGAAAGGCTTCCCTACCGCACTGTAGCCACAACAGGGGTAGACGTCAAAGTCAGTCCTGCTGTCACATCTAGTTACTGTAGCAGTATGGCAGCCTGACATGTCTGTGTACTAGGATTAGATGGGTAAAGTTGTATATATAGCTTCTCACTGCAACTCAGTAAAGAGAGAGTTCAGTTTTGCCATCTTCTCTACAGAGCTTCGACCAATGCTGATGTTTGTGCTGTGTGTGCGCGCGCTCTATTCTCTCTTCCTCTTCTTCTATCTTTAACCATAGTGTATGAGAACGCTGATGAGCGATCGGCTCACCTGTGCAGGAGATGCCAGGCCCAACAAATAGAAAGCATGTACTCCGTATCTTTCACCAACCACTTACAGTTATAGCTATGCGACAACATAGTACGCCGTTAGGAGCTGGAGTTTGATCATATCCATAGCTTGTTGATGTAGCAGATTGATCTGCATTCAGCATTGGCCGTGCTTGAATGTAGCCAGGAGCTCTGCAATTGAGAAATGAGAACGGTGTTATTCCATGCAACATTCCTAGTCAGTGGTCAGTTCCAAGCATTTTTTCTTGTGACTAATATAATGTCCGTGCTAACGCCATGGCTTTATCTTAGGAATCCACATGAAAACAACTAATAATTTTTTTTCATAGTTTAACTTTTACACAATTGTATTTGAGCATGTTTACCATCCGAGAAACACTTTTGCATCAGAAGGCATAGTAAAGTTATTTCTCGTACTAACCATCTAAGTTACATTCTGCCTAAGTCCTTAATCATAACTTAGAGATATTTAGGAAAGTTGTCAAAACATTCGTTTGCATGGCTCTTCAAAATGTCCGCCAAGAATTCCATCCCCAGTGAAGTTGATAGCTGTACATGACAGATAATAAGCTAAATTATTAATTTTCTCATCGTAACAGCTCCTGACACCTGTCATTCATAAATCGTACCCATCAGTAAAACTCGCAAAGAGCAAGCAATGGCAGCGGCGATCCTGGTGCTGCAGGCCGGGCATCCAGCAGGCGCCTGCCTCCGCCATAAATCAAGTAGTGTAGTCCTAAAAATTATGGACCAGTCTAAAAATCGTTTTTCAGTAGTGTATAATGATTAGATTAGTATTAGCAATTGTTTATGGCTAAACTCTAAGACAAATAATAGTATATTACCCATGCTAACGCTACGGACCATATTTTCGAATGTCCGAGATTTCAAGCAAAGATATAATTATTCTTGAGATTAATACACTGGAGCTATTTGTTGATGGCTCGATGTTGCATTGTTAACAAACAATAATATGAGTATTGCTTCTTTTCAATTTATTTGTGAAGTAAAAGAGATATGTTGCACCTTAAATTGTATGGAGGTCATAGCTGATGCAATCTTCAACTTCTTTCAAGTTGAAATCAATGTGCTGATATTTTTAGACAGGAATAACCCCTGAAATTTTTGAAAAATCAAAATATTTGGAGGGACGATTGTTGAAAGTGAGATGAAGATGAGCACATACTAAATCAGGGAAGAAGTACATCACATACCATGCAGGCTCACCAAAATTTTTATTTTGGAGATGCAATCCATCCGATTTCCCAAGGATAATGACTGAACTCCAAACCTGAGTAGGTCAGATAGAACGAAGGATTAAGGATAAGTGTATCACAATCATAATATACATAAATTGATTGATGTAAAAGAAATGCAATGCATCCTTTTCAAATAGGGAACTCTAGGAAGCACTGCATCAGCATATATTCATTCAATAACCACTGCCATAAATCGTGCACCAAAATATGACACCTGAAAAAGAGCTAGCAGAGATGCACATCTTAGCTAGATAACAACAGTGTGGCCCTCTACTCAAAGCAACCAACAAAGTCCATTCTAAAGAAATGACAAAAGAGTGCAGTGCAATTGGATAGGCTAGGGAAAATAAACTTGTGAAATTTCATGCCAGTGCAACAGTACTAATCCTATATGCAAGAATATGCAAGAAAGTGCCAAAAACTCAAATAGTATTATCCTGCAGGGGATTTAGATTGGCAATGCTTTTTTCCATCTAGTAAAACTCAAATATAATTAATCTTTAGTCTCCCTTCTCATTGAATTGATTAGGCAGAGCTCCTGCCCTAAGTCTGAAAACATAAATTATTCTTTGCCTATTTTTTAAAAAACAATAAATCTTGGCACCTGAAAAAATATAATTTGGTGATGTAGCATTCAATGATTTTGATAGCAAATGGCTCAACGACACTACATCTATCAGAGACAGAAAAGGAGCTCCTAAAGCGATGTCAAACAAAGAACAGAGCATGAGGAAACTCTACTGCTCTCCATGTCAGCAATGGCTTAATAATTGAATATTATAAAGGGATCTAAATTTGGCTTGCATCATTTAAGGACCCACATTAGAAAACCTACACCAAACATTATACTCTTAAACTAAAATATGTGTAACTCTCGCATATGGATGAAGAATGGAAAAGAAAATACTGGCTCCACTTTCCATAGTGCTATGTTGAAGTCCTAGCTCTTTCACTGTTACCATCTTGCACATAGAGAAGAGAAAAGAATACTCACCGCCATGTCCTAGTAATTTGTGAACACAATAAACCCTGTAAACCCAGTCTGTACAAAGCTTCCTCCACATGAGCTTTGTCAGAATTTGTGAATACTTGCAGTAACCAAATGTAGGTTGATACAAATGCTCTCCGTGACCATTTTTCCAAACATATCATTTCAGAATACAGCAAGAAAACAGAAAAAACTGGTTGCTTTTCATACTATTTTTCTCAATGGAATTGAAAGTAGGAGGGTCCTCAAAATAAGGTCAGGCCTCAGATTGTGATATGGCATGGTACCATGAACAGTTGCATGAAACTCATCATTATCAAATTCGTAGTCTAATGATTGACAACCTATGACAGAAACATGGAAGTGACAGAAATATGGTAATCCTCTCTGTTGTTAATAGGGTCCTGTCGTAGCTATACCTCTGATTTTGCAAAATTCGTTATATTCAATATATTTGATGTACTGATGCATGGGTATACTGACCTTGAGAAGCATCCTAGAAATGCAGATTAGATTGTAACTAATTCCCTGGTGATGACACCTGAAATTGACAAGAATCAAAGAATTCTGTTGTTGCCAGGTACCTTGGTGCAGATGCATTGCTTGACCATGAGTGCGCCATTCAACTCTGCCATTTGTCAAACATCTTCAGGGCTTAAAAAAGGACGCTTTCCAACATCTTCAGGGAGTACAAATCCATGGCAGAACACAAAGCCTATTGGATTAGGAACCAGTATTGGATTATGAATCAGAAGGGGCTCAGGTAAGGGAGAGGGAAGAACCTGCAGGTGGCGGAGCACAAAGATCCAGTGAGGTCGTGAGGGCACCGCCGCGCAGCACGGCGCGGGCCGGCGAGTGCGGCTCTAAGCAACTTGGCGAGGACCGCCGCCGCGAGGCCTGGGTCTGGGCTTCGAGCTCGACTCCGGGCAGCCTGGTGAGGGCCGCCGTCGTGCGGCCTAGGGCAAGGCGTCGAGTGCAGCTCCGCGCGGCCTGGCAAGGGCCACCGCCGTGCGTCCTAGAGCGGGGCGTCGAGGGCGGCGAGTCCTGCCGTCCTAGGGCCTGGCGAATCGTGCGTCCCGCGAGTCCTGCCGTCCTGTGGCCCCGCGGTCCTGGCCCCCGCATGCCTCCGCGTCTCCGCGCGTCCTCGAGCGCCGCCGCGGCCCCGTCGCTTCTGCACACGCCTGCGTGACCTTGCGCCTATGCGGCCCGCGCCTGTACACGTGGCCCCGCGGCTCTGCGCCCGCCTGCGTGACCAGGCAGCGGCGGTAGCCACCTCCCGTGCTGCCGTGGCCGAAGACGAAGACGCCTCCCCGGAGGCTGACGGCTGCCCCGCGCTGTGGCTTCCTCCTCCCCTCCGCGAAGGGCGTGGGCGCGTACAGGCACCGCGGCTTCCTCCTCCTCTCCACGAACGGTGTGGGCGTGGGCGCGGGCGATCGGAATGTTTCAACGTCGAACGGCGCGGCGGCGGCTCGGAAGGTTTTGAACGCGTTTTTTTATTCGGTGATGATTGGGTTCGAGCGTTAAATCGTAGTCGCGGCGGGTCGCGGCGTGCGGCGTGCGAGGAGGGCGCTGGGTGAGAAGCCTGACATCCCACATCTAATCGTGGTCATCGGATTTGGTTTAGATGTCTTATTAGCCCTTGATTTTAATGCAGGTGAATTACTGTGTGTATTTTTCTAGGTGCACAATGGTTAGAGGCTTTCAGCGGGGGATTTTTTTTCTGGGGGGCCTAGTATAAATTTGATTGATCCATTATAGCAGAGATAACAAGTGAAGTCCTATAATAACAAGGTACCTGAAGAAAATCGTGTTTCTTCCGCGTTGAAACAGCTTCGAAGAGGCAGTGTAATTTGGTACAAATTGCTGCATGGCCGTGAATCAGAAGGTAACAGTCAGTTGTGTTTGCGTAAATTTGATTCTGCTGAGTACTAGATTCCTGGTGAAGAATGAATTTCACCTGCAAGCATATCTCACATATGGTGTCTCCCTTCTTGTCACACCATCTTTGAATGCATTTGCGATGGGCGTACTGCAATAGAACACCTCATTTAAAACTAATTGCTAAAGCGAAGTAGGATTAGCATGATGATGCGTTCTACCTTCAAGCTTCCCTTGCAGAAGCAAGGAGCCTCCATGCAGGCCTCGTCGTCATCCTCCTGGCAGATTCTGCATTCTACCAAGACACCGCTCGCTGGCCTGCCATCTTGGACAGACACATCGCACGGAGCCGACGTGGTCGAGGGCACGGCAGAGGCCTCACCAATGGCGGACTGACGACTCGACTCCGTCAGCAATCGGCCTGCCATCACCGCGAAATGGTCTGCCATCGATCCCAGGAAGCTCGAGACGACGAACCGCGCGCCCAACTGCCCGAGCATAAGAATGATGACGGGTGCGATCAGGAGGGGGTGGAGGCGAGGAAGAAGGGCAGCGGCGGCAGGCAGGCTGAAGGAGAAGGCTTGCGATGAGGGATTTGGATATCTGAAGCACCGAGAGAATGGCGCAGAAAAGCAAGAGATGGAGTAGGCGCAGGCGCCTCTTTGGCACTGTTGGTCTTTGTTTGCTTCTGAAACATCTTACGCTCTGACATGCTTGATTGTTAGTGCATGCAGAGAACAAGGCACTGCCGGAATTCGGCGGCAAACGAAATGTTGCTTACTGGGAAAATAAAGTCATTCTTTTGCCACTAAAACTCAAGCAAGGAGTTGCAAAAAATAAAGAAGGTATACCCCGTATTGCTCTAAGCATCCAGCTGAACCTTTAGTTCAAGAAAGCCAGCATTGTTAATTTGTTATGATTTCTTATAACAAAATCGCATTAGTATTTGTATTGCTGATATCTGGTATCCTCCTTTGCTTGTCTGTTTGTCATAAACCTGCGATTCTGGACTTCTGGTTAGGACTGGGAAACTTGACAGGTGAAGGAAGGTGTTGCGTGATGGATTAGATGTAATCTCTCACCTTTCGTACACGTTTCCATGTCTTGTTACGAATGTGTGGAATCTCCTGTCCTGGTGACACTATTCTGCATGTTTCACGAGATGGTCGACAATAAAAAAAAAAGTTAAATGCATCAGTGGTCCATCAACTTGTATCCAAGTTTCACTTAGGTCCATCAACTCTGAAAGTGGGTTTTTGGGTCCATCATCTTTGTTAGTGGCGCATTCTTAGCCCATACCGCTTTGTTCCAGTTTTTTAATCGACGTGGCACCTCGGGGACGCCGCACACACGCATGCATGTGGAGCTGGAACACCGCCGCGAACGCGTTCCGCTGAGGTTGAGCGACGCCTGTCAGCCTGTGTGGCCGCGGCAGCAGCTCGCCCGCGCCCACAGCGGCGGCGACGGCACCTCCTCGCACGCCCGCACCGTGAGCCCACAGCGGCGGCGACGGCACCATGGCCACTCCGCTGACCGCCTCTGCAACCACGATGACTGACTCGGCGCCCTGGTCGCGACCTCGCCCTGCACCGTGAGCCCCTGCTCTGTTAAGCCTGCGCCACCGACCGCTTCTGTTGTGGGCGTCCGGCCTTCGATGTCGCCCGATGCTGCACATCCACAACGCCAAGCCGAGGGCATTGCGCAGTGCCCTGCTGCTATGCCGGTGCACCGACGACCACCACGCCGAACGCCTGCGTCGCCTCGCCCTCGCCGCACCGCTGCATGACCAGCGAGGCCACGACGTCAACCACCAGCCCGCGGACACGCCATGACCTTAGCCAACCGCGTCCCTCTATCACCTTGATTGTGCCTCCTCCTTGACCGCGCCTTGTCGAGCTTCGCAGCAGTGTCGCCTCACTGGGCGTAGCAGCACCACCTCACCGGAGCACCTCCACTCTTGTTGCCGGTGGAGGAGGATGGCCAGAGCATGCGAGCGATCGAGACGGCGACGGGGGATGTTGTTGTGGCTGGTTCGGTAGCTCCGTGCCGGAGGCGGACGTCCACTGCTTCGACGACGACATGGCCGCGCGACGCGAAGGCCAAGCCAGCTAGCTGTCAAGAGCGAGGCCGGCCGGCGTCCGAGGCGAACGAGTCAGCTTGCTCCCTGTGTTCCCACGACGACTGCGTCCATGGAGCGCGTGTCGCCGGAGGACGCTGGGCAGGAGAGGGTCATGGCAGCCGCCAAACTGATCTTGAAGAGCCTAGCTGTATCCAAGAACGATGCCGACGACATGATGCACTTCCTGTCCACCTTCGACCCGCGCCTGCACCCGCTCTCCTCTCCGGAGACAGTCGAGGAGGAGGCGTCCGGCGGTGATGACGATCAAGAAGAGCTAGAAGAGGAGATCGCCGCTGCGGAGGAGGTCATCCTCCGAGGCAACTCCTCGTCGCCGTCGTCCGGCGGCATGATCGCAGACTACCTCTACGCTGTCGACGACGCCATGCTGCGGCTGGAGGAGGAGGCGCGCTCCCTGCTCTCTTCTTCCTCCCCCTCTCTGCGGCGCCTCTCGCTGTCGTCGGACGACCTCGGCGACGCGACGCCCGACGTGTTCCCGCGCCACGGCACACTGTCCCCGACCGCCTTGGCCTCCGTGGGCGCCGTCGCAGCCCGCATGCTGCGCGCCGGGTACGGGCCCAAGCTCGCGCAGGTGTATGTGGCCGCCCACCGCGACGCGCTCGCGGAGTCCGTGGCGCTCCTCGGCGTCGAGGTCGTCGCCATCGAGGAGGTCCTCCGGATGGAGTGGTCGGCGCTCAACCAGAGAATGCGGCGGTGGAGCCACGCCGTGAGGGCCGTGGTCAGGACCTTCCTCGCGGACGAGCGCCGGCTCTGCGACGAGGTCTTCGCGTCGGACGAGGACCTCAGCAACGAGTGCTTCGCCGATGTCACCAGGGGCTGCGTCCTGCAGCTGCTCGCCTTCGCGGACGGGGTCGCCGTGTCGCCGCGCGCCACCGAGAAGCTGTACCGCACGCTCGGCATGTACGAGGCGCTCGCCGACGTGCAGCGGGAGCTGGAGGCGCTCTTCGCCGACGACGCCGTGCGCCACACCATCGAGGAGTTCAGCCACGCCATCCACGGCGAGGCGTCGCGGAAGCCCCTCCACGGCGGGGAGATCCACCCCATGACCCGCTACGTCCTCAACTACTGCGGCCTCCTCACCGACTGCCGCGGCACCCTGGACGCGGTCCTCGGCGACACCGGCCCCGACGACAGAGCCGCCACCGCCGACGACGGCGCCCCGGCCTCGACACTGTCCGCGCGCTGCATCCGCGAGCTGCTCACGCTGCTGCTGCGCAACATCAACGACAAGTCCCAGCTGTACGACGACGCCGGGCTGCAGAACATCTTCCTGATGAACAACCTCTACTACGTGGTGCAGAAGGTGCGGGAGTCCCCGCCGCTGCGCGAGCTCGTCGGCGACGATTGGCTCCGACGGCACCGCGGCCAGATCCGGCAGTACGAGACCGGCTACCTGTGGGCGTCCTGGACCGCCGTGCTGTCCCAGCTGAGGAGGGACGACGGCGCGTCGACGAGTCCGGCGGCCGGGCACAGGGCGCCGCCGGGTCAGTCATCGTGGTTGCAGAGGCGGTCAGCGGAGTGGCCATGGTCACCGTGGGTGCGCGAGCAGGCGCGCGGGCGAGCCGCCACTGCGGGCGTGCGAGGAGGTGCGCGAGCTGCTGCCGCGGCCACACAGGCTGACAGGCGTCGCTCAACCTCAGTGGAACGCGTTCGCGGCGGTGTTCCAGCTCCAGATGCATGCACATGCATGCGTGTGTGCGGCGTCCCCGAGGTGTCACGTCGATTAAAAAACTGGAACAAAGCGGTATGGGCTAGGAATGCGTCACTAACAAAGATAATGGACCCAAAAACCCACTTTCAGAGTTGATGGACCTAAGTGAAACTTGGGTACAAGTTGATGGACCACTGATGCATTTAACTCAAAAAAAAACATCATAGTTTAACTCAAATTTTCAAAGTTTAAACAATGGTAATATGCGTGACTTGTTTTTCTCAAAATAATAATTATTAGATACCAAATAATGGTATTACGCTTTTAATTGTATTTACTACTCTATATCTTACTCCCCTTCCAAATTTTATTGGTTACTTGAACTTGATACTGAGTTCAACTTAAATTTTGACTGACTCCTTTTTTATAAAAAGACAAAACACCAAATAGAAAAATAACTTATTTATACTCCCTGCCTCCAGGAATGAATGCAGTTATGGGATCCGTGTCAGTCAAAATAACTTAAGTTTGATCGAGTTTATATTAAATAATATTAGCATTTATATCACCGATTGACGTCTCAAGTGCTTCACCGAGCGAGTTATGAAGGCCTCTTGGAGCGGCCCGGAGATGATATGGCCCATGACGGGGTCTTCAAGACGCCATTGCAGCTTTTCCACCTCATTGTGGATGAGGCTAACGCCTGGATCATGACCGGCTTCACTAGCCTCAAGTCGTTGGTGGCCGCACGCGCCGACTAACACTACGCGCGCACGCCTTTACTGCTCTTCGTCGCACCATTGTTCCTTTAGTTAGTACGACCGTGTAAGCTCCACCGTTCGGCGGTGATCTGTGTTCGTGTTTACCCGCATGCTCGGTGGCAACTCGCCATCTAGTACTGTTGAGCATGTACTCATTTTCTAACTCCTCTTAATGAAACACGTGCTAAGAATGTTCCAAAAAAATATGGGCCACGATGGACGTGCACGGCTCGCGATCCCAAGAGGAGTAGGCGGATAGCGACACAGAGCATGTCGCATATTCCGACGTTCAAATGAGGTGAGCACCTTATCTTGAAGCGCCTAGGACTAACCAGCGGGATGTCCTCTCTGTCCACGTCGGCTTTGAAGGCGTATGAAGAAATCTACGGCGCCGACCCTGGCAATATGCAGGAGTTTTGTGAGTTGTTCCCACCGGACGGCGACGTGGGTCCGCGCAAGCAGCGCCGTCGCCGCTCGGTAGCCCGACTATAGGATTTCTAGCTGGCGTCGCATTTCGGGTTGATCAGTGTCCAATGTAATAGTTTAAATTTTAGTACACTAGGGTGGGTTTGAGCATCCGTGTAAAACTCTTCTAACCCCCTAAGACGTCGCTAAGGCGTGTTGCATTAAACTTCTCTTCCTTAATACAAAGACGCGCAAACCTTTTGCATGATGAGAAAAAATATTAGCATTTATGCAATGTTTTCCTAAATGGTAAACGGTCTTTATACGGTCGCCCTTCGTTTAGCGTTTAGGCTGTTTACACGGTGTTTAAACGAAGTTAAACGGTTTTATACTTTTTTTTTAAAAAAAATACATATAATTATATATGTGCATGTAAAAAAATCAAGTATTCTAGCATTTATACATATTTATCCCAGTAAAAATAAATTATTTTGGTATGTATATATATTTATGCATGTGAAAAGAACCAAATATATCTATTTATGCATGTAACATATCAAGTGTATACATTTATAAATATAATAAACTTAAGAATATAAATTTATCTATACAAAACTGAACTAGATTTACCTCGTGTTCGCCTAAACGGCCGTTTAAACAGCTGTTTAGCCCGTTTAATGCTGTTTATCTCCGTTCCGTTTAGGCCGTTTAGACCGTTTTTCGTTTTTTTGACCGTTTAAACGGTCAACCGTTTAATTTCCGTTTATCCCCTAAACAAAATAGTTTACCACCGTTTACGTTTACTGGCCGTTTAAACGGTTGTTTAATCCGTTTAGACGAACACTGCATTTATGTCTCTAAACAAAATTTATTATAAAAATATATTCTATAACTAATCTAACGGTACTTATTTTGTATTATGAATGATAGTAATTTTTTATATAAATTTATTTAAAGTTCAAATTGCTTGACTCCTTGAGAAACGAGAATTACATTCTTTTCTGGACGGAGGGAGTACTTAATACCAAATAGATGCTCTATCAATACATATTGTATAGT
The DNA here is from genome assembly GCF_019320115.1 of Miscanthus floridulus. NCBI lineage: Eukaryota > Viridiplantae > Streptophyta > Magnoliopsida > Poales > Poaceae > Miscanthus > Miscanthus floridulus. The sequence continues at coordinate 109,847,908 of NC_089595.1, forward strand.
GGATTTAACAAAAATAATTTCGTAATTGGTAGTGTATTTTTGTGTATAAACTTGATCAGGCTAAAATAAATTTAACTCATGACAAAGCTAATATAGCCTATAATTTAGAGCGGAGGAGTATTTTCTCTTCTCTTTTCTATTTTTTCTACAACAATTCCTATACATCTCCCTTCGTCTGTTCACCTAATAAACAAGTGCATCGCGTAGAAGGAAACGTGGTTACCGCCGGCTAAGGCGTTGTATGGTTCACTTCTCACCTTCTAAATCTAGTCTCATTTAGTCATTTTTATCAAATGCTATAATTAAATGGGACTAAAAGTGTATTAGCCAACTAATCACCCAAGTATTACTAAATAGGGCTAAAGCTCACCTTTTAGTTAGGTTGCCACACATTTTAGTCACTTTATATCAAACACCCTTATTGGTTGTGTTTGGTTCACACTTTCTAAAGTTTAGTCACCTAAATCAGCTCCTAAAGTTTAGTCACCCTTTATTTGGTTTGGTGGATTAAAAGGGACTAAAAGGTGTCTTTTAGTCAGGATATTTGATCCAAAGGGATTAAAAGATGAGGCAGCTTAACTAAAAGATGTACTTTATTTCATTTAGCAACACTTGTGTGACTAGTTGGTTAATACACTTTTTAATCATATTTAGTAATAGTGTTTAGATAAAATAACTAAATAAGACTAGATTTAGATAGTGAGGAGTGAACCAAACCAGAACTAAAAGGCCTGTTTTAGTCTCTTTTATCCACCGAACGGAACCAGGTAAATCCAACTGAAATTCGCTTGTATCTGTACACCGTCGCCCCGTCACGCGCACCTCCCTCACGGCCTCACGCACTAGTGCAACAAAACTTTACACGAAGACGCCGCTGCCGCTGGCCGAGGAAAATTGGGCATATGGGGCGTACATCTATGAATGGATTGTTCCTCTGAGACACAACAGCGGGGTGGTGGCGCAGTTGCCTAGCTCCTAGGTCTCACAGTTTCGTTGAGTTATCCTGAGTTCGATCCTCTCTCGGCTCCGGTGTTTGATTCTTTAGTCGCTCCTAAAATTTATATCATATTGAATCTTTAGATGTTAATAAGGAGCATTAAATATAGATTAATTATAAAATAAATTATATAGATTGAGGCTAATTTACGTTGTCAGATCATGGACTAATTAGGTTAGATTCGTCTCGTAAATTAGTCACAAGTTGTGCAATTAGTTTATATTTAATACTTCATGCATATGTCCCAACATTCGATGTGACAGAAATTTTAAGAAGCACTCAGGCCCTTATCTGCCCATACAGATACAGATGATTGAGCCCCAGCTGAGCTCGTTTTTTTTTTGGCTGTCCTAATAAATTTTTCTTCGGCAAAGAGAGCATCATTAATCTGACCACAGGAGATTCTCAAAAAAAAAAAATCTGACCACAGGATCGGTTTTCTCTGAGGAAAATTTGGATTTATTATATGAAATTGAAGTTGTGAATTTTGGACTACCTCGGTCAATTCGCTCTTGTGACTACTTGGGTCGTCACTCTCTCCAGCCCATACAGATGCTTGAGCCCCGGCTGAGCTCGGTTTTTCTTTTTCTGGCTTTGCATTAATCCTTTTTTTTTTGGTGCCGAACGCATGCACGGGCCAAATTCGTTTTGAGAGAATTCTTCGTTTGGCACTAAAACAAATCACTCTTTCATATGAGGCACTGAAAATTTTGAACTTCTTTATCTAACATCAACTTGAAAATTCCTTCCGTATATGGCGCTTCCGTCTATTTGATGCGGTAACGGTATCAAGTGCCACATAAAATGACATATATACCCTTCTATGTACGAGCAACATGTAGTGCCAGATAGGAAAAAAATAAATAAACATAATGTCAAATAAGGAAAGCACAAATATACTTAAAAAACAAAAAAAATGTAAACACCTTGCACACCTCACATTAGCTCAACAAATTCATACAATAGGGGTCTAAGTTCACATATCCAGGTTTATAAATATGCATACATTATCAGATTCATAAACATAAACACATGAAGGTTCATACATAAGGGGTCTAAGTTCACACTACAGAATAGCGTGTTCATCATACACATATCAGTTGCACTATATTATAGTTCATAGAGCATATGCCTTACACATTGACAAGCACATCTACAAAGAGAATCACAAGCTCAACCTTCTCTTGCTTCTCGTGCTATTTGCAGGACTAGCAAGCTTAGCTGTCTTGTTTCTGGTGCCTATTGCAGGGCTGTCAAGTGACAGTATAGGAGCCGCTTCTTGACCTGCACATGTACATATATCGAAGTTGAATTTAGATGTAACAACAACAGTAAGAACTCAAAAATGTTTCAAGGATAAAACAAAGATGTAATTCTGTTTTGATCTTGCAAGTGAGAATGAATAGTCGACCGAGTTATCACATTCATCTTACTTATACGATGTATATATGGTACTGATGATTTATGAGTACTGCTCAATCGTGGTAAATTTGGGGTTTTATATTCACACACATATTTCAATACAAGGACAAGTGGGAATGAAATTCTATAGGGAAAACATCAGAGTAGGTGAAATGAACATTGGCGCTTGTTTGAAACGATCAAATTGAAGTCCTACAATGTGGAGAGGAAGTATTCATTCCCCTGAGAGAAAATCCGATCCCTTCATGCATCTGTATATGCCTTAGTGAACACTGGAGCTCAAAATTGTGTTGCCAACATTTTAATCTCCAGATAAAAAGGGGTGGAATGCCTGCACAATGTAAGAGAACAAAGTAAATTATATATTTGTCCAGGTAGTTCAAAGTCTGAGAAATGTTCAAAGGTGTGGCATTTTGATAATAATAATAACAAAAGATCCAATCAATTGCTTCTAGAAGACACGAGCTGTATTTCAGAATTTTTATATGGATCCTATAGGAAGTAGTTTGATTAAGAACGAGATATGGGATCGATCAACTCTTGTGTTTTGAGTGGGGCCTTACGTCAAAGTGCCTCTTTTCTGGCCGCGCCATTCCTGAAATAGCAAGAAGAAAAGGCAACCAGATCCAATTGCTTGAAATACCAATCCCGAAGCCATGACTTGTTTCAGTATGTTCCCTTCATCTGAAATGAAACACACAAGAACCTCAGTTAATGCATATGTAAGTCAACATTAGTTCCTAAACAATTACATGTTTGTTTGAGTTAAAACACTTTTTTTAGATAAAGGACTCTGGCCTCTGCATCCACGAATGGATGTATATGGCCATTGAGTTAAAACACTTAGGCAATGATAAAACCGAGGTGCAGGGTAAGAAAGAAAGCAAACTCATATATTCATTTAAACAATGGAATACGAATTCTGACCGTTGCTTTCGAGAATGCACACAGCACACAGGTTAGCAGGACAAAGCTAAAAGAAATTTAACACAAGCCAAAACAAGTCTGAACACACTCAGACATTAGCTAGCCTGCTCCTGAAACTCCTGTGCTTCTAATTTGTATAGCTACATTCCAGCAACTTAAGCAATCGTGTGACGATATAAATCTCCAAATTAAATTTCAATCCTGAGCCACTCGATCAGTTGCCACAAATCTATAGGTGGCATGGCAAAGCTAAGGCTGTGTTCCCTAGAAGCAAAGCTTGTTAAAATTGAAAAAAACCGGCAAGACTTTTTGTATACGAACTTACGAAGCATGGCAGAAGGCCAGAAGAACTCACGGAAGATGCCACCAGTCCCGAAGATGCGGATCTCGGCAAGTTCGAGAGTGCAATTGCGGTCGGAAAACAAGGCCTCCCTGCGGTACGGGCACGCCCTCTCCACCTCGAGGAGCTCCGGTGGACGAGCTCGCCCCGCCGTGGCCTGCACCCCGTGCCGTCGGGCGAGGCCGCCCCGCCGCACCGTGAGCTGCCGCCAATGCCGCCGGGCGAGGCTGCCCCCCCCCCCCCCCCCCCCCCCCCGTGCACCACGCGCCGCGAGATGAGGCCAGCGCCAGCCGGCGAGCCCGCCCCGCCGCCGCGTTCCCCGCCGGACCCGCGCCTCGATCTGCGATCATGGGGCGAGCTTGGCTGACTGCGGGGCGCCTCGAGCTAGGGGACCCGCCCCATGATTTTCTGAGCACCAGCAGCTGGCGCCTCCTTTGCCCCATCCACATCTCCTCCGGCCTCCATTCTCTCTAGGGTTTCGTGTCTCTTGTTTTCAGAAGAGAAGAGCGACGGGAGGAAGCAGGAGACTCGGGGGAGAAGGGGAGATGGACCCATGCACCAGACCGGGCACCTGCGCGCGACCAAAATAAACATGGGCATTTTGGTACTTCTAATGAAAAGCTGACATGGTCTTTCTAGTCAACTAACGGAGGGGCGCCTAAAATAGATGGCAGTGTCATTTATGTAATGAATTTTTAAGTTAGTGCTAGATAAGAAAATTCAAATTTTTTAGTGCCTCGTATGGAAGAGTGATTTGTTTCAGTGCCAAATAAAGAATTATCCCATTGGTTTTCCTTTGGCAAGCGAACCTGATTACTCTGACAACAGCTGTTGTGCTCTTTGAGATAAATTTGGGTTTATTATATGAACTGAACTCGTGAAATTTGGGCTACCAGTCTACCACGTTCAATTCCACAGATTTTAACGGTAATTCCAGGATTGGGTGACTAGGGCTCCGCTGGTAGCTTCGGCTCCTCGGTGCTATGTAACTAGAGAGATGTAACTTTAAAAAGACAGGAAGATGTAGTTTGATACTACCTACATTCTTTTTTACATGTTGTAAATTTTGAACTTGACTAGATTTTTTTAAAAAAAACTATACTATAAGATTTATATTTTTAAATTCACTACGACAAATCTTTTCATAGGGGGGTGGGGGGGGGGGGGGGGGTGTTGCACGCGCACAATTTATCTTAGGTCTAAAATACTATTTCTTGTCTTAGTCAAAAGATAAAAAATTATCATGCCCCAAAATTTCTGATTTTGGGTTGCGCAGAGAAAACACTAAATAAAATAAAAGGTTTTAATATTTAGATAAAATTTACCAAGTTCAATTTGTGCTAGCGCAAATTTAGTTATAGGAAAAATGTGAATGTTCAAAGTTTTCTAATTTTGACGGACGTTTGGATGATGTGATGTTCTGCTTCTCGCTTGACTTGGAGTTATGAGTGAGTAGAATTTTTCAAAACGCGTTTAGTAAGTCGTTTATCTTTCTCCGGCTTGTCTCTGTCTTTTTCTATAATTAAATCCTTGCTTTCTTGATCTTAATCTTTTCGTATAGAGTATCCCAAGATCCTCTTCTTCTGCTCCAAATCCTTCCTTTGAGTTTATCTTTCATCAATCTATCTATCAAAACTTCTCAGGAATTTTTCTGGCTTCCTATTGATCTTTTTCCTCAATTTTCTAGGAACATAATCTAATTTTTAGATGCTCCAAAATATCTTTTCATGAGCCCCAAATACTTTATTTGGGTTCCTCGTATTTCATAGTGTCTCTGAGAATTTTCTCTGAATTTTCAGAGCTTTCGGAGTATGGTTCGCGTCTTAAATAACAATTCTAGACTTTTCTAGAATTATTTTAATTAATTCCAAAAATAATTAATCCCAGCTCTTATCTATCTCAACCCAGAAACCTTTTGGTTCCTTGTCTAATGGATCAAGGTCTGTACAATTCTCTCTCGCGTTGATCCATGTTCTACCTGTTGTTTTGTTTCTTGGCCGATTTTGCTCTGACGAGAGGATATATACAGATCAAAGAAGCAAGCAACGAGGTCATATGCTTTAATCATAACGATGATATAGACAGCGTCGGCTAGCTGTTCTAGCACAGAGCAACCCATCAATTCTGTTTTCCTTTCCAATCTATCTGTGATATATGCCGTGCAAGCCAAGGACTCCATATCCATCACGTCATGCCCGTCCATAAATAGCAATCTCTGCTTCATGTATACAACCATTGAAAATCTGAGTTCAATCCTTCAAAAATTAAGGCGCAGCCCTACTGCTCTCGTCGCCTCTCCATCTGCCATGCCGAACTGCAAGTTGATTCTTCCCTTGAGCCACGCTCGCCGAAGCTGCGGATTCGAGCGCCACCATGATGAGAAAGATCAAGCCGTTGCCTTCCAGTTCATCTCCGGCAGGGCAGGCCGTACGTCGTTCCCGTTGCTGTCGCTTACTTGCTGGCATCAAGAATGCACGAGCCTTCCAGGAGAGTTCATCGTCTTCTTCGTGTTCAAAAGAGCCAGGCAACGTTGTCGATCTCCTGAGTCCTGTCTCTTCTTTTTCCTACCTCTGCCTTTCGCCGATCTAGTATCGCCTGCTGGCTGCTGCAGGAGGCATGCTGCTGCTATATATGTATCTGCGGCTTCCGTGAAGAGGCTCAGGTCGTCCAGAAGTCCATGGAGGCAAATCACAGCTAGAGGCGGCCACGTGAAGCACTTGCTGCTAACTTCGTTCTCCTCGTCGTCCGGTCAAGCGGCCAAGCCAGGCGCCACCTGCACGTAGGAGCAAATCCACCAGTGCCATGCGCCTGAAAAACAAGAAGTGATCATCGGCGATTCAACCAGAAACCACCAACGTGAGCCCCTGTCACCTTGCCTTTCAGTTTATCCTTTCCTTTCTAATCAATTCTCTATTCCTTGCTTTGTCTTAAAACATCTCCAGCACCTTTGGTTAGATTTACCACCGTGATGCATGAGTTCCTGGCTGCTTGTCTGTCTTGAGGCCAAGCATGCTCGCTCCAAGCTAATCCTGCATCTATCATCTGTTTCTCGCCATGACCAGAGCAAGCTACGGATGACATGCATGGTAATCTTGTCAACTTCCTCCACCGTTCGTCTATTTCATCAACTATAGCTACATGTTTTGTTGTTCATCAAACTAGCTACGTGTTTTGCCTGGTGAAACTTCCGTTCAAACATATCAGAACTAAAATTCTCTACCAGATATCCTATATATCACACGTACATGTTTTTGCCTAGTGTATATATCTTCTTTCAACTATGGATGATTAATAATCATAGGTTGGATTCGTGATTACGTGACGATGTTCATCATGCTAAATGTTTCTGAGTTTATAATTTTAATATTAAATTGTTTAGTGTTAATGCAAACTAGTTTTTCAATTTAAAAGGAACTTTGGACCATAACGATTGCTAACTAGATTAATGGAAATATGAATACGTTTTTAATTCATATTTTGCTTAGCTTAAGCATGTTACAGACACAACATAACTGGTTCAGTAGCTTTCACATATACTTTTTCTTTTGCGAAGATAAAGTTAAACTTGATTAAATTATATGGCATTGTTTATTAAAAAAATATGAGTAGTTCCAACTCGGTTTTTGAATTAAATTATGTTTTGACTAATCTGATCTTAATAACTTTTACAGACTTTTGCTCAATTAAAATCAAGCATATAGTCTTTTCTTTTCTTTTATAATATATAAAACTCCTAATAGTTGTTTTATTTTTAACCGTAGACTCGTTCTCGGCGTTTTGTTGCACTTCTGCGACTGTAGTAGCGAGCTCTCTTTTAGTATGTTGCTTACTCTTGTCTGGTGTACTGTTCTTAGTTGCTTTTATTGTTGTTTGTATGTTTGTCTATGCATGATGCTTGCTATGAGTAGAACGAGAACCATTTGTAAGCGCCGAAGATCAGAAGGTGATGACCAGAAGTAGAAGTATGAGGGAGTTTGAACAAGTGTATAAGGCAAGTATAGCATGGGATTATCCTTGTTGTTCTATACACCTTTAATCATTTAATTCATACTGCATATGTCTACCTTGACAATTACTAAGGATTTCCTAGTACTTTGTTATCTGGTACCTTGATTCCTATGGGTTTATGCATTTAGGTAGTATATTGCTAGTGCTCAAACAATAACCATGATCTTGTAACTTGACTAACGGTATATACAATAAACACTAAAAGATGCTTTTTAAGAACAAGGAATAACGGGGCTAGAGCATAGTTTTTTGTGATGCTCTAGATTCCTCTCCTTAAGGACTTCTCTGTAAGCGATCATCCGGGACTTACAGTACAACCATGAGTGCTATATGGCTCTGGGTTTAGTCAAGTATGAGGGCATTTTCTAGCTTTTTAGTGGTTACACAAAAGGGCGCAAAAGGGGCTTGATGAGCTGAGTATAGTGCGGCCTCTGTTTCTAAGAGTACTTCTGCGTGAGTGTGCCTTCCGAAAGGGGGCTCTATATTTCCTTGCCAATTGGAAACCTAGCGGCCCTAACTTGTTAGACGAACCTTTGAAAGGCTTCATAGTGAACCATGTCGACCTTCCTTGGTAGTGGGTCAAGAGGCTGATCACCTCGGGCGAAAGGGTAAATCATGGTTCATGGTGAAAGTGTACAACATTTGCAGAGTGTAAAACTGGTATATCAGCCATGCTCATGGTCACGAGCGGCCTTGGACCTTTATGGAATAGATTATTATTAATGATAATTATGTTTATGCTATTCATTATTCATGTTTACTTGATCATGTGTTTTATGGGGCTTATGCTAAACTTGTTGCTACTCAATTGCTTAAAATTGTGACTCACTAAAACCTAATCGCAGTAAACCAGTGTCAACCTTTTGAGCCTCATAAACCCCATGTTATATTTGTTGAGTAAAACATGTACTTACCCTTGCTTTACATTCAAAATTTAGAAAAATCTTGGATGGGTACCAGATGTTGGAGCTAGTGAGTTTTCTAAGAAGTGTTAGGCGTATGTACCCCCCAGTCGACTGTCCCTGTGGTGTTTGGAGGCTTCGCTTGAGGATTAGAATTTATGATTCCGCTACTTTGATGTAAGCTTTGTCACTATGTAAGTAATAATATCATATTATTATTTGTTAAGTAATAAAGCATTGTCTTTTGATACTATTGTAATTTGTCGCTATATGTGTGATTTGACTTCCTGGGCACACATATAGTGTACATCTGGTTTTGTTCTTAAAATCGGGTGTAACATAAATTCACATCAAACAAACAATGTAGATAGGTAACATTATAGCCCATTGCCCATTCCCGACCTATCTATCTTATTGCTCTCACATAGCATCGGAAGTTCACACTAATTTGTTACACCCCATTGTTGTATGCCTCTTCCCCTTGATGTTATGACCTCAAATCTTGATGAGCTAACGAGGGCACAGACAAAAAGGGCCGTGGAGGCTGGAGATCACTAAAGGCCCCTCGATTGCTTGCTCCATGGGCATCTTTTTGGTGAATCTCTGTGTAAAATGTCCTTGTAGACAAGATTCGTCACTATGTGAAACTCGCACATGTGTTCTCAGACTTGAAAGTGCATCTAGCCCTTTAGTGGATTTTGGATGATTGAATGACAACACGATTAAAGATCTAACATATTTGCTAACTGTTGGATAGGAAATTGGTTATCTCACAGGCACTTGAATGTAACACCCTCGGTGTTACACCCTAAATCATTTACTAAAACATGTCATGAGCATGATGTTTATGTGTTAGTGCATATGATAAAGTATGTCGATCAATTTCTTGTAACCTAAAAAGACTAATAAAAATGTTAAACGAAAGTTGATTCAATAGCTCATGTATATAAGTAGGGTTTAAAACTAATTTTTATTGAACAAAAATGCTATATAACATATATGTGGCGCTTAAATAAAGTTTGGAATTTCAACTTTTTAGATAACAGCGAAATACTTGCTGTTGAAAAATGACATTACTAGTTAATATTTCCATGTTTAGCTCAAAAACTTAGAAAAATCCCAAGTTTGTCAACAGCTAGACATTGCTATGTTTAGCAAATTATTTTGAGAGATTGAATTAAGGGGTGGTGTAGTGTTATAGCTCGATTTGGTTGTCTCATATGCCATCTTATGTATGGTGAAGATGGTTTAGGTCTAGAAGCAACCGTTTAGTTTTTATAGGCGCTTTAAAATTCATGCACGGCACGTTCTCGGGCTGGCTCACTGGGTGGACGCGGTCACTAGGCTCGGGCGCTCGGCGTCATTAGCCTGGTCGCGCATGTGGCCTAGCCATGGCTCGACCGCCGTTCGCCTTGTCCTCGCACGCACGTGGGTTGTCCCGGCTGCCTCGCGCCATCGCCTCGCCTTAATGGCATTGCGGCCGTGCATGCCGCGCCCCCACCTGCCTCCGCGTGTGCGCACTTGGTTTGGACGCGTTGTCATGTAGCGGGTGCGCACACGCCGCCTTAGGTCCAGTCAGCCGCTTGCCGCCAAGGCGAGGACGAGCTGAGCTAGACCTACCCCTCCCTCTCTGCCACCGCGACCGACCGACCCCGCTCGCTTAATTCGGCATGGTTGAGTCACCATCGCTCGATTCACCATGTCCATGGATTCTCCATTAAGCCACCTGACCCCCGACCCCCACCCAGCCTTGAAGCGAGCATGGCCAAGCTCTGATTTGGAGTTTTTCCCGCCATCGTGTCGATAAGGCCGTGTCTGGACGTGGATGTGGGCAGCCCTCCTGCCGACCATTCCAAACCAATTCACCTGCACCACTTGCATAGCCTTGACTTCCTCTTCACCCTACGCACCTTAGCCGAACCGCTATAGCCTCCCTATCGTCGCTGATGCGAATATGCCGTCGCGGTGCGCCGCCATACAGCTTGACCGCATTTGGCCAACCCTTCTCCGTCTCGACCGCACGTGGCCAACCCTTCTTCGTCACCCTCTTCTCCAACCGTCACCTCGTCCTGGTCCAGGGTATCCTCCTGATGCTCACGAGCTAACCCATTAGGCCTGTAGCTACCTGAGCTCACCAGAAAATTTGTGTCGCTGTCGTGGATGGCCGCACGCCACTGCAGCCTACCCCAGTGAGTTCCGTCACCCCTCATCGTCGCTTAGCGTAGCCGCTTGGGTCAAAGATGGTGATCGACCCATTAGGTGGGCCCGCATAGGTCCTAGGTGGCAGGCGTAGGCACCCAGTGCCATCACTCACTGAGTTGCCGAGGGTGCACGCGGAGGAATTAAGGAAAGGCCAAGGGGCTAAGTGAGAAGGTTTGAGAGAGGGGGGGAAATAGTGTTAGTACTTAGTCATAATTTGCTAGACGTTCGAGGTCTCTTTTGTAAAGTTGTCGACGCATGCAGGGTTCCCTGCCGCGGGCCGTCTCGCGTTGTAGGTCGGCCTCGCGTGGGCCGCATCGTAGACCACCTCGTGCTCACACGCACGCTGCGTCGCATGGGCCACGCGTGTGGGCCACGCGGGATAATTTGTTTTTCTTTTTCATAAGGAATTAGAAATAATTTTCTAATTTAATTTTGAGCTAATCTTTGGTAAATCATATAAAATCATATAGGTGTCCAAAAATTATGAAACAAATTTTGTAAGGTTCCTAAAATTATGCTCTATCTGCTAGTGTATTTAGTTCATATATACATGTTGATACTAGGAGCTATTAAATCATTTAAGAGTGCTTAATATTATTAGGTTAAATGTTGTAGGAATTTTTATGGTAAATTGGTGATAGCTTTAGTCCTAAAATTTTTATGGTAGCTTCATTGTATTATTATGTGCTCACTATAATTTTTATAGATTTAGAATAGACTAAACATTAGGGTAGTTAAATGCTCTTTGTTTCAAATATACATTAAATTATTAGTAGAAATAAAGATATATCCTTAATTTGTAAAGCTAGGTGTTTGTTAGTTGAACCCAACACTTTGCTTGGTAAAGATGATAGTTAGCTTAGCACCTTAGTCATTAGAGCTAGCTTAGTAGCTTAGTATGCATATTCTTAGTTGCTATTGCTTAAATGCTAAGTGTTGCATCATCATCACATGCATGTAGAGAATGAGTTGGTGGAGATCATGACCACCGGTGATCACGAGTTCAAGGAGATCATTGAGGAGTACGAGGAGGAGATTCTTATATAGGAGGAGGTCCTAAAGCCACCACTGACTGACTCAGCTGACACTGCGCCTGCCCAAGGCAAGCCCCGGTGCATAACCCCTTATTTTTTATAATCATTGTATATATATATGTTATGTGCATTTACGTTACAGGAAATTTTATGAAAACCCCCTGTATAGATATAACTATACTATGAGTCCTACTAGTACAGGTTCAAGTAGCTGCTATGCTTAGGTTTTTGGTAGCGTGAGTAACCTGCCGTTACTTACAATAGGTGATTATTATTACTCTCATAATAAAATGATGAAAGGAAAAATGGAGACAGGGCAGGGATATGGTATGGGTATTAGTGGGTGTAACTGGTTGTGTCCCATGGCCAATAGGGCTTAGCTTGGTTACACTGTTTTTCCTATTCGTGTTGATTAAGGACCGTCCATTGCTGTGGATAGTAGTCAGGTGACAGACTTATTATCCTGAGCACATACTTGCTTATAGGAGTGGCAAGGCTTGTTACACTCTTGCTGTAGGTTCTGGCTCTTTCTGGACTGACTGATTAGAGGCGAAGAAAGGTGAAGGTCTAAGCACCATATTGAGACCAGGTCTCCAGTGTGGGGGCTTGGAGTCCAACTTTGAATGGGGACCTGGACCCTATGACATGAGTGAAATGGGTTGGTCTTATTTATGCCTAAGGTACAAACAGGGTGTGTGTTTCGGGATACCCAGCTAGGATACATTGGTTCATGAATCATCATTTTCATGAGACGGTATGACTTGGCTATGGTCTAGCACCATAGTAACAATTGAAAGATGAAAGATGGTGAAATGGTTCTGATTGCTCAACCCTTGCTTGAAAGTAGAACAGGTGCTTACCTAGAATGGTTAGCTCATGAAGTAATCATGACTGTCAATAAAACTTGACTGTAAGGATGAACTATTAGTAATGCTTTTTGCAAACAAAAATAAAACAGCAAACCCATATTGCCTATCATACTTCTTAGAGTCAGGAAACTATTCCCACTAGTCAGGTAAGTCTTGTAAGTACATTGTGTACTCAGGGTTTATTTTACCCCTGTTGCAGGTGCAACTTGAGGAGTAGCTCTTGTGTGGAGGATTCTTCTGGTGGGCACAGACGGATCCTTATATCATTTCCGCTAGATGTTTATTTTTATTCTGCTGTTTAATTATTGCACTCTAAACTCTGGTATTGTAATAAATGATTTCTAAAAACTCTAGTTGTATGAAATGGACTAAGTATTATAAGCTCATACTCATTATTGGATTATGGATGTAAAACGTGGATTGTTTCGAGTTCTCCCTTGGGGTGGGCTTGACAGAACTGTTCGATGTAGCTCACTTTCGGGGTGCTTAGTGTCTAGAGGAAGACGAGCGCCTCTGAAAGTGTGTTATTTCGGTGGTTCTACCACAGGTGGTATCAGAGCCCAATAATGAGCCTACGAGTTTAAAAACTCTTTTCAAAACCTAAAATTTGACCAACAAAAGCTTTGCAAATTGTAGGATGCGATAAATTACCTAAATAAGTATAAGCCCTAGTAATATGGTCTATCTAGGATAGTGGCACTGGTTTATCTAATCAATCTTCTGCAGGTACACTAACTTACGCACGTAAGAATTGTTTAGCGTACAGGAAGTGAGTGTGCGCCATGCCAAAAATTATATACAAAGGCCGCTATATTCTGGCTTGAGTGAATGAATAGGTCGATCCATGCATGATGAAAAGAGAATCTTGCTTAAACTAAACTCCCTCACATGTATAATTTTTGGGTAGTAAATTGATAGGATAATAAATAAAGAGAAATGCTTTAACTCTTAAGGAAAAGTCCCGCTAGTAACCATTTATTGGGCCTTATCATCTCTCTAGCCTTTTGTTTCTAAATATGGAGGCCTTATCCCTAATGGTGGGTTCCTATCTATTTACAGATGAACCTAAGGTCAGGTCATGGGAGCACCAGTGCTAGGATGGGCCGTGGTCTTGGTGAAGACCAGGGCAAAAATGGTCGTGGCGATGATCATGGCAATGACAATGGGGAGAGCCATGAGGCCCCATTCCTTGGTCCTCCTCCTCTGCCACCACCACTGCCTCCGATGACCCATGCCGACATGATGGCTGAGATGTTGGCTACTCATCACGAGTTGGCCCTGCCTTGGAGATGCTGGTATAGGCTATAGGTGGCTTCACCCGTGGAGGCCCCGGTGGCAATGGCGGGAATGGGGGTGGTGCCCGCAATCCTAAAAGGCCCTGTTCCTATCAGGACTTCTTAGGGACACACCCACCCTTGTTCACGCCGACTGCTGAGCCTCTGGACATGGAGCATTGGCTTCGTATTCTAGAGCCGAAGTTCTAGCTGCTTAATGTGACTGACGAGCAGAAGGTGCGCGTTGCCGCACAGTAGCTTCTAGGATCTGCCAGTGCTTGGTGGGACACTTTCAATGCCATGCAACCTATGGACCACCATGTGACTTGGTAGGTGTTTACCACTACTTTCTGTCAGTACTATATTCCTATTGAATTGCTAAACAGGAAGTTGTCCGAGTTTCTGGAGTTGAAGCAAGGAAACATGACTGTGATTGCATAGTTTTCTAGGACTCATGTGGATACTGATGAGAAGAAGATGGACCATTTCAATCATGGTATCTCTTACATCTTCTAAGAGAAGCTATATACAGGGGGCTATCAGACCGTTGGTGCTTTGATGAATGCTTCCATTGCTATGGAAGGACTTCACCATGACTCTCAGGCTAAGTGGAAGCGTAAGAGGGTAATCACTGGTTCTTCTAGTCACCCATAGTCATAGAAGGTACATGTTGTGAGGAGAGTGTCCTATCACTCTCCGGCTAGATAGTCGTCTCGTCAGACTCACTAGGCACCTCCCACTCAGTACTGTGCACCTACTCAGCACACGCAGCAGCCTCAGGGATAGAAGGTTCCACCTCACTAGGGACAGGGGAACAAGCCAGGTGCTTGTTTCAAGTGTGGCAAGGAAGGCCACTATGCTTGTGAGTGCCCCCAGAACCAGCTTACTTAGTCTTCTTAGCCTTTAGCCAACTCTCATTTGGTCAAGAGGACTATCATCAGAAAGAAGGTGCCTGTGAGCCGCTCGGGACAGGTTAACTTCACCGAGGCTGAGGAGATCCCATAGGGAGAGCCCGTGATGGCTGGTATGTTCACTATTGATTCCCACCCAGCATATGTATTATTTGATTCTGCTACATCACATTCATTTATGAGTATAGGATTTGTACAAAGGCACCATATATCTAATATGGCTATTCCTATTGCCTATAGAATCAGAGCTCCGGGTGTGTAGTTGTGTGTTAACACTCAGACAGACACAGTGAGACTAGTGCTAGCAACTCACTCTTATCATCTCTAGTTCATGTTATTGCCTGGGCAAGGCATAGATGCAATTCTGGGAATGGACTGGTTGAGAACTTATGGGGTTGTCCTAAACCTTAGA
The DNA here is from genome assembly GCF_019320115.1 of Miscanthus floridulus. Lineage (NCBI taxonomy): Eukaryota > Viridiplantae > Streptophyta > Magnoliopsida > Poales > Poaceae > Miscanthus > Miscanthus floridulus. The sequence continues at coordinate 109,863,206 of NC_089595.1, forward strand.
CAGAGAATTGTTGAGTTGAAGCTTCCTTCTTCTAATGATAGAATGTCTCTCCTTATGCCTTCAGTCCCCACCTTGCCAGTTATTGCCCATACTGAAGCCTCTCCTAACCTTACTTCTATTCCTATAGTTTGTGAGTTTTTGGATGTCTTTCCCAAAGATCTACATGGGTTACCACCAGACCAGGATGTGGAGTTTGCCAATGAGTTAGAACCTAGTACTATTCCTATTTCATGGTGTCCTTACCGCATGGCTCCAAAGGAACTGGCAGAAATGATGAAATAGTTAGAAGAATTATTGGAGAAGGGATTCATCCACCTAAGTTCTTCACCATGGGGTTGTCCAGCTATTTTTGTGAAGAAGAAGAACGTCACTCTTCGGATGTGTGTGGATTATCGCCCTCTTAATGCGGTAACCATTAAGAACAAGTATCATTTACCTCATATTGATACTTTGTTCGATCAGTTGACTGGTGCCAAAGTGTTTTCAAAGATTGATCTTCGTTCTAGGTATCACCAAATTAAGATCCGACCATAAGATATACCAAAGACAACTTTCTCTACTAGGTATGGGCTTTATGAATACCTAGTCATGTCTTTTGGCCTCACCAATGCTCCTGCATTCTTCATGTACCTCATGAATTCGGTCTTCATGCCAGAGTTAGATAAGTTTGTAGTGGTGTTCATTGATAACATTTTGATATACTCCAAGAACAATGAAGAGCGTGCACAACATCTTTGGATAGTACTGGCTTGGTTAAGGGAACACAAGTTGTCTACCAAATTTAGCAAGTGTGAATTTTGGTTGGATCGAGTGTAGTTTTTGGGACATGTCCTGACACCTGAAGGCATCTCTATGGATCCTGGCAAGGTGCAGGATGTGTTAAATTGGAAATCTTCAAAGTCAGTGCATCAGATTCGTTAGTTCCTTGGTCTTGCTGGGTATTATCGGCGCTTCTTCCCTAATTTTTTCAAAATAGCTCAACCAATGACCAAGTTGCTCTAGAAGGATATCAAATTTGTATGGAGTCCTGCTTATGAAGAAGCTTTCCAAGCCCTGAAGAAATTTCTTACCTCTGCTCCTGTTCTTGCCCAACCGGATATTGATAGGCCGTTTGATGTGTATTGTGATGCCTCTAGGACTGGACTGGGATGTGTGCTTATGCATGACGGATGTGTGATCGCTTATGCTTCACGTTAGCTAAAAAAGCATGAGTTGAATTATCCCACCCATGATTTAGAGCTGGCTGCAGTGGTGCACACTCTAAAAATTTAGAGACATTATCTTTTGGGAAATAAAGTGCATATCTACATGGATCACAAGAGTCTCAAATATATTTTCACTCAATCCAAGTTGAACATGAGGCAACGGAGGTTGCTTGAGTTAATCAAAGATTATAACTTAGAAGTTCATTATCACCCTACAAAAGCTAATGTGGTGGCTGATGCATTAAGTCAGAAGTCATATCAAGTTGAAGAAGAATCTTTATCTCTCAACCATTCTGAGGTGTTAGCCCATATTGCTCTAGTCTCGGATCTATTTGAACAGATTATTATAGAGCAAAGGCAAGATGCTTCAGAAATTCCACATATCAAGAAGTTAATTGCTGAAGGGCGTGTTCCTCATTTCAGTATTGATGATCAAGGTGTGGTGAAGTTCAAGAACCGGTTGGTGGTTTCCTCAAGTGATGAGCTTAGAAGAAAGATTTTGGATGAAGCTCACAATTCAAAATTATCCATTCATCCGGGAAGTAACAAGATGTATCATGATTTGCGTCACTTGTATTGGTGGCCAAATATAAAATAGGACATTACCAAATACATCTCAGAATGTGACATTTGTGGAAGGGTTAAGGCGAACCATATGAGTACGCCTAGATTTCTATAGCCCTTGCCTATCCCTATTTGGAAATGGGAGGATATTTCCATAGACTTTGTTGTGGGTTTGCCCCGCACGGCAAAGAGGTATGATTCTATTTGGGTCATTGTGGATCGCCTCACCAAGTCTACTCATTTCCTCCTAGTGGATATAAGGTATTCAACCAAGAAGTATGCCAAGTTGTATTTTGATCGGGTTGTGATCCTACATGGGGTTCCTCTTACCATTGTTTCGGATAGAGGATTAGTTTTTTTCTCTCATTTCTAGGAGCAACTCTAGAAATGTCTTGGTACCTGTCTCCTTAGAAGTTTAGCTTATCACCCATAAACTGACAGTCAGACTAAAAGGGTCAATCAAGTACTTGAAGACATGTTGAGAGCTTGTGCCATTTCTTATCCAGAAAAATGGGATGAATGCTTGACTTTAGCTAAGTTTTCCTATAACAATAGCTATCAAGAGAGAATTCGTATGGCAACTTTTGAGGCCCTATATGGCAAGAAATGTAGAACACCTCTTAACTGGGTTGAAGTGGATGATCGTGGTTGCTTTGGACCTGATTTTATCAAGGAAGCTCAAGAGCAAGTTAGTGTTATTCAGAGTTATTTGAAGGCAGCTCAGAATCGTTAGAAAACTTATGTGGACAAGCGAAGAAGCCCCTTGTAGTTTGAAGTTGGTGACCATGTGTACCTAAAGGTATCCCTGATGAGAGGTGTGCATCAGTTCGAAGTTCGTGGAAAGTTAGCTCCTTGTTATGTTGGACCTTATAAAATTTTGGAGCTGTGTGGTATTGTTGCTTATCGTCTCCAACTTCCGGATATTTTGTCAGTAGTACATAATGTCTTTCATGTCTCCTAGCTAAAAAATTGAAGGACTCCCTCTCTAACCTAATCTTTCTTATATTGAGCATCCTGTCAAAATCTTGGATGAAAAAGAGAGAGTTACTAAAAACAAAGTGGTGAAATTTTATAAAGTCCAGTGGAAAAATCATTCGGCGGACAAAGCAACTTGGGAACAGGAGAGTTATATTTTGGAGCATTATCGCCATCTTCTCCCCGGTGTGCCGAGGTAATAGTTTATGTTAAAAGCCCACTCTTACCTTTTTTTCCTACACTAGACACTCACATGAAATCTCGGGACGAGATTATTATTAAGGGGGGAGAGTTGTAACACCCTCGGTGTTACACCCTAAATCATTTACTAAAACATGTCATGAGCATCATGTTTATGTGTTAGTGCATGTGATAAAGTGTGTCGATCAATTTCTTGTAACCTAAAAAGACTAATAAAAATGTTAAACGAAAGTTGATTCAATAGCTCATGTATATCAAGTAGGGTTTAAAACTAATTTTTATTGAACAAAAATGCTATAGAACATATATGTGGCGCTTGAATAAAGTTTGGAATTTGAACTTTATAGATGACAGTGAAATACTTGCTGTTAAAAAATGATATTACTAGCTAATATTTCTTCTAGCCTAGAAATTACAAATGTAAATCAAGTTCAGCTCAAAAACTTATAAAATTTCTAAGTTTGTCAAAAGCCAGACATTGCTATGTTTAGCAAATTATTTTCAGAGATTGGGTTAAGGGGTGGTGTAGTGTTATAGCTCAATTTGGTAGTCCCATGTGTCATCTTGTGCATGGTGAAGATGGTTTAGGTCTAGAAGCAACCGTTTAGTTTTTATAGGCGCTTTAAAATTCATGCACAACACGTTCTCAGGCTGGCTCGCCAGGTGGACGTGGTCACCAGGCTTGGGCGCTTGGTGTCACCATGCTAGTCATGCATGTGTGTGTGCTGCCACGCATGGTCAGCCATGGCTGCCTTTGGCCTAGTCGTAGCTCGACCATCGCTGGACCCTTCATGTGGAGCCGCTGCCGCTGCCCTGGCCCGTGTCGCAATGAAGCTGCTACCGACACCGTCACCTCGCCATCGTGTCCACACTACTACCCTGCCTCGCATTGCCACTACTGACACCACTATGATGTTGTGCTGCGCTGCCACTCACCTTGTCCTTGCACGCATGTGGGCTATCCCAGCTGCATCGCACCGTCGCCTCGCCTTAATGGCGCTACGGCCACGCATGCCATGCCCCCACCTGCCTCCGTGCGCGCACACTTGGTCTGGTCATGTTGTCATGTAGCGAGTGTGCACGAGCCACCTCAAGTCCAACGGTCGCTTGCCGCTAAGGCGAGGACGAGCCGAGCCAGACCTACCCCTCCCTCTCTACCACTACGACCGGTCGACCCCACTCGCTTAATTTAGCATGGTTGAGTCACCATTGCTTGATTCACCATGTCCCTGGATTATCCATTAATCCACCTAACCCTCGACCCCTGACCCCCACCTAGCCTTGAAGCTAGCACGACCAAGCTCCAATTTGGAGTTTTTCCTGCCGCCATGCCGATAAGGCCATGTCCGGCCATGGATGTGGGTAGTCCTCCTGCCGACCATTCTGAACCAATTCACCTGCACCACTCGCATAGCCTCGACTCCCTCTTCACCCTACGTGCCTTAGCCAAACCGCTACTAGCTCCCTATCATCGCTGACATGACCGTGCTGTCGTGGTGCTCCACCGCACGGCTCGGCCGCATGTGGCTAGCCCTTCTCTATCACCCTCTTCTCTAACCATCACCTTGACCTGGTCCAGGGTTGCCTCCTGATGCTCATGAGCTAACCCATTAGGCCTGTAGCAACCCGAGCTCACCAAAAAAGTTGCGTCGCCATCATGGATGGCCGCATGCTGCTACAGCCTTCCCCAATGAGTTCCATCACCCCTCACCGTCGCTTAAAGTAGCCACTCGGGTTAGAGATGGTGATCCACTCATTAGGTGGGCCTACGCAGGTCCTAGGTGGCCGGCGTAGGCGACCAGTGCTGCCGCTCGCCACACCACTGTGCACTGAGTTGCTAGGGGTGCACGTGGGGGAATTAAGGAAAGGCTAGGGGGGTAAGTGAGAAGGTTTGAGAGAGGGGGAAATAGTGCTAGTACTTAGTCATAATTCAGGAGAAGTTCAAGGTCTCTTTTGCAAAGTTGTCGACGCATGCAGGATTCCCTAACGCGGGCCGTCTCGCGCTGTAGGCCGGCCTTACGTGGGACGCACCGCGAGCTGCCTCACACTCGCACACAGGTGCGCTACGTCGCGTGGGCCACGTGGGAGAATTTGTTTTTATTTTTCATAAGAAATTAGAAATAGTTTTCTAATTTAATTTTAGCTAATCTTTGGTAAATCATATAAAATCATGCAGGTGTCCAAAAATTGTGAAACAAATTTTGTTAGGTTCCTAAATTGTGCTCTATCTGTTAGTGTATTTAGTTCATATATATACATGTTGATACTAGGAGCTATTAAATCATTTCAGAGTGATTAATATTATTAGGTTAAATGTTGTAGGAATTTTTGTGGTAAATTGGTGATAGCTTTAGTCCTGAAATTTTTATGGTAGCTTCATTGTATTATTATGTGCTCACTATAATTTTGTAGCTTTAGACTAGAGTAAACATTAGGGTAGTTGAATGCTCTTTGTTTTAAATATACATTAAATCATTAGTAGAAATAAAGATATATCCTTAATTTATAAAGCTAGGTGTTTGTTAGTTCAACCCAACACTTTGCTTGGTAAATATGATAGTTAAATTAGCACCTTAGTCATTAGAGCTAGCTTAGTAGCTTAGTATACGTATTCTTAGTTGCTATTGCTTAAATGCTAAGTGTTGCATCATCATCGCATGCATGTAGAGAATGAGTTCATGGAGATCGTGACCACCGGTGATCATGAGTTTGAGGATATCGTCGAGGAGTATGAGCAGGAGATTCTTGTGTAGGAGGATGTCCTGGAGCTGCCACTGACTGACTCAGCTGACACCGCGCCTACCCAAGGCAAGCCCTGGTGTATAACCCCATATTTTTTATAATCACTGTATATATATATGTTATGTGCATTTATGTTACAGGAAATTTTATGAAAACCCCCTACATAGATATAACTATTCTATGAGTCCTACTAGTGCAGGTTCGAGTAGCTGCTATGCTTAGATTTTCGGTAGCATGAGTAACCTACCGTTACTCACAATAGGTGATTATTATTACTCTCATAATAAATGATGAAAGGAAAAATGAAGACATGGCAGGGATATGGTATGGGTATTGGTGGGTGTAACAGGTTGTGTCCCGCGGCCAACAGAGCTTAGCTTGGTTACACTATTTTCCATGTTCTTATCAATTAAGGATTGTCCGTTGCTATGGATGGTAGTCAGATGACAGACTTATTATCCTGAGCACATACTTGCTTATGGGAGCAGGAAGGCTCATTACACTCTTGTTGTGGGTTCTAGCTCTTTCTAGACTGACTAATTAGAGGCGAGGAAAGGTAGAGGGATAAGCACCACACTAAGACAGGGTCTCTAGTGTGGGGGCTTGGAGTCCAAGTTTGGACGGGGACCTAGACCCTGTGATAGGAGTGGAATGGGTTAGTCTTGTTTGTGCCTAGGGTATAAATGGGGCATGTGCTTTGGGATACCCAGCTAGGATACATTGGTTCATGAATTACCGTTTTCATGAGACGGTGCAACTTGGCTATGGTCTAGCACCGTAGTAACAACTGAAAGATGAAAGATGGTGAAATGGTTCTGATTTCTCAACCCTTGCTTGAAAGTAGAACAAGTGCTTACCTAGAATGGTTAGCTAATGAAGTAATCATGACTGCCAATAAAACTTGACTGTAAGGATGAACTATTAGTAATGCTTTTCGCAAACAAAAAGAAAACAACAAACCATATTGTCTATCATATTTCTTGGAGTCGGGAAACTATTCCCACTAGTCAGGTAAGTCTTGTGAGTACATTGTGTACTCAGGGTTTATTTTACTCCTGTTGTAGGTGCAGCTTGAGGAGTAGCTCTTGTGTGGAGGATTCTTCTGGTGGGCATAGACAGATCCTTGTATCATTTCCGCTAGATGTTTATTTTCATTCCGCTATTTAATTATCGCACTCTGAACTCTGGTATTGTAATAAATGATTTCTAAGAACTCTGGTTGTATGAAATGGACTAAGTATTGTAAGCTCGTACTCATTATTAGATTCTAGATATAAAACATGGATTGTTTTGAGTTCTCTCTTGGGTTGGGCTTGACTAAACTGTCCGATGTAGCTAACTTTCGGGTGCTTAGTGTCTAGAGGAAGACGAGTGCCTCCAAAAGCATGTTATTTTGGCGGTTTTGCCACATTGAATAAATTGTATAAAGCCAAAATGATGTGTTGTTGTATAAGCAATTTAGCTCAAACACAAGACAACAATGCAAATGTAATTCATGCAAGGCTTATTTGTTATGGGATTTCTATGATTTACTATAAAGCAAGACCATTGAGAATTAATTAATGAGACATGAGGGATTGCATATGGAATGGGCTCATATTTGAAGCTTGCTACATTGAAATAAAAAGACAACTATACAAACAAATAGATGATTCAACACAAGATGTGACTTGATGGCTTGAGATGGTGAAGATAGCAAGGAATGGCTTCGAGGTACTAAGCATGGGTGATGGGCAAGCGATGGCTTGGTGGCCGAGGAACCTAGATAGGGTGAAGAAGAAAGTACTTGCATTTAGTTGAGGTACCAATCAAATTATGATGGTCACAATGAGGTTAAGGATCAAATATATATTAGGTAAATTGTTAGTGACTTGATTCATTTGAAGTTAATTCTCATCTATTGAATGGAATCAACTCACATGCTCAAGATGGCTATGCTCAAGAAGAAAATCAAAGTTGACATGTTGACACCCTCACTTGATGAAGATTGAGAGCTGTGGCATTTGACTTTGAAGGAAATCAACTCAAGAGGTTTAAATTTTTTTCATTTGATCTTGAGTAAATAGGTATGTCGTATTTTTAAGAGGGGTGCATCATGTTGATAGATGATCCTTCATAAGTGCTCAAGTCAACCTATGTGAGGTTTGAGTGAGAGAGAGTCACACAAGAGTAATAACCTTGTTGTGGCCGAGCACCGGTATGGGCTTGGTCACAACAATCTTTTCTGTGTTCTCGAGTTTGGTTCGTTGGAAGTTCTAGCAAAGGCCGGAGTTTTAGGAGTCAGAAGTCCCAGTAAGCATCAGGAGTTTTGATGCCTCACGGGCGCCTTTAACTTTCTAACCTTTGGCGTTGTACTAGTAATAGCGGACGTGTCCGATATGCTCCAATGGCTCTCTAACATCTAGTTTTTGAGAGGGGGATATAAATACCCCCAAGCATCTACCTTTTGAGGCTGCTAATTTTGCTGGTTGCTATACATGTTTTTGAGCCATGAAAACACTCTCCAACCCTCTTTTAGTGAGTGTGTGATCAAATTTGCAAAATCCAAGTTGTGGATTGAGAGAAATTCAAAAATTGAGAGCTAGCCAACCTTGAGCACTTGTGCATATTGTCAATCTCATAATTTGCATTTGTTACTCTTGGACTCTTTGGTCCTAGATGGCTAGGTGTCACCAGAGAGCACTGGAGAGATTGTGATATGCCTCAGAAAGTTTGTACTAGACGATTCCACCGCGGCAATGGCAGGAATCAACTAGTGGAAGGAGGAATAGGAGTTAGAAAAGACTTTGGCTAGAGTCAACCTTCGTGGATCCTCTAGAGCTTGACCATTGTTGGGTCACTCATAGCCACGTCAATGGAGAGTAGGACTCAACGGAGTCCAAACTTCAGTAAAACAAATATCATGTCTCAATTCGCTTTTATTTGATATTTGTGATCCACTTAGGTTGTGCGAGTTTGTATCTAGGTTACTGGTGTATAGCATAATCCCTAGTAGTCCCCTACAACCTTGATTGAAAACATGAATAAAAAAGGAGCATGTTTGGGCAGCTGACTATAGAACCCATGTATACCGGACATGTCCGATATTGAAACCGGGGACTTCTGATATTAGGTCTAGAGCCGAATTAATTTGTTATTTGCTCTAATCCTTTGTGTTGCAGGGTTTTGGCTCCTAGCTTTATTTATTATCTTTCATAAATTCTATGGTTGTCTCTTAAGGGGTTTAATTCTCTAATTTGGAGTTTCCGAATCATTAGAAACTCCCATACTAATTGTTTTTGCATTTGAAGGTGTTAATTTTTAGAAACGCCTATTCACCCCCCCCCCTCTAGACGACATCCTCGGTCCTTACAAGACCCTAAGGAGTCGTAGACATGCAAGACATCACAAGAGAAGTGAGGGTTGATGGTGTTGGCAAGCACCGAACTGTAGAATGTGGGCCACAAAGAGTGTTGGCATTTCTTAGTGTCACTACTAGGACTGGTGTTTCCTAGTAATGGCACCAGAAACACCGTTATGATATTTTTGAACACATACGGAAATCTTCCGCAAGCGCACGGATATATCATTATAGCATTTCACCCAGAAGTATTAGGGTATCGTTTATTTATATTTCCCAAAGGAAGGCATGGTGTATAAGTCTCTAGTAGGGACATGGTCAAGATAACATGACTGTATAATAGACCAAAGTCCATAACAGGGGTAAGATAGGATAAATATTGGATAGTGTGACACACACACTCAAGCCAAACTCAAGGATAAAGATAAAAGAAAGAATAAAGAACAAAAGAATATACCTAATAGGAGCAGGCTTATCTTATATAGCTATGCTAAGCAGATAGTCATACAAATACATGAATTTCTAGGGGTAGAGATCCAAAGTTAAGATAGCTTTGGTCACTATAAACTTACTTCAGGCACCAGGTTGCAACTGGTATGCCAGTCGATGTTGGCCTATAGCTCTATGCCATATCCGAACATGGGGGATTACGAAGGATGGATAGGGTTGTCACAACCTGCCGCCTACCCCTCACCCAGAGGATACAAGGCAAACAAAGGTAACTTCTAACATAGACACCACGTCTACGCTATCGGTTACTAATCTAGTGGTGGCCAGGAACTTCTATCTTTATCAGGAGTCATCTTACTAGAGCATCTGCCATGGGGACGGACGATAGACCCGCAAGAATATAATGACCAAATCTAATCATAAAGTAGAACTCACTACCTCAATTTAGGTCTTGATCTAAACATGTATGTATGAAAGATTAAGTATAAAGTTTCATATGCTAAATGAATAACATAAGAACTTTGCTCTAATTTTATAGCATAACTATATTGATATGATAAGAACAAGAACATAGAAGAACCCTATCGGTCTAGCCAAGACTACACCCCTCTACCTAAGTTCATAAGCACCTTATCAAGATCCTAATTAGGCAACAAGAGTGCCGGGTTAGCTAGAGCTCACCTAAACAATTCTAGAGCAAGGTCATACAAACCTATGCACTAGTACTTCAAGCAACGGGGGAGCTCCTACATAATTTTAGTATGTGAAAGCACAAAGCTCCTAAGCTCACTTGTAATGCTCAATAACAAGGCTACACAAGCCAAATTATAGATCGTAAATTACTTAGCTACACAAACTAAGCAATGTGACTAACAAGGTTACTAAAACCAAATTAGCCACGCAAGGGAGCTACTTCTATACTGCACAAGCAAGAAGGTACACAAGTCAACTAATTATAAGAGCAACTACATAAGCACAATATATATAAATGTAAATAAAAGCTTGTGTAACGAGGATGCAAACCAACGGGAAGACAAGGATGACACGATGATTTTATCCTAAGGTTCACATGCTTGCTAACACACTAGTCCCCATTATGTCGACCGCTCACTTGGTGGTTCGGTGACTAATTGGCATCACCCACCAAGCCCGCACATCGGGCACCTCAAGAACCTACCCTAAAAGTGAGGGTAGCTCAATGACATGCTCTAATAGAGTTGCTCTTTGTGATCCCCACGGGGTGAGCACAATCCCCCTAACAAATCCTCCTCTAGAGCACCACACAATCTTCTTGCATGCTTCAATGGAGTCACAAGCCACCAAGCCATCTAGGAGGTGGCAATCTCTAAGAATAACAAGCACCACCGGCTTGCAACTCGATCACATAGTGCCACTCGATGCAACCTCATGATGCAACGCATTAGAATCACACTCACTCACAATTGGATCACACTCTTGCAAGCACAAGTGAGTTAGAGGGCATCCCATCACACCTACACAAGCCACCAAGGCTTAAGGGTGCTCAGCAGCCAGCCCAAGTCTGAGCTCCACCTCTATTTATAGCCCCTAAGCTAAATAGAGCCATTGGAGCAAAGCTGCTAGTTTCTACGAGGACACTGAACACGGTGGTGCCCTCCCCAATGGTCGAATTCCAGTGGCTAGAAACTAGCCGTTGGTCACCGGATAAGGGTGGCAGTGGCACTGCCCCTAGGGGGCAGTGACCACCTGGCCATCTGCATGAGAACCCCCACACTCTAGAAAAATAGGGCGGTGCACCGCCCGAGGCACGGTGGTGCTCGCGGTGGTGACCCCCTCGATCAACCACGCTCTCTACCAAAAAGAGGCATGTAACACCCTTGGTGTTATGCCCTAAATAAATTACTAAACCATGTCATAAGCATCATGTTTATATGATAATACATGTGATGGAGTGTGTAGATCAATTTCTTGTAACCTAAAATGACAAATAAAAATGTTAAATGAAAGTCGAGTCAATAGCTCATGTATATCAAGTAGGGTTTAAAACTATTTTTTATTGAACAAAAACACTATAGAACACACATGTGACACTTAAATAAAGTTTGAAATATGAACTTTGTAGATGGCAATGAAATACTTGTTGTAGAAAAATAACATTGCTAGCCAACATTTCTAATATCCTAGAAATGCAACTTGGAATCAAATTCAGCTCATAGACTTAGAAGATTTTAAGTGTATAGACAGCTAGACAATGCCATGTTTGGCAATTTATTTTGCTAAATCGGGTTAAGAAAAGGTGTTATGTTTTAGCTTCGGTTGGTAGCCTCATACGCCATATTGAGCATGGTGAAGATGGTTTAGGTCCAGAAGCAACCGTTTAGTTGTTATAGACGCTTTAAATTTCATGCACATCACGTTCTCGGGCTAGATCACCAGGTGAGCGCAGTCACCACGCCTCGAGGGTATGACGTCGCCATGCCTGCTCACTCTATGCTCGCACATGCACTACCATGTGTATCCAGCTGCTCTGACCTGGTTGTGGCCTGGACGCCACTAGCCTCGAGCGCGCAGAGCCATAGTTGCTGCTTGTGCAGCCAAGCGGTGCTGTCGCACTGCCAACCTGCCCCACGCTGTGATGCAGCCACTATCAGTGTCGTCGCATCACCATCATGTCCGCCCCTATCCTCTGCACCTCTGTGCCACTACCGGCCAAGTTTGAGGCTGCCACTACCACGCACACGTGGCCGAGCTCGCCGTCGCCTTGTCATTTATAGCTCTACGACCGCATGGGCCATGTTGGTCGGGGCCGCACGTGCTTGTCCAAAGCATCTATGCGTGTGCCTCCATGATCATGTCGACCACATCCTGCCAAGGTGAGACCGAGACGAGCCCACTTGCCGCCCTGTCTCACTCTCTTCTACCGCCGTAAAGCCGCGCCATCAATTGGCCACCGAGTGATCACCTCCATTCAATTCAGCGCATCCATGTCTTCACCATCAGGTGGTCTCACTGCACGGCCCCACCCAGCCATGAAGAAGGCACTACCAAGCTCCAATTTTGGAGTTTCCCCACCACCGTGCTGATAAGGCCATGTCCGGCCGTGGATGTGGGTAGCCCTCGTACCATCCCTCCTGTGCCAATTCACCTGCACCACTAGCTTCACCTTGCCTCCCTCTTCACTTTACGCATGCCAGTGGAACCGCTACTGCCTCCCCATCACCGCAGACATGACTGTGCCACCATGGTGCATCACTGCATGGCTTGGCTGCACGTAGCCACATCTCCTCCACCATCGTCCACCCCAACCATCACCTCGGCTAGGTCCACGGTAGTCTACTAATACTCCCTCGCTAGCTAGTTAGGTTCTTAGGTGCTCTAGATCACCGGGGCACCTGTGCCACTATCATGAATGGTCATGCATCGTTGTAGCTCTCTCTAGTGTGTCCCACCACCCCACGTTGCTGCTTGGTGTAGGTGGCTGGACCATAGTTGAAGGTTGGCCTAATCGACAGGCCAGCGCGAGCCTCTGGTGGCCGGCATGGTCGTGCCGTGTCGTCATGCACTTAGCCGTCGGGGGGTGCGTGGGGGTGAATTAGGGAAAGGCCAGGGGGTTAAGTGAGAAGGTCTGAGAGAGGAGAAAATAGTGTTAGTACTTAATTAAAAATTAGGAGGAGTTCGAGGCCTCTTTTGCAAAGTCGTCAATGTGCGCGGGACTCCCCTACCGCGGGCCATCGTGCGAGTGGGCTAGCCTCATGTGGGCCACTACGTGTGCGCACGCTGTGTCGCGCAGGCCACGCGGGAGATTTTGTTTTTCTTTTCCTAAGGAATTAGAAATAGTTTTCTAATTTAATTTTTGAGCTGATCTTTAGTAAATCATATAAAATCATGTAGGTGTCCAAAAATTATGAAACAAATTTTGTTAGGTTCCTAAAATTATGCTTTATCTGTTAGTGTATTTAGTTCATATATGTACATGTTGATACCAGGAGCTATTAAATCATTTGAAAATGTTTAATATTGTTAGGATAATTATTGTAGGATTTTTTTGGTAAAACTGGTGATAGCTTTAGTCCTAAAATTTTTATAGTAGCTTCATTGTATTATTATGTGCTCACAATAATTTTTGTAGCCTAAAATAGACTAAACATTAGGGTAGTTAAATGCTCTGTGTTTCAATATACATTAAATCATTAGTAGAAATAAAGATATATCCTTAATTTATAAAGCTAGGTGTTTGTTAGTTGAACCCAACACTTTGCTTGGTAAAGATGATAGTTAGCTTAGTACCTTAGTCATTAGAGCTAGCTTAGTAGCTTAGTATGCGTATTCTTAGTTTAAGAGTTGTTGTTGCCTAAATGCTAAGTGTTGCATCATCATGACATACATGTAGAGAACGAGTTGGCGGAGATCATGAGTTCGAGGAGATCGTCGAGGATACAAGGGGGAGATTCTCATACAGGAGGAGGTCCTAGAGCCACCGATGACTGACTCAGCTGACACCGCGCCTGCCCAAGGCAAGCCCCGGTGCATAACCCCTTATTTTTTATAATCACTGTTTATATATGTAAAGTGCATTTACGTCATAGGAATTTTATGGAAACCACATGCATAGATATACCTATCCTAAGAGTCTTACTAGTGTAGGTTCGAGTAGATGTTATGCTTAGGTCATCGGTAGCGTGAGCAACCTACCATTGCTCACAATAGGTCATTATTATAATTACTCTCATGATAAAATGATGAAAGGAAAATGGAGATCGGGTAGGGATAAGGTATGGGTTTTGGTGGATGTAACAGGTTGTGTCCTGCGGCTAAAGGGGCTTAGCTTGGTTACACTTTTTCCCTGTTCATGTCGATTAAGGACCGTCCATTGTTGTGGATGGTAGTCAGGTCACATACTTATTATCCTGAGCACATACTTGCTTACGGGAGCGGAAAGGCTCGTTACACTCTTATCATGGGTTCCTGCTCTTTTTGGATCGACTAATTGGAGGCGGGGAAAGGCGAAGGTCTAAGCACCACACTAAGACAGGGTCTCTAGTGCAGGGGCTTAGAGTCCAAGTTTGGATGGGGACCTAGACCCCATGACAGGAGTCGAATGGGTTGGTTTTGTTTGTGCCTGGTGTACAAATAGGGCGTGTGTTTTAGGGTACCCAGCTAGGATATATTGGTTCATGAATAGATGTTTCCATGAGATGGTATGATTTGGCTATGGTCTAGCACCATAGTAAGAACTGGAAGATGAAAGATGGTGAAGTGGTTCCGATTGCTTAACCCTTGCTTGAAAGTAGAGCAGGTGCTTACCTAGAATGATTAGCTAATGAAGTAATCATGACTGCTAATAAAACTTGACTATAAGGATGAACTATTAGTAAGGCTTTCCGCAAACAAAAAGAAAACAGCAAACCCATATTGCCTATCATATCCTTGAGAGTTGAGAAACTATTTCCTCTAGTCGGGTAAGTCTTACGAGTATATTGTGTACTCAGGGTTTATTTACCCATGTTGCAGGTGCAGCTTGAGGAGTAGCTCTTGTGTGGAGGATTTTTCTGGTGGGCACAGATGGATCCTTATATCATTTCCGCTAGATATTTATTTTCATTCCACTGCTTAATTATCGCACTCTGAACTTTGGTATTATAATAAATAATTTCTAAGAACTATTGTTGTATGAAATGGACTAAGTATTGTAAGCTTGTACTCATTATTGGATTCTAGATGTAAAACGTGGATTGTTTTGAGTTCTCCCATGGGTTGTGCTCGACGGAACTGTCTGATGTAGCTCACTTTTAAGGTGCTTAGTGTCTAGTGGAAGACGAGCACCTCCGTTTTTGATGATCCATATATGGATGGAAAGCTAATTTGATAAGGAAGCCAATCCAAGTGGTTTCATGTCAAAACCTCTTCGGAATCAACAGGAATTGTCAAAACAAGTCAGCATCCAGAATATGCCAGGGTGCTGCGACACCTTCTTTTGGCCCGTTGGACCGTGTATCGCGTTTCAGCCCATTAGGGGGCACGTCCAGGGTAGGCGACAACCCTAAGACCTTTATAATCATATGCCATCACCATCATTAGGTTTTGGGTTTTGCTTAGATTATTCTGTCAAGAACAGTTTCGCCGTTCATCGGTTTGTGAGACCCCAACTTCGTGAGATAATCATTCATCTGCAATTTGGTTGTGTTCTTTCTTGTTCTTGCTTGTGTTCTTCATTGCACAGGCAAGGATTAGCCTTCTTGGTGAGGTCAACCTGGTCCATGACTTGGTTGATAACCAGAGGAGCTGTGGTGCTAAGCTTGTAGGGTTCGATCGTTCGATCTAAAGCCAGATCGGTGTGTCATTCTCCGCCACAATGATAGTTACCATCACCTGATGGAAGATCGGGATCCCATCTCCATTAAGTGGTATCAGAGCTAATGATGGATGATGGTGGTGGCGTATGATTATAAAGGTCTTAGGGTCGTCGCCTACCCTGGACATGCCCCCTAATGGGCCCAAACATGATACACGGTCCAACGGACCAAAAGAAGGTGTCGTAGCACCCTGGCAGATTCTAGACGCTGACTTGTTTCGACGATTCCCGTTGATTCAGAAGAGATTTTGACATGAAACCACTTGGATTGGCTTTCTTATCAAATTAGCTTTCCATCCATATGTGGATCAAAAACGGAGTCTGGATGCGTCCTGAGTGACCAGTTTAAGGCAGACTGGTCCTGGAGGCCGAGGCAGACTCGAACTTGAGTTGATTTGGGCCTCCACCTCGGGGACTCGAACCAAATTAGCCTTGGGCCTCCTTCTTGACTTGTACACCCTTGCTGGCCTCCTTCCTCTCCATCCCATGCACCTAACATGGTCATATGCATGGGTGTCATGTCCTCATCACAGTGCCACCGGACAACCAATGGCGGTGCCCTTAGGGCAACTCGCTGCTCTCGGCCTCCCCAGCAGGTCACCACCATAGGGGTGGTGATGCACTGAACAAGGGGTGGCGGTGCCACCTAGGTAGCACCTCAAGCTCGGTTCGCCTCCTTTTCTTCACCAACTTCTCCTTTGCAAATGTGCCAACACCACCAAGTGTTCACCAACTTGTGCACGTGTGTTAGCTTTTCACAAACATTTTTATGGAGTTAGCCACTCAACTTGCCACGCCACTCGATCCTAGCAATGATGCAAAGTTAGATCACTCGAGTGGCACTAGATGACCGATATACAAACAAGTTTGCCCCTCTTGATAGTACAACTATCTATCCTAAACCTAGTCATAAACTTCTCTACACACTTATGACCAGTGAAATGAAATGCCCTAGGTTATACCTTTGCCTTACGTATTCCATTTCATCTACTCCAATGTTGATGCTAAAAGGATCAAGATGCCCAAGAGGGGGGTGAATTAGGCTAATTCTAAATTTCTTTACAATAATTAAATCCTATGGTTAGCCCAATTAATCCCATGTGCCTACAAAGTGTTTATAATGTTCTACCGCACAAAAAGTCTTGCAACCTAAGTTCCAAACCTACTCTAGCATGGCAATTCTATGAATGTAAAGACAAGTATTGAATTGCTCAAAGTAAATGCTCAAAGTAAATGAGAGAAGGAGGAACGCGGCGATGTTTTGCCAAGGTTTCGAAGAGTCGCCACTACCCACTAGTCCTCGTTGGAGCACCCACGCAAGGGTGTAGCTCCCCCTTGATCTACATAAGGATTAAGTGCTCTCTACGGGTTGATTCTTTGACACTCCATCGCGATGAATCACCCATAACCGCTCACAACTTGAGTTGGGTCATCCACAAGCACCGCCGGATGATCACCAAGCTCCCAATCACCACCAAGTCATCTAGGTGATGGTGATCACCAAGAGTAATAGGCATGAACTCTCACTTGACCATGACAAGCCTAATGCGAAAGGTGGATGCACACTTTACTACTATTGATCTCACTAATGAGGGCTCTCTTTGGGATTCTCAAATCTCAATCACCTCACTAGGACCTTGCTCTTCTTGGCACTCTCAAAGGTGTTTTTCAGCTATTGGAATGAGCAAAAGTACCCCCAGACATGAATGGAGGAAGTATTTATAACATGGGCTGAAAAACGAACCGTTATGTGCCTCTACAGGGTGACCGAACGCTCTGGTTATGTTGACCAGATGCTCTGGTCAATTCACCCTGAACTCCAGTGATCAAGTAGTGACCGGACGCTGGACAACGTCCGGTCAGCACTGACCGGACATGTCCGGTCATGATTTTCCCTCTCTGGAACCATACTGGAGTCGACTGGACGCTGGGACTCAGCGTCCGGTCACTTCACGTCTCAGCGTCTGGCCACTTCCAGATGACTTCACCTTGATCAAATGAACTAACCAGACTCTGCACCAACGTTCGGTCACACCAAAGCCAGTGTCCAGTCAGTATTTGACCCTCCATTCACTTCCAACTCTCAATCAAGCGTGAATGAAGTTTGCTCCAATGGATCTAAGGGCTATTTTGGAGCTACCTAGTGCTAGATTTAGTAAGTGTGCACCACACCTAACTCACTAGACTCACCTAGGTCAAGCTACCCATCCATACCCCAATTAATAGTATGGCCAAAGGAAAAATAAAGTCCTAAACTACTCTAAGTGTCTCTTGAACACCAAACAACACTTAGAACTAGTCCATCCTTAACCTTGTCATCCATCCTTTGAAAACCAAAATGATTTCCATCGTAGGGGCATGACCACCATAATTGCTCAATCGATCTCCATTACCGTGACCTAACTTAATTACCTCTGCAAAACACACATTAGTCATAGTAATCATGTATTGTTATTAATCACCGAAACCCAATTAGGGGCCTAGATGCTTTTAGATGCAACACATGCACCAACCAAGTCACAAATGATATGATCCACTTCATATCATCACATGACCGTATTAGTTCATCGATCTTGACTTCACTTGCTCTTCACCGTTGCTTCGGTCCATCGGTGCCAAGTCATCACTCAACTTGCCTTTCACACTTACAACCGGTCCATCAAGCCAAGCCTTGTCTTGATCTTCTCCACCTTGGTCACATGACTCAATGTCATATCTCATATGCAATGAGCTCCTTCATCATATGTGTGAGCTTTGCAACATCTCTAAGCCATCTTCACCGTCATGGCATATGTTGCTCACACACATGTACCTATGGACTAACCACATGTGTATCTCACATTAAACACAATTAGTCTACCTAGTTTTCACTCAATTACCAAAACCAAACTAAGGACCTTTTAATATTTCCCTTTTTGGTAATTAATAACAACTCTACAAAGATATGGAAATTAAGCACTTTTGGATTTATGTTGCTTGCCCAAGCAATTTTACCATGTGTAAATGATTTTGGACAAGTACCACAAACCTGAAATGGTAGTATTAGCTCCCCTACATATGTGCTAGTGTTTGGTTTGAAGCTCGCACATATGCATAGATTGGAATTGTGGGAGAGTAATTACTACCAATGATGCTAAGGTGTAAGGAATTAACCTTTGAAGTGTGATACTAATCGGAGTTGCACTTTTAACACCATCCTTAGCACCATGAGTAGCTAGACAACAAAAATACTAGAAACCCCGTGAGATCAACATTATAAGCAAGGTTCTAGTACTACGTGTAGAAATACAAGTCTAGCTACCATACTATGCATGCTAGTTATCATAACATCAATCAAGTTCTACAACTAGCATACACCACACAAGCGTGCATATTAAATGTAAAAACTTATGCAATGCAAGCAAGCACATAAATATGCACATATCAAATACAATCAATCAAAAGTTTATGAGCTTACTCCCCCTACTTGTGTGCTTCTCTTGTCCAAGAATTTTGATCATTCTTAATTTCTCAATGTTGCTCCCTCTTCTTTGTCCATATCCATGTCCAAACCCAACTTCCCATGATATCTTTGTACTAATATTTCCCCCTTTGTCAGTAATTTCCATAAAAGGTATGCTTCTTTTGATACAAAGGGTTGCACTTAGGGATAGATGGTTGACACTTGAATCTTGTATTTTTTATGGACACCACTTGTATAGCTCTTTAGACACTATGTGTAGGATCTTGTGACCTTAATACTAATTATAGTGGGGCTTCTCCCCCTATGTCCAAGCATGGGTCATTCACTTGATAATCTTGAGATCTTGCGTATTAGGGATGCATTCTTCACTTGATGATCACTTGTGGAACCACCATCTTGTATGAATGATACCATGTGTAGTGATGTGATACCACATGTATGATTGATTTGTCAATAAAAATCATTTCTTGAACATTTGCTATCTTCATGAGTACCATTTGTAGGATATCACTTATGAGTTGGTCTAGACATCACTTGTGAATTCTTGATGAAATATTTGAGTCTAGATACCACTTGAAATAAACAAACTAGATATCCATTTGTATTGTTGTCTTGTGCTTGTACTCTTGCCACTATCGTGAGCTTCTAGTGTTGACTTGAACTAAATTAATTTGCCTAAGCTTCCAAGTTCAGTTTGAACCAATGACAAGCTTCTTCACCTATATGATTTAAGAACCACTAATGATCAAGTGCACTTTCTTATTGTGGTTGGCTTGCTTTGTCATTTCATCTTTGCTTGCATGAGAGCATCAATGTGACAATGCCACTTGAAATATCATGATTATCTCTCTTTTGGGTGTTGCTTGCTTTTCTTGATCAACCCTTTTGATTGCTTTAACTAAGCATCTCAAATGTTCCTTGGATCACCACTTCCATGTTAGCCTTCCAAGTACCACACTTGGTTTACCTACACATAGGCGGCAAGCCCCTACACTAGGAAGAAGTGACCTCTCTCCAAGAACCATTCTTGACACTCACTTGAAATATCTTGATTGATTGATCTAAGTGATGGACTTAACTTGATGAACAACCTTGAATCCTTCTTTAAGTCCTTTTCTTTCTACTTCTTTAAGTCCTTTTCTTTCTACCAAATGATTTCTAATTGTCACTAGAACTTAAACTTCATCTTTATCTTGAGTTTGATCTTGATCTTCTAATTTGAGTACCAAATGTGTGTCAAGTACACTCCACAATCAAATGGCATTGTACTCTTTGCTTGTTATGCTTCTAGCTCATCTCAAAACCAAACTTAGGTTCCTCAACCACTTATAGATATGTTTCCAACTTGAGGACCTTTCAATCAAAGTGACTATTGATCAATCCAATAGTTGTTACTTTTCTGGAGAGATTCTGTACCCTTCAAAGAAAACTTTCATACTCCCAATGTACAGATCCAAATGCCACAAAATTTTGTGGTGATGTGTTTCACTAAGTCATCTAGGAACAGTAAAAATTTTAGATTCATTTGACTTCTAGATTGCTACCATATTTCATATCTGTCCACACTGCTACATGGTAAAAACTATTGCACTATAGCTGACAAGATCCACTCTAAAACCAAAGCATCTCTTATTCAATCATCATGAAAATTGTATAGCATCTAATAACATAAGTCTAAAGCATGCATACCAAATTTCACACCAATATAAATAGATTTGATCACTCAAACATGACTAAGATCACAGCTCACTTAGATTTTCAAATATAGGACAGATTTTAATCACTTGAGCTATACTTCATCAAATGTGAATCAAACTTGAAACTAACTTGTTTGAATACTTTCACAGGACATATCTCCATTCAATCCACTCACTAAAGGTCATCTTATTAACTTATCCAACACAAATCAATCCAAATTTGATTTTTAAGCATTAAATCCATTCAATCTTCTCATAGCAAGCAACATTGCATATTTATCCAATTCAACAACTCATATGCACCTAAATAAAATGATCAACAAGAGATATACCTTGGTTAGCTCATGATCATCCAATTAGCAAGCTTCAACTCATATATATGCAAGCCATCAAATATATCCAATCACCATCACAACTTGATCTTTGCACTTGTATGTTGTAGCACATTGGACTTCACTCACTTGTCATGGCATTAGGATAATGATCATTCCTTTTCAATACTTGGCTCAATCATGTGATCAACAAAATGAATTTCACTTGAACCAAGTCTCCAATGCCAATGGTACCTACAAACAATCATCCACTTTTTGATGGTGCCCAAACTAGTTTGGGTCCTCTCAAGTTAGGTGCAATATACTTAGGCAATGCCTTAGTATGAGTAGCGGTATGTTGTGCAATAGCAACCATAGAGGTACCATTACCATCCTTTCTAAGCACATTAGTATCATCAATTGAAATGGGCTTAGAAGTCTCACCTAGGGGACATGAATATGCCATGTGTCCCCTCTCCCAGTATAAGTAGCAATTTCTCTTTGATTGAGCCTTTTCATCATTGCTCATTTGTTGCTTCTCATTGACTTGCCTCTCAAGAGTTGCTTGATTTTTCTTCTCAAGCTTGTTAGGACACTTCGAGGCAAAGTGCCACATATCTCCACACTTGAAGCACTGATGTGAGCATATATCTTCTTGTCATCTTGAGTCTTGCTTATCATCTTGGCATCTTGGATAAGCATTGGATGCCTTGCCTTTCCACCCCTTCTTGTCTTCTTCTTCTTTATCATCATCATCAAGTCACCACCATCTTTATGGTTGATCTTGATTTGCTCTTGGGCTATCTTCTCTTGCTCATCTTGTGGCTTTGGTTGAGGCTCTTCTTGTTGCTTCACCAATTGCTTGGTTGGGCACATTGAGGTAAGGTGACCCCAAGTGCGGCACTTAAATCACTTGACATGCTTTAACCTCTCTTCTTCCTTCATCTTCTTAAGCTTCTCAATGTTTGGGCAACCATTTGCAAGGTGTCCCACTTCATGACATCGGTATCACATGGGGTGAGACAACTTCAATTGTAGTTGCTTCTTCATCTTCTTTGCCTTTTTTCTTCCGCCCTTTGTCATCTTCTTGTAGAAGCCAAGGCCACTTTTGTCATCGAACTTTGTTTAATTTGTCAATATATGCTCAAAGGTGACTTTTGAGTTGTGGCGCCTCTCTATCTTGTTGTTCAATTTCTTCACTTCATTCTTGAGCTCATTGTTCTCCTTCAAAAGGATAGTCTCACAAGACAAGGAAATAGAACAAGCATCTTTACGTGAAGAGCATGGCATAGCTAATAAATCATCAGAAGAGGTGGATACATGCTTCTTCCCTACATCACAAGGGTTAGCAACAATATGTGATTGATCATTTGACCCATGTGATGAGCTCTTATTCTTTTTAAGTTTCTTTGAAAATACTTTAATAAGAGAAGCATGTTGTTCTAATAATTCTTCATGAGATGCAAGTAGTTTCTCATGAGTCAATTTTAGCTCACCATGTGAAGATTTAAGAACATCAAGTAAGTGCTTATGTTCTTCACATGAGTTCTTTAGAAATGAGTTTTCATTTTCTAATTTCAATGTTTTAGCTTTCTCATTTTCTAAAGACATGGTCATGCTAGCAAGTCTACTAACAAGATCATCATATGAATCAACATGATCAACCACATTAGTATTTGATACCTTGGTGTCACCTTGTGACATGAAGCCCTAGGTTATACCTTTGCATTGTGCATTCCATTCCATCTCCTCCAATGTTGATGCAACACATGCACCAACTAAGTCACAAATGATATGATCCACTTCATATCATCACATGACCGTATTAGTTCATCGATCTTGACTTCACTTGCTCTTCACCGTTGCTTTGGTCCATCGGTGCCAAGTCATCACTCAACTTTCCCTTCACACTTGCAACCGGTCCATCAAGCCAAGCCTTATTTTGATCTTCTCCACCTTGGTCACATGACTCAATATCATGTCTCATATGCAATGAGCTCCTTCATCATATGTGTGAGCTTTGCAACATCTACAAGCCATCTTCACCATCATGGCATATGTTGCTCACACACATGTACCTGTGGACTAATCACTTGTATATCTCATATTAAACACAATTAGTCCACCTAATCTATCACTCAATTACCAAAACCAAACTAGAGACCTTTCATCGTCCTCGAGCAAAAGCTAAGACATTGGTTGTTGATCAGGAGTTGCTACTATGCCGATTACAATTCAAAAGTACCATGTCTATAACAAGGTATTCTTCCTTGATTCAAATAAGTTGGCATTTTATCCACCCTTTTACCTTGATGCCTATGGGGCTTGTTGCTTTTCCAAGTCTTGGGCGATTGCAAGATAGAACGGTTTCACAGAACCACTAGTCATTCATTCTTTGATCAACTTTCTTTCTAGAGGTTTTAAGAGTTTTGTAAAAGTAAGTTCCTTGAATGATTCACTCGATCACTCAAATGTGTATGTTCCTCACCAAAGGCTTTTTGATATTGCCTTCTTTTCATCCTACATTCTAAAGGCTCTTTGGTGGAGTTTTAGGTAGGGATGACAAAGAGGCATACTTGCATCACATAATATTGCTAAGTCAAAAACCAGACCTCAAGGAGATGCAAGTCATACACTTTGATCAAGAAGTGCAAGTGTGTGGAATTATGAAATTTTCCTAATTCTAAATATTTTTGTACTCTATTGAACATGACTCTCTCTCTTTTTGATGGTTGCCTTTGAAAGTATGGGCTATCTTTCTCTTTTCTTATTTTTTTCATCATGCTTTTTAGCATGGGATTATTACTTTTTTATGATCCTTGGCATGTATTATTATTTATTTTTTTCTCATGCCCTTTGGCATGGATTTTCTTTTCTTTCTTTTTTTAGCATAGCCCATACTCCCTTTTGGCATATGAAAACTTTGGAGAGAGAGACTCATGTAAAATGAATGGAGTATTTATTTATTTATTTATTTTTGTGGACGGAAAAGCATGTTTTTGCATAACTTTCAGTGTAAGAGTTAGCATTTTATTTGTGGGTATACGTGAAACTTGATCATGGGTGCATGACGAGAATCTCAACAAGGGTCACAACTATTTGACAAAGCTTAATATGATAGCAAGCATCATATGACTAAGGTTTTGTATTTGTAGAACATGTCATATGGCTTTGGTAGGAAATATAAATGACCAAGGAACTTTTAATTTTAGCATTTTGAAAATAAAACTTCGAATGTCAAGTCTTTCTTAGAACAAAGTCAAAGCAAATTTCTGTTATACCATATCATACCCGCAATATCTTAGACTAGATTAAGCATTTGCAACACACAAGTTTTAAGTTTTTAGGGTGAGACATTTTTAGCCAAGAAATTCAAATCTTGGGGAAAACTAAGTTATAAACTAGGCACAATTAAAATATAAGACAGAGCAACTATTCATCATTTCAACAAGGTTGAACTAAACATTTTTAATACACATATATGGAGTGGAATAAATATCATTGTTATTATTATTATCATCATTATCATTATTATTATTTATTATTATTGTATATATATATATATATATATATTATTTTAATCAAGGTTCACCAAACAAATTTTCATCTCTGCTGTCATCTCAAAGACTTACCCTCATGAAGTTGATACATTCCTACAGGGGTTAGTCCATAAGATCAACCAAAATCTATACTAGCAGTTTTGGTTCAAAGATTAAACTAGACACCGTGTCTAATTTGATAAAGGTAGGCTATTTAACCAAAGCACCACTCTTAAATTAAAAGCCTATAAAAGCATGATCAATACATCCGAACTTCAAACTAACCACCATGTTTAATTTAAAAGATGTATGACCAACACTCCTAAACCAAAACATACTGGTATAGAGCGAAGAAGAATGAAAGGATAACAGGAATCATCCAACGGAGGTGAAAACATTTTGTAGTGAACAAGAGAACCATATGGTATTTTTCTTTTATTTATTTTTCTTCTTTTCTTTTTGTGCAAGGTAACAAAAAGTGATGAGAGTGCAAGATACATGTTACCTTGTGGGGGTCCTCCCCCAAGCTAGCTCAAAGCCTAAGGTTTGGGGTTATGCCCCTATGCTTTTTGGCTTTTCCTGCATGGTTAGGATATGGTAGATCACGAGTGGACTTACCATCCCTCGTGATTACCGCATTCACATTTTCAACTAAAATCTTAGGTTGCCCCGAGATATTTTCAAAATCATATGCAGGAATTGCAGCGGCTATTTGAGCAAATTGGTTTTTAAATATTTTATTTAAGCTTAATTGATTATTAAGGGAGGACATTAAACCTTCTATTTTTGAATTAATATTTTTTTTAAAAAAAATCATTGTTAGAGGCAAGTTACTTTGTCAAGTTTTTATTCATTTGAGCTTGCCCTAAAAGATCTTCCAAGGAAGGTTGATTCGAATTGTAATTGAAATTGGAGTTCAAATTACCTCCTTGAAATGGTGATCGTGATTGGTTGTTCCACCCGTTATTACCTCCTTGTGGATAGAACCCATTATTGATGTAGACGTCGTCCTCATGGCTCTTAGGGCAATTGTTTAGCAGGCGTGTCGCAGACTCGCAGTACATAATAGTTTAGCAAAGCAAGGCAAGCACTACCAGAGAACAAATTTTAGAACGATGTCCCAATTTAGTATTAGCTTTGGCATTTTTTTGGCTCCTGGGACTAAAGGATCCTTTAGTCCCAGTTGGTAATACCAAACAGGACTAAAGGTTCCTGCCCAACGGTCGTCCGCGGGGCAGGGATCTTTAGTCCCGGCTGGTATTACCAACCGGGACTAAAGGTTTAGTCCCGGTTGGTAATACCAGCCGAGACTAAAGCTTTTAGTCCTGGTTTGGGTGATGCCCCAGAAATAAAGATTAATCTTTAGTCCCGGTTTGGCCCCTTAACTGGGACTAATTATCTCAGCCTACAGACCAGCTCATTTCTTCCTCCCCGAGCCTGAGCCATTCCATTCAAACTCACTGCCTCTATTCTTCAGCTTGCTGTTATTCTTGCTCTCTCCCCCTCCATTGGTGTTGCTCTTCAATTTTGGAGGTAACAAACTTAATCCTCTTATGTTTTATCAGTAGCTTATCTTATTTTGCGATGTAGATACATGTGTAACTTTATATGTTGGACTTTATTATGATTTTATATGTCATTTTTAGCTCAAAATCACATGATGATTTGCATATATGTTTGGATAAACAAAAGTTAAATTAGTTCATCAAAATCATGCCTCGCTCGTCCTCGCTGGAGCACGCGCCTACTCGTCCCCGGTGGCTTACGTGATCTTAGAATTAATTTTTCCATGAAATGAAAAACTTAGAAAATAGTTAGAAAATTATAGAAAATCCGTACTAGTTGAACTTGCGGACCGTGTTCAGCTCGGCGAGCATGTTCTCTGTCGAGCGGTAACGGACGTCAAGGAGGAGCTTTGATTTTACGAGGGAGAGCGACAACGGTCGTGGAAGACCGTGTTCCCTTCCTCGTAGAATCGGAGCTCTTCCTTCGCCAAGTACGGTACCGTCCGGTGGAGAAATGCTCGCCGAGATGATCACGTAAGCAAGGTCAACTAGTACGGATAGTTATTTATTGAAACGTGTTTTTGAGCTATGTGATTTCTATGTCATTTTTAGCTCAAAATCACATGATGATTTACAATAGTAAAATCACTTGATAGTTTGGTATTTTACTATTATACATAGTACATATTTCATGGTTTAGTTAGATAAATAAATAATTTTAGCTTTATTTAAATATATTATTTTAGAAAATGTGAAATTTACACTAGTTTGCAAAAATAAGTATAGAAAGTAGATGACAACTGGTACCGGATCCTCGGCCTCTCGTTCAGTTGCAAAACGACTGAGGCCAGAACTCCCTCTCATTATCTGCGGCAAGTGTAAGCAGAAGATTGTGATGGAGTACCGAGTCAAGAGATAGAGACCCAATAAAGGTCATGTTTTCTACAAGTGCCCGAATCACGATGTGAGTTTCTTACGCATTTGATTATTATGGCTAATTGACCTGCTTTTCTCGAATATTTTTGACTAAATATTTTTTAGCTTTAATTTCAGTGGGAGGGCAATGGATGCAATGGTTGGTACTGGGAGAAAGATTATGCTACATACGTGCAGAATTCGGATGCGCTTGAGGTAGCGGCTGCTGATGATGAGGCAGTGAGCCAGCAGGAGAAGCTTATTGATATTCAACAGAAGAATAATTTGTCTGTTTTAGTTGCGTACGGTCATGAAATAATTATGTTACTAAAGTGCATTGTAGTTTTAGTTTGTTTAGTGATAGTTGGGATTGCTTACGTTGTAGCCAGGCTTAGTTAATTAATCAACCGTGTGTGTGTCATCTATGTTGTGTAATAAAATACTTAATTATGTTCAAGGTTTTCATAATTTGTCGTGTAATGCAGATTATATTACGCCATTGGATGTACAATGCCGATCACCGCTCCCAAGACTTTATTGAGGGCATGCACTATTTCTTAGGTGTGGCCAAGGCAAATAAGTGGGATGGTTTCATGTGCTGTCCATATGCCATATGTAAGAATTTAAAGGAATATTCAAGCTCAATGAGTCTTCATTCACATTTACTTAAGTCAGGTTTCATGTCAAACTATATATGTTGGACTAAGCATGGAGAAAGCAGGGTCATGATGGAAGAAGGTGAAGGAAAAGATTTAGACATTGATGACATTATTGCTCAGTATGTGCCTTTGATGATACTACATGAGGGGAGATGAAGAAGAGGTAGCGGCAGAAGATGATCTCGGTGATGCTCTTGGCGATGCCATTCGTGATGCACAACAAGAATGCGAAAGTGAAAAAGAGAAAGTTAAGTTCGAGCGCATGCTTGAGGATCATAGGAAGTTGCTATACCCGACGGTCGAAGAGGGGCAAAAAAAGTTGGGTACAACACTGGAATTGCTACAGTGGAAGGCAAAGAATGGTGTATCCGACAAGGCATTTGGGAATTTATTGAACCTCATAAAGAAGATGCTTCCAAAGCCAAATGAATTGCCCACCACTATGTACAAAGCAAAAAAGGTTGTCTGTCCTTTGGGATTAAAAATCCAGAAGATACATGCATGTCCTAATGACTACATCCTCTACCATGGCAATGAATACGAGAATTTGGATGAATGCCCGGTATGTAAAGCAGCGCGGTATAAGATCAGGCGCGATGATCCTGGTGACGTCGAGGGTGAACAACGTCCTAGAAAGAAAATCCCTGCCAAGGTTATGTGGTATGCTCCTATAATACCATGCTTAAAACATTTGTTCAGAAATAAAGACCATGCAAAGTTGTTGCGGTGGCATAAAGAAGACCGTAAGGTAGACAATATGCTGAGACACCCAGCTGATGGGTCCTAGTGGAGAGCGATAGATAGAGAATTTCCAGAGTTTGCAAATGAGGCTAGAAACTTAAGGTTTGCCTTAAGTACAGATGGTATGAATCCTTTTAGGGAGCAAAGCACTAGTCATAGCACTTGGCCAGTTACTCTATATATCTACAACCTTCCTCCATGGTTATGCATGAAGTGGAAGTTCATTATGATGCCGATCCTCATCTAAGGTCCAAGGCAACCTGGCAATGACATTGATGTCTATCTGAAGCCATTAGTTGAAGAACTTATAGTTTTATAGAACAAACCAGGTGTACGTGTCTAGGATGAGTACAAACAAGAACACTTTGACCTACGAGCAATGTTGTTCATAACAATCAATGACTGGCCAGCTTTAAGTAATCTTTCAGGTCAGACAAACAAAGGATGTGAAAGTAGTATTTGGAAAGGGACAAGGCAGCGAATCTATTCCCAAAGATGCTAAGGGACATGCACCCATGTAAAAGAAGAAGTCCATCTTTTGAGAGCTACCCTATTGGCAAGTCCTAGAGGTCTACAACGCAATCGACGTGATGCACCTAACAAAGAATCTTTGTATGAACCTGTTAGGATTCATGGGTGTGTATGGGAAGCCAAAGGATTCACTTGAAGCACGCCAGGACTTGCAGGACATGAAAGAACGAGACAACCTTCATCCAAAGAAGACAGATGATGGACGTCATTACTTAAATCCTGCTAGCTACACGCTTAGCAAAGAAGAGAGGGACAACATGTTCGAATGTCTAAGCAGCATCAAGGTCCCATCGGGATTCTCCTCCAATATAAAGGGTATAATAAATGTGCCAGAGAAGAAATTCCTAAACTTAAAGTCCCACGACTGCCACGTGCTTATGACGCAATTGCTTCTAGTTGCTTTAAGAGGAATTCTACCTCCACATGTACATCTAGCCACCGTGAAGCTATGTGCATTCCTCAATGCAATTTGTCAGAAGGTAATCAATCCAATGAAACTAGCTACTCTACAGAATGATGTGGTTCAATGTCTTGTCAGCTTTGAGTTGGTGTTCCCTCCATCCTTCTTTAATATCATGACACACCTCCTAGTTTATTTGGTGAAGGAGATTAGTATTCTTGGACCTGTGTTCTTACATAACATGTTCCCCTTCAAGAGGTTTATGGGAGCCTTGAAGAAATATGTGAAAGTCCATTCTAAGCCTGAAGGAAGCATCGCCCAGGGCTATAGAACAAAGGAGGTCATTGAGTTTTGTGTTGACTTTATTCCTGACCTTGCCTCGATTGGTGTTCCCGAATCACGACACGAGGGGAGACTCAGTGGTAAAGGAACTTTAGGGAAGAAAACATATATTGGCATGGAAGACGATTATTTCAATAAAGCACACTACACAGTTCTTCAAAACTCATCATTGGTGCATCTGTACATCAAGATACATAAGGAGTTCTTACGATCTAAGTTTCTAGGGAAGACTGAAGCTTGGATTAGGTGTCAGCATATGGAAAGTTTCTGTGGTTGGTTGCGAAAAGAATGTTAAGGTGATGACAATATTGATGAGCAACTGTATTTGTTGGCTAGGCAACCATCGTGGCATATCCTCACGTACCAAGGGTACGAGATAAATGGGAATACATTTTACACAGTTGCCCAAGATAAAAGGAGCACCAATCAAAATAGTGGTGTTCGCATAGATGGCATAGATCCAAATGGGAATATACAAACATATTATGGCCGCATAGAAGATATATGGGAACTAGACTATGCACCTAATTTTAAAGTCCCTTTGTTTCGGTGCCAATGGGTGAAGCTGACCGGAGGAGGGGTAACAGTCGACAAAGAGTATGGAATGACAACAGTGGACCTCAACAATATTGGGTACAAAGACGAACCAATCGTCCTTGCTGTCGATGTGAGTCAGATGTTCTATGTGAAAGACATGTCTACAAAATCAAAGAGAGGAAAAAACGAAGACATCAACTCAATGATCAATGAGCCAAAGCGCCATATAGTTCTTTCTAGGAAAATAAATATAGTGGGAATTGAAGACAGGTCAGACATGTTAGAAGATTATGAAAGAAATATCTGAATTCCACCCTTCATAGTGAAGAAAGATCCAAGCATCATGTTAAATGATGAAGACACTCCATGGTTATGGCAAGATCATAACCAAGGGTCATACGTCAAGAAGAAATTCACTGTTGTGCCCACATGATACAACGATGCACTGTTGTGACATAGTTTTAGAAAGTCTATATGAGATTCAAGAATTTATGACTAGTGTTTGATAAAACTTTCTCAAATGGAAAAATGAGCTATGTAACAATTGTAGATCTTGCTGAGATGATCAAACTTGGTATTCAGAGTTTTTTCATCTGAGGTCATTTAGTGTCTCATTTGAGCAAGTTTGACCAAGTCAAATTTGGTCAAATGAAAAAACAACATTTTGACTCTAGTATTATGAACTCTAAATGACTTCAAATTGAAAAGTTTTGAATACCAAGTTTGTTAAAATCATCAAGATCTACAATTGTTGTTTTGGTCAACTTTCCATTTGAGATAGTTTGGACAGTTCAAATTTGTGATGTTTAAATTCCGACACCTACAAACTAGTTTTTAGAACCCTAGATTGTCTCAAATTGAAAAGTTTTGAATACCAAGTTTGTTCAGCTAATCAAGATCTACAATCCTTATATAGGTCATTTTTTCATTTGAGAAAGTTTAAATAAAATGTAGTTTAAATTTTACAAGTGTGTGACATAGTTTTAGAAAGTCTATATGAGATTCAAGAATTTATGACTAGTGTTTAATAAAACTTTCTCAAATGATAAAATGAGCTATGTAACAATTGTAGATATTGATGATATGATCAAACTTGGTATTCAGAGTTTTTTCATCTGAGGTCATTTAGTGTCTCATTTGAGCAAGTTTGACCAAGTCAAATTTGGTCAAATCAAAAAACAACACTTTGACTCTAGTATTATGAACTCTAAATGACTTCAAATTGAAAAGTTTTAAATACCAAGTTTGTTAAAATCATCAAGATATACAATTGTTGTTTTGGTCAACTTTCCATTTGAGATAGTTTGGATGGTTCAAATTTATGATTTTTAAATTTTGACGCCTACAAACTAGTTTTCGGAACCCTAGATTGTCTCAAATTGAAACGTTTTGAATACCAAGTTTGTTCAGCTCATCAAGATATACAATCTTTATATAGGCCATTTTTTCATTTGAGAAAGTTTGAACAAAATTTAGTTCAAATATCACAAGTGTGTGACATAGTTTTAGAAAGTCTATATGAGATTCAAGAATTTGTGACTAGTGTTTGATAAAACTTTCTCAAATGGGAAAATGAGCTATGTAACAATTGTAGATCTTGCTGAGATGATCAAACTTGGTATTCAGAGTTTTTTCATCTGAGGTCATTTAGTGTCTCATTTGAGCAAGTTTGACCAAGTCAAATTTGATCAAATGAAAAAATAACACTTTGATTCTAGTATTATGAACTCTAAATGACTTCAAATTGAAAAGTTTTGAATACCAAGTTTGTTAAAATCATCAAGATCTACAATTGTTGTTTTGGTCAACTTTCCATTTGAGATAGTTTGGATGGTTCAAATTTGTGATTTTTAAATTTTGACGCCTACAAACTAGTTTTCGGAACCCTAGATTGTCTCAAATTGAAAAGTTTTGAATAACAAGTTTGTTCAGCTCATCAAGATATACAATTGTTGTTTTGGTTAAATTTCCATTTGAGAAAGTTTAGATGGTTCAAATTTATGATTTTTAAATTTCAACATCTATAAACTAGTTTTCGGAACCTTAGATTGTCTCAAATTGAAAAATTTTGAATATTAAGTTTGTTCAACTCATCAAGATCTGCAATCCTTATATAGGCCATTTTTCATTTGAAAAAGTTGTAGAATAAAAATACTATATTTTTTTATTTTTATAGGTTCAACAAAAAATTCCTGTCATTTTTGTCAAAAAACCGAGAAAAAATTGAAACATTGACGTTACAATAATGTGATAATAAATTTCCTATCGAATAATATTAGTTTTATTAATTTTAAGTTACAAATATATTTTTGCATTAACAAAATACTTAGTATTAGTAACATTTATATTCTATATTCATAAAAGAAATTAAAAACTTTAGGTTACAAAATTTTCCTATTTACAATAAATAATTATTTAATCAATAGTATTTTTTAAAATAAATATTGCAAAGTATTGAAGTTGCTATAGAATTAATTAGTATTAAACAAGGAGAACAAAATCAAAATCCCAGGCCTTTCCAATTACTTTGGCGGGCCGCCAAAATTTTCAGGCCTTCAGTCCCGGCCCAGGCCAGGAACTGGTAATAAAGGGTGGGCGGAATTGCCCGCCCAAAAATACATTTAGTCCCGGCTGGTAACTCTAATGGGGACTAAAGATCCTTTAGTCTCGGCTGGTAAGCCGAGCAGGGACTAAAGGGTTGGACCTTTAGTCCCGGTTCAACTTACCAGCCGGGACTAAAGGATCTTTAGTCCCGGCTGGTGTTACCAGCCAGAACTAAAGGGTCCCGGCCCATATATATCGAACGGTTCCTATGTTCATCTTCTACTTTTTGATCTACAACGTCGATCTCGTCTCTGCCGCGCCCGGCTGCGTCGAGCTCTACCGCACCGCAGTCGTCGTCTACCCCCGCCCGGCCTCGTCGTCGAGCCCCGCCCGACGGCCGTCGAGATCGTCTCCACCGTACGTCGTCCTCGCACGGCTCAGCTCGGCTCCGTGGCCGGCCAGCACGCCCGCCATGGCCATCCGCCCCTAGCCTGCTAGCTATAGCTCGGTCATATTTTTTTAGATAGTTTTTTAGATAGTTTTTTAGGTAGTGTTTGATATATATGTTAGATTAAAATGTATTAAAATTTAATTAGTAGTTTATTCTTAGTTTTTTAGATAGTTTTTTATATATGTTAATTATATTTAAATGTATTAAAATTTAATTAGTACTTTATTTAGATAGTTTTTTAGATAGTTTTTATTATAGTTTTTTATATATTTAGTAATTATTATTCTATCTCTCTCTATATATGTGTTAGATTTAATTTTGATTTAGTAATTCTATCTATGTATATATGTTAGGTTTAATTAGATTTAGTAATTAATTCTATCTAGAGATTCTATATGTATACATATATATGTACTTAATTATTTCTATGTGTATATATACATGTACTTAATTATTTCCATGTGTTGAGAGAGAGAGAAAATTGTATCTAGAGAGACAATCTATGTGTTATCACATGCATATCTAGAGATATATACATATGCACTTATTCTATGTGTTGAGAGAGAGAGAGAAAATTGTATCATTCTATGTGTATATATACATGTATTTATTTCCATGTTTTTGGATCCAAAATGTTTTTGATTCAATTCCAAAGCCTATACCTTATTATTGTTTATCCTTATGAAATATTATGTGTTATTATATTTAATTGGATTTAGTAATTCTATATGTGTTGTCACATGTACTTATGTTATGTGCCATAGTAATTCTATCTATGTCTTGAAGATACAAATGGCTGCTCCGGATGATAACTTGAATGATGACATAATGGCGGATATTATCAACGCCGGCACCAATACGGATGTAGATGACATGAGTCAGTACTTTGCTGATTATGAGGATATCCTGAATATCCCGGTGGTTGAAGATCAACAGATTATCGCGCAAGAAAATACTGGCGAGGTATATTCGATTATCTATCATCTCTTATAGATGCATGCGTACATATATTTGTTGTTAATCGTTGTATTTCTACTCATGTAGCCGGTCTCTGGATCTACATCAACCACTGACAAGAGTAGGAAAGTCTGAGGGCCAAAAAAGCCATTAGAGGGCCGTTTCATAATATCAGAATTTGACACCGACACCGGCAAACCATTGGGATCACATGCTCAGACATATGTCAATCAATGTGGGTTCATTGTAAGGGATAGGATCCTAGTTAGTGCTCGTGAATGGAAGCAGAAGATATCTGCTCCTAATGTTAGTTTTGTATCTGATCGTGACAAGAATCTAGCTTGGAGAGATATCACTCAGCATTTTACATTACAAGCAGATGATGCTTTGAAGGAGCTAGTGAGGCATTAGACAATGAAGAAGATGGCAACATTATTCAAGAGTTGGAAGAAGACATTGTATAAAAAGTTTATCTTGAAGAATGAAACGCCGGATTTCAATGCTAAGGCGTTTGTCAAGTTGGAGTCCCATTGGGATAACTTCGTATAATATAAGACATCTCAAGAGAGTGAGGAACGTGTGATGAGGAATTAGCAGAATGCCTGACAGAAGCAATACCATCATCGCATGGGATCAGGTGGTTATAGGAGTGCTATTCCCAAGTGGCAGAACCTAGAAGCAGAGATTACTGCCAAAGGAATCATACCTGAAACAATAGAGAAGAACTGGTCTCAATGCACAAAGAATTGATTCTACGCTCATGGGGGAAGCCTAGACCCAGACACTAGCAAGCTAATTTTTGGCCAAAAATTTGAGAGAGCAACACAGAGACTAGCTCATGCTAGGGAAGAAGCTGATAGTGGTGTTTTCAAGCCCAATAGAGAAAATGATGAATTGACATATGCCCTAGAGAATCCCGAACACGGTGGTCGAACAAGAGGCTATGGGGCGGTTCCATGGCTACAAGCATTCCTAGCAGACAAGGATACCTACAGAAGCCG
Source organism: Miscanthus floridulus (assembly GCF_019320115.1). Lineage (NCBI taxonomy): Eukaryota > Viridiplantae > Streptophyta > Magnoliopsida > Poales > Poaceae > Miscanthus > Miscanthus floridulus. The sequence continues at coordinate 109,898,607 of NC_089595.1, forward strand.
CCAGAGAAAAAAGGATGAGGAGGCAGACCGAATTCGTGTATTAGAGCAATTTGTTAATGAGTCATGACAAGCATTGCTTGAATCACATGAACGAGAAAAATCTCTTGAGGCAAGAATGCAGGAGGAGATCAAGAGGCAAGTGCAGCTAGCAATGAGTCAAATGCAATTGCAATCAATGCCGAGAGTCACCATTAGCCCTGTTGGTCAGATGAAAAGCAGTTGTGCTTCCACGGAGCTGTCAGTTATTCAAGGTGACGCTGGGTTGCGCTTCCCTGTTGATGACATTACCGAGCCTCTAACAACATGTGAGCTGCACATTCCAGATGGTAATAATGCATCAATCATGGGGCTATCGGGGTTGTATCTCTAATAGATCGAACGAAGACACCAAGAATCCATGGGTCATTTATTCAACCTGGATATGCTAGCGTCTCGATCGATAGAGTGCTCAAAGGTTACATCAATGTTCCTCTTGACATTGAAGGCGGTGATGGGGAGAAGACACTAGGAGAAGCAGAGAAGACATTTATTCAATGGCGCAAACGCTTCATCATCATTCCTAGGGCGCCACCGCTTCCCCTACCTCACCCTAGGTACGAATGAAAGTGAATGAAATATTATTTTCCATTAATTTTATATTGGCTTCAAAAATAATTGACCCACAACTTGTTTTTGTAGCAGGGTCTCCCCCCCAGCCTAGCCCAATCATTCATTCCCCATCTCATCATAGCATCACGGGGGGCGAGACGACTTCATCCCCACGGTGATCTCCAACTCCTACACCGGTCCCATCGCCTCCACAACGATCTCCAACTCCTACACCGGCCCCACCGCCTCCACAACGATCTCCGACGCCTCCACACCGGACTCCAACACCGGCCTCATCGCCTCCATGCTGGTCTCCAACACCGCCCCCACCCCCTCCACAGCGACGCACTACAAAGACGTTTAAGGTCCCGACGGCAAAGAAGACCCCAAAAAAGAGTTATTTCTCAAGAAATACTTCCTGAAAAGACTAATGAGCAAATAGCAGCTAAAGAAGACAAAAAAGTGAAAGATTTTTTTATAGATATCCAAAAGCAGAGACAAGCGAAGCTTAAGGAGAAGCCGTACTTTTACATACCACGAGATCAGCTGAGGCAGAAGGTCAAAGCTCACAAAAAAGATGCTTGAAGTTCGTAAGCCTCCGCCACTATCAGACTATGACCGCTCCCTCATGAAGTCACATGATGCACATAAGAAAAGGAAAAGAGCATCAGGGAAGGATGTCCCACAGCTCGGACAACAGAAGCAACCAATGCAAAATCTTGTTGTTGCTAATGAATATGGTTCCAACATAGAAGTCTATCGACCAGACAACTCTGGAGAAGTGTCGGTTCAAGACCTTAATGCTTTTTTTGAACTAACTGGTTTAACCTTGGATCAATTGACGGGCAAAGCTCTAATCCAGAACCTAGAAGTTGATACCTGGAAGACTTATAAATTTGGCAAAAGTCTGTACAACCCTGCGGCTCTGAATGAATTGGGTACGCAAATGTACTTGCTCAACAAGTGGTACATGCAGGCATGTGGCAGGGGTGAGCAGTGGATCTTTGTCAGATTTAGAGACCATCATTACTTCCGTGGCGATGACATCTTACATATTAGTTTCGAAGAATTGCATCAACTATACCACTTGGACGCTCTGGACAAATCAATCATTAGCTCCTTTTGTTTGTAAGTGATTCTTACTTTTTATTTAATAAACTCACTTCTATGCGTACGTGTATATAATTATCCTCACATGTAACTTATATTTATATACAGATTCTAGATGTCAGAGCTCCAAAGAATACAAGACACCAATATTAACTTCATTGATCCTTATATCGTATTCAAAACCGATATTATTGTCAAGGAGCACTGGGTATCTGAAGCACAGACGAATATCATGAAGTTTTTCGTGAAGCAGCACGACAAGACAACAATACTTTTCCCATACAACTTTGAGTAAGTGTTAATAATAATGTAGTCTACACATTTTTTGTAATATCAATACAACTTATATGCTTGTACGTGTGTGTATAAACCAATGCATGTTTTACTGGATACTCATTGTCATTGAGTTAAACTCAAGTCGGTTAGTAATCTTGGACTCATTGAGAAAAGAGCGGGCACTATACCAAGATATGATAGACATTATTCAGGGATAATTTCGATCTCTCGCACACAACTATTATTGAATAGACTTTGCCATAATTTATTAACGATCGTACATTATTGGTCGCACAGAGTTTGGAAAGAGTTTATTCGGCAACATCGTAAGGATTGCAAGGCACCACTTAATGTAGTTGAAATACCAGTAAGTTGTACTATATATACTTCCCCACATGTTTAATTACTATATCGTACTTCAATTTACGTGTGAGATGATGAGAATAATCTTCTTCTCGTACAGTGGTGTTTGTGGTAGGAACCAGGTAATAACTTATGTGGATACTACGTTTGTGAATTTATCACTGCACACATAAGAAGAACTCCTAAAGATGTCCTCAAAGTACGTATATATTAATTTTTTATTTATTTTTAAATAAATATATATATGTATTAATACTTTTCCTTTTATTTCAAATGCAAGACTGAATGGTTGAAACAAAGGGTTATGCAAAAAGACCATCTGAAAGCAGTTCAAGAGTCAACAGCAGGATTTCTTCTAAAAAAAGTGCTAAATCCTAACGACGAGTTCTACTTTGATCCTAAGGAATAAATGATGTAAATTAAATGTTTATTGATATCGTTATTTTCGAGAACAAGATTATGAAAGTGTTGTATATATACATATATATATCTATAATATATATAGTTTCATACTTTATTCGAATATAATAATGCTCGAGATGAGAATTAGATGTAATTATATGCGTGCGTGTATTTATATTAGCAGCGTAGAATACGTACATAAAAATATATTATATATTAAACAAATATGTGTAACTGAACTAAAAACAAATTAAACAAAAAAAAGAAAAAGAAAAGGAATATTTAGTCCCGGTTGGGGTTACCAACCGGGACTAAAGGGTACGGCCACGTTTGCTCGGCTGGAGGGCCTTTAGTCCCAGTTGGTAACACGAACCAGGACTAAAGGTCCCTCTTCAGTCCTGGCTCGATGACCCGGGACTGAAGGTTCCACCTTTAGTCCCGGGATCGTTGTCCCGGCGCGGTAACCGGGACTAAAGACCGTTACTGCCCGGGACAACAAGTCCATCCTGTAGTAGTGAAGGTGGAGCAAAGCTAAACATCATAGTACATAATAGTTCATTGTCCAACGACACCAAACAATGTTTTTGACATCACAATACATAATAGTTCATCATCCAACAACACCAAATGATGATTTTGACATCACAATACATAACAAACATCCACAGTTCATTATCCACGCGAAACAAGGCGGGTGGCGGGTAATGGAAGAAATCACATCCAACGTAGTACTCACTTATCACACCAAACATCACAGTACTCACCTACAGGTAATAAACGCGTTTGTCAACCCTCTGCGGTGGACTCTCCTTAAACTACTAATTCTAGCACGGCCATGAATGCTATAACAGTGAATCATTACATTCAGTTCTTGTTAACCGCCTCCTGAACCCTAGCCACTCATTAACCGATTTAGTTTTCTCTTCTTTCTTGCACCAATAAGTATAAAGAATTTCTACAAGCTTATAACTTTTGTTCCCATTGACCGATTTAGTTTTCCCTTCTTCCTTGCACCAATAAATATACATAATTTCTACTAGCTTATAACTTTTGCTCCCATGGACTGATTTAGTTTTCTCTTCTTCCTTGCACCAATATATACATAATTTCTACTAGCTTATAATACTCCCATTGACCGATTTAGTTTTCGCTTCTTCCTTGCACCAATGATTTTATATACAATATCGTATAACTTATACTCCCTCTGCCCCAATATATAAGGTGCAACCACCTCCGGTTCAAAGACCAATGAACGCATTTAATTCTCTCTCAACACTAGTACTAGTGCATCGATCTATGTGCCTCTAGAAAGAGCACGCCTTATATTATGGGACATGTATAAAAAGTGGTTACGCCTTATGTATTGGGATGGAGTGAAGAGAAAGAGAGAGAGCTAAATGAGTAAGATGGAGAGTCACCCCACCTTCCCACTCGTCCGCTTTAGCTTTTTTATTTTTGCTCAGAAGCACAAGACCCAATAGCTGAATTCAACTAAAGTGTGGCCCAACTACATCTTAGGCCTAGCACATGACTCTCGTCTATACCGAGACAGTCTAGGGATGATTTTATCTTTGGATAGTCTTTCGTGTCTAACCCTCGCTCGAACCTCTATGACCCTGTCTTTGATCCCTTGACACCTTCTTTTCATAATTGAGCCTTTGCCCTTGTTTAGTTCGCGAAATTTGGATTTTGGGGCTACTGTAGCACCTTCGTTTTTATTTGGTAAATAGTGTCCAAACATTGACTAATTAGGCTTAAAACGTTCGTCTCGCAATTTCCCACCAAACTGTGCAATTAGTTTTTCTTTTCGTCTACATTTAATGCTCCATGCACGGGCCGCAAACATTCGATGTGACAGGTACTGTAGCAACTTTTTGGATTTTGGGGTGGAACTAAACAAGGGCTTTGTTAAAAACACTCAAGTAGTCAAAGTAGGCGAAGTAGTCCATGTTGGCAAGGTAGCTGTAGATGATCACGACAGTCTTCAAGCTTTCACTCACGTGCTCCATGCTCCAGGGAAGGCTTTCGTCTTTAAGCGGATTACTTGTCTAATGCACTCCTCACCAACCCCTCATGGTTAGCGCTTGTGAGAAACCCTTTCGGTTGCGTGAAGCAAAAGACGTAGGCATGAATTAAAAATTCTTTTTCTGGCGTCGTTGTCCTAACAACCGAACGAGCGCAGGAGGAGGTTGGAGTTGGATTGCTGATTTTTCTATTGCGGGGCCCATCTTCTTACCGGATGTGCATTGTGTGAGTGGGGGGAATTACTACTACCGTTGTTCCTTGGGCCCACCTTCCTACCGGATGTACATTGTTGATGCTTTTACCGGGTAGTAGCGTTGCTTCCGGTATCAACTATTACCTCCTCTTCTTCTACTAAACAACATATATGTCTTCGACAACCTACCCATATGTTATTTAATTAAATAGATAAACATATACACTCATACACATCATAGATTACACAAACTAGGTTTGGCTCGGGTCTGAGTGCTACTTTACTTTCCGGGAAAGGAAGGGAAGGACAGGTTTCGAAGCCACATGTGTTCATAGCCATATATTTTGGAATATTATGGCAAAATATGTAGTGCAAACTGCATGCTAGGCGAAAGCATGAAACAAATTCAAAAAAAAAATGATCTTTCAAATCTTTTTAAAATTCGGTATCGCGATAGTATATATAAATATGTACTCACATGCTAAAGTTGAGATGCAAACTTGCTTTTTAAAAAAATTTGTACGAAAATGACAAATTTCAGATATATGTGCGCAAGAAGACAAAATACTAGTCCTAGTCTTAAGAATTTTGTCTTCTGGTGCACATGCATATGAAATTGGTCATTTTCATATGAATTCGCATGTGAGTACATATTTGTATGAATTGTTAATGTGTCCAATTTCAGATTTTTTGAACAACCAAAATATGTTTTATGAATTTGTTTCTATGTTTTTACCTAGTAGGTAATTTGCATTATATATTGCCGGAATATTATGACAAGAGTGTTGTATGTTTGATTGTGCTTGAATGGCCTATATCCCCGAAAAATGTCATATCCTGCCCTGCAACCAAAAGAACCAAGCAACATCGTCAAAAAGACACGGAGATGGAGTTTGATATGTGTTTATATGTATTAATTATCTTTCAAAAAGCGAATTGAGCCTAGCCCTCAATTGGTTAGGTTTTTGTGGTGGAACTTGTTGACCCGGGTTCAAACCCTCGACTTGATACGAGATTTAATGTGTTATGTTTTCAGTGGTACGAGATATGAGATTTAACGTTTCCGTCGTGCGTATCATTCTATAAAATGCCTTGCCAATCACTATGTTCTCTGCTATAAAATCGAGTTTTATACAAATGAAACTCTCGATTTCCAACTCCAATGAGTCATTAAATTAAATATTATAGAATTATAGAATAAAACCATACAATGAGAGGAGTCATTTCATCTATTTTTTATTGCAATCTATCTTATCTTGACACTATCTTTGCCGAGTTCAAGCTTACTAAAGGTGGTGAAACATACCTATAAGCATACCAAGTTTAGAACTACTACTAGCATATTATTCATCATATAGCTAACAACCAGCAAGCATGGTATCTCAAACATCATAACTATAAACATACCTTACTACTAAGGGGGTGTTTGGTTCCTACAGGAAAATTTTAGTCCCTGTCCCATCGGATGTTTGGACACATGCATGAAGTATTAAATATAGACGAAAAAAATAACTAATTGCACAGATTGTGGCTAATTTGCGAGACGAATTTTTTAAGCCTAATTAGTCCATGATTTGACAATGTGGAGCTACAGTAAATATGTGCTAATGGCGGATTAATTGGGCTTAATAAATTCGTCTCGTAAATTAGTCTCCATCTATGTAATTAGTTTTATAATTAACTCATATTTAGTTCTCCTAAATAGCATCCGAACGTCCGATGTGACATGGACTAAAATTTAGTCCATGGAACCAAACACCCCCTAAACTTTCACTAATCCTTTGTATATAAACCTATATATTAATTTTTAAATAGTGTGGCAAACATCTACTTTAAAGCCAAAATTTGTCTAGGTGATATGTGATGACAAAACATGACTACTGTAGAAATATTACATGCTAAGGTTTTATAAATTAATTATTACAACCAAAACAAGTTTTAATTGCAATTAAGCATGTGAGAGTAAGATAAATATATATGTATGTATATCAACATTTTCTATAAACATATGGCCATATTAAGGTTCCTTAGGTTACAACAACATCATTCAAAGCTATTGGAACCACATTTTCTATTTTCACACATGTATATTATTTATAAATCATTTAACAAGCACAAACCTAGGTAAATCAATAACTCAATCATGTTGCATCCAGTAAATCTGAAATTTTTACCACAGCACAAGAATCACATGAATAGCCTATCATAACAATTTCACATCAATTGGAGCACAAAATCTATGGATATGAATTAAACACAGAAAACCCCAAAAGAGCATAGATATAATTCTACTACAAAAACTTTCTACTAAAACATGCCATATTATAGTTTCGCTGCATATATCTACTCACAAGGATTCTAAAATATCTTCATTTTCCATTTTATGATTTTCTACGCATTTTTAGAGTTTCAGTCAGTTTCTTGAAGAAGAAAAAAGAGAAACCTTGTAGCGTACTATTCATGTGAGTCACTGATTTCACACTTAGGGCTCGTTCGTTTGGCCTGGAACAGAGCCCAAGAACCATTCCGGCTAGGAAGCATATACAAATTAGAGAAGCAATCCTACTTGACTAGTTCCAGATCATGGTTCCCCAGGAATCAAACAACCCCTTAGGCCCTTCCATTTCTTCTTATTTGAGCGCGCTGAGAAAATTGTATATTTGGAACTCCAATCGTCACCTTTTTGTAGATTTAGGAATCCAAACGTCAACTTTGTAAAAATATGTCTCTAAACATTGGACTCTTGATTTTCTTGACATTATGTGTATTTTCCCTCTTTTATAATATTCTCCCATGTATTTGGCACCTGAGCGGGTGTATTTGCCCTTCTGTGATTTTGCGCTGTTCTATACGTACGTGGGGCAGGGTTCGCACCTGAGGGAGGCAAGCTGGGTTGGTTACATATGTGATTTGTAGCCTTGCTGGCTGGCTGGCAGGCATCCAGGTCCCGACCAGGGCTACGGCGGGGGACGCCAGGGCTCCGGCAAGCGGGTGGCCATCTAGGTCGTCGGGAGGTTGGCCGTCCATGGCCGGCGCGGAGATCTCGACGGCGCGTCGAGGTCGAGAAGGGCGACAGTGGGAAGATCGAATGTCGCGGGATTAGGGCGGACTAACGAAGATCAAACGTCGGAAGACTCGATCTCGTATCCATGCAGGTAGAAGGCCACAGGGCCAAATACGTCCGCTCAGGTACCAAATACATGAAGGAATAGTATAAAAGGAGAAAATACACATAATGTCAAGAAAATCTAAGAGTCCATGTTTGAAGGCCTATTTTTATGAAGTCGACGTTTGAAGTCCTAATACTGCGAAGCGCGACGATTGGAGTCCCAGATATGCAATTTTCTCGCACGCGAGGTCCCTAGAGGCTGTAGGGAGCAGAGTAGTGCTCAGGGATGGCGATTCCGGCTAGGATGGCAGTCGTCGTCGACAGTGAAGGGGCGGGGGAACCTCAGGGGCCTGCGCCCTTCCACGGAGGAGCTCGGCTCGGTCCGAATTGGCCCGAGGCAGCCTGGCCACGCGAACCCATGGCTCCACGGTGGAGCGGCACAGCAACGGGGCGACAAAGCGGGACTGAAACGGGGTCGCTCCACGTGCAGCACGGTGCGGCGAAGGTGGTGGTGGCTGCTAGGCACAAGAAGGCGCGGAGGCAAGGAGACACGGCGGCAGGAGCTCTGCTCGCCGGCCATGGCTATGCGGTCATGGCGGATGCGTGCTCTGGGGTGCTAAAGCGATCGCTGGGGCGAGCGGAGAGGCGAGTGCGAGTGGCAGAGAGGAAGCTAGGACTCGGCACTGGTGCTCGGCGTCCACACCGACGTGGCAAAGCGAGGGGAAGGCAGGGGCGCGTGGCATCCATGGTGGGGACGCGGCTGGTGCATGGTAGCCACGGAGGCATTCCCACAAACAGGTGGCGAGCGTCAGTGTGCCTAGCTTCGGTTCAAAAACAGCATATTCAGCTTGGATTCGGATCTCGACCCCATTATGAAACTTATTCCACTCCTGATGCTCTACAACTTCGATTAATGATTCACTGCCATTAAGGCTATGGATTAGCGGGTAATTACGTCTCAAGTTGGCAGTATCAGCGCAAGGACAGTGGTCACGGAAACTCGCTTCGAAGGTCCAAACTTGGTCAAACTCAGTCCAACTTCTTACCATACCTTCTCCGTAGAATTAACTCCAAATTTTAATTTTGGGTCAACTCAAGTTGTTTAACGAAAACATGAGAACTTGACGTGTCAACCGTCATGTCCTTGCCGGTCAAAGCTCCCAGACTTAAAATTGTTTAGAGACTGGAAAACAGCATCTGATTCAATCTTTGAGCCTTTGTTTGACTTGTTTCAAAGCTGATTTGGTCTCTTAGTAAAAAAATAAAGTTTGTAGCACACAAACTAAACTACCACTTCCATTTAGGTCAAACGTCATATCTGGTACATAAACTATTATTTTGACGTGGTGAAAGTAGCATCATGGAAAAGATTGAAACTAGGGGTTTGGCTCCTTTTAAACATTTTCTTGGCACTTGCTCAACATGAACCCTTCATAACTTTTATCCAAGAGTTTAATTAGAGTTATTGAGCAGGGTTGCAAGCTTTGGTTGACCTCAAATATCCCCATTCACTTAACAAAGTAACCAAGCAAGAATATAACGCGTCCTTCCATTAACTTTTCGATTCTAAACTTCATGAAACTTTTCCAATGTTTAGGATAGCTTGAACCTAAGGTGATGCTCATGAAAGAGGCATGTTTAACACTGCTCAAGCATATTTTTGAAAAGGGCAATATGAGCAAACAAGCTTTGTCTTTTGTCTCGCAAAAAGTCTAAGTTGGGCCTCATTTTCAGGGAAAAGACTTCAACACATTTGTCACCACTTCCAGGATTGTGAATAATTAGAGCTCATGATCATCACTTGACATAACTTGTTTCAGTCCAAACTCGCTGCTTAACTTGAGTCTAACACCTGGGGTGTTACATCTACCATATGACAAGATTCCATCAAGTAGAGTCTTCTTGAATTGTGAGTGTTAAGTGCATCTACTTTACTTGAGCTTGATTCTTTATTCTTGGCTTTCTTGAAATTTACTTGTATCCTCCAACATGGACCAAGTTTTCAATTCCGTCCAACCAACTCATATTATGCATAAATGAACATAAACTTGCTTCATCTTGAAATTCTTGGTTTGGAGTCCACAAAGGAAACTCAAGTCATCTATGTTGCTTGGTATGGATGATCAATACAGTTCCATTCATATTTTTTGTTTCATGACCAACAACCAATGTATATACACAAGTGCTTCCTTTTCCTAAGTGGCTAAAAGACAAAGTAGTACAATTTGAAAATAACATGCACATGAGATTTTAGAGATTACCACTCCTTTTTTATGTTTTGGTGAGCTCTTGGTTGTGGCATTAAAGATTTGTCTTGAGTTGACTTTTCATTTTCATTGTTTGGCAATGAATCACCTCCAATATAAGTTTTATCTTCTATTTGATCTTGATCCTGAATCATACTTGAAGTATCTTGATCTTCCTCACAGTCTGTGGGACTTTCGTGCCCTTGCGCGGAACCTCCGCGGAAATAGTAGGTCACAAACTGTGTGAAACATAGACGATAGTCTTGAGTAAGACGAAACCAAATAGGCCCCCGTGTTGCTCTCTCCCCAAGGAGCGACTCAGGCGGCGCTTTTTCTCCACCGCCGGCCGGCTCCCTCCCTCGCGCTCCCCAGCCTGGCCGCCGCCGGAGCTCGACGTCGGGTGTCCGGCGGAGGGCAAGGATGGTGGCGGCTGGGCATTCTTCCTCGCTCCCTCTCTCCCATAGGGCACCTGTGCGGGTGGCCGAGGTGGCTACCGGCGGCACGAATCCAGCCCAGATGCGGGTGGATCCGGTGTCTTCCCGCCTTGATCTATCGTCCTCGTGCATGGATCTGGTGGTCGGAGGCCTCTTGGTGGTGGCACGTGAGCGAGATGACGACGAGGGCACCTCGCATGTGCTGCGCGTGACGGCGGCAGCATGGAGGCAGCGAGTGGGTTGCGCAGCGACGGTGTTGAGGAAGTTGCGAGGAGGCAGGCCTCGGTGCGGTGTGGGCGGGCGTGCTGGCTATGGAGCGGCGCATGAGCCTCGCGAGCGGGCGAGCCAGCGGTAGGGTGACACGCGTGCGGCATCATGGCATTGGTGCTACCCATACATGCTGCTTGCTGGTGTGGATGATGGCCACAGGCATTGGAGGTGTTGGCGCAGAAAGTGACCAACACGTAAATATTTGTAGTTTTGCCATACGTTGTGATCGGATGTGGCCTAACATTCAATGACGCAGGGTTTATACTGGTTCAGGCAACGTGCCCTACGTCTAGTTTGAGTTGGTCGATGACTTTATTCCCGAGCCCAGGTGCTCGAAGTTTGTTGTGGGGTTACAAACGAGAGGGAGTAAGATGGGGGTGTAAGAGGTCCGGTTGGACTCTGGACCGAAGGGCCGAGAGAGACGGGAGCTCCTACATGCACTAAGTGTTTTAGCGTGTGCTCTGTTGGAATCGTTCAAATCATAGGTCGTTTGAATCATTCGTGAATCAATCCTGGTGTTTGAATCGTCCGTGAATTGATCGTGCCCCTTTTGGAGAGAGCACATCCCCTTTTATGGATGAAGGGGATGGCTTTACAAGAGAGTGTGAGAGAAAGAGTGTGTGTGCTACCTAGTCTTGTTCCCCACGCCGTCGGGTACAAGGCGGTTTGTCGGCGCCCATAACACTATTGATGTTCAGATGCATATGGTAGGTTCCATCGTCTTCTTCTGGTACGGCAGGTGTCGGCGTCTACCATACTATAGGATAAATGTCGGCGCCCACAACATTGTTCATGTTCTGACATGTCTAGAAGATTGCGGTGCATCCTTCTAACACGGCCTGACAGTACTGTCCTATAGGTGTGCAGGGTATGGCCTTGATATTGCGGTTGATTGGAGTGCCCTGCCTTGCTTGCTCTATCCATTTCCTGGGTCTTCACCGAGCGGGCGTCCCCGGTTGGTCGTTCCCCGGTCGGCTCCGGCCTCCCGGTCGGAGAAGAGCTATAAGCAGAGGTTCGATGTACTTCCGGTCGGAGAAGTGAATCAGAGTCGGAGTCAGAGGCGAGCGTCGTCCCTTCTCGGCCAGGCCTTCCGGTCGGAGAGGCAGCCAGAGTTGAAGGCGACGAAAAACGAGCGACGTTCCTCCTTGGCCAGGCCTTCCAGTCGGAGAGGTTGGCCAGAGTCGGAAGCGAGCGCCGGAGTCAGAGGCGGGCTGGCCAGGCCTTCTAGTCGGAGAGGCGGCCGGAGTTAGAGGCAAGCGTCATCCCTTCTCGGCCAAGCCTGTCGATCGGAGAGGTGGCTGGAGTCGGAGGCGACGAAAAACGAGCGTCGTTCCCCCTTGGCTAGGTCTTCTGGTCAGAGAGGCGGGCCGGAGTTGGAAGCGAGCACCGGAGTTGGAGGCGGGCTGGCCAGGCCTTCCAGTCGGAGAGGCGGTCGGAGTCAGAGGCGAGCGTCATCCCTTCTCGACCAGGCCTTCTGGTCGGAGAGGCGGGCCGGGGTAGGAAGTGAGCGCCGCTCTTCTTTGGCCAGGCCTTCCGGTCGGAGACTGGATTGACCTTCTAGCCTGTCGTTAGGTTTTTGGGCCAGCCCAGGAGTTGCGCGTCGTTCGCAACGTCGTCTACTGGGCCGAACTTTTATTGGGAAGCAGGTCCATAAGGGACCCCGGGTTTATGAACCCGACAGGAGGAGTGGCGACCGGGCTAGTCTTGCATGGCAGAGGCTAGTATGGTGTGGGACAACGCCATGAGGTGGCGCAAGCGGATTCGAAGGCATGGCGGCTACACGGCTCTCAGCGGACTACGGTGACTAGTTTTGCTTAGCAAGGCTAGCTTGGCGCAGGACATCGTCGGCGACGACGGCGTGAGCAGTAACGATGGCTTTTTGTCTTGATAGCTTTGTTGTCTGGTTCTTTGTGGTGTTGGGTGGTGCTTGGCTGTCAGTGGTGTTGCTGTGGAGTGCCAGATTAGTGGTGTTTAGTTGGCGAGTCTGGTAGTGTTGTGTGACGCGTGTTGAGGTCCCATTCCAACCGGTCTCTGTCGCTAGAAGAGCTCTTTGTTGTGTTGTCATGGCCGTCTAGTTGTATCATCGTGCCCACTCTGAGCTTATCTTCTTTTTAATATAATCGGCAGCTCTCTTGCATGGAAAAAAAAACTGTGTGAAACAACCATTTGAGGAGCCTCTTCTTCTTTGATCATGTGCTTCGACTGGTGGCTCTTCATTCCCTACACCATTACCAAGATCTTGCTCTACGAAGAGGATATCATGTGCGGAACTGGCGAACTGCGGTAGCTCCAAATCGAACACAAGCTTCGCTTACTTGGACGCACCTCCATCACGGCCTCGTACAACTCCAACCAAACTTTGCACGGAAACATCATGACCTGGAAATCTGGAATAGAAGCAAGCGAAGGATCTCCCGACGGAGACACCGCGGCTGATGGGACAAAATTGAGCATATGGGTGTGCAACAGATATGGGAGGATTGTTCCTCAGCTTAACAACACCAACGGTGTGGTGGCGCAGTTGGCTAGCGCGTAGGTCTCATAGCTTGTTGAGTAATCCTGAGGTCGGGAGTTCGATCCTCTACTTGGGTCGTCACACTCATTTGCCCATAAAGATGGTTACAAAAGGATGCACGCTTTCGCGGCGCCCTACCAATCAAATTGTTAAGCAATAATAAAGACTTTATAATAAAGTAAGTATATATGGGATGATAGACACCAATGACAAATAGATTTTGTTGATAACACAAATTGCACGGTCATTATGGACCATATGATTCCGTCTGTTCATAGATTACATGCAAAATATTTTTTGCCAGTAGTTCAGAATGTTGGTCCAAAGAAGTACACACAGTTTGCATCATGCAGTCATGTTCACACAAATATGAATATATAGTCAAGTACAATAGTAGCAGGTTTCCTTTCGCGACTACATTAGTAGATTAGTAGCAAGTTCCTTCAACCGTTAAACACTTAGCAGTAGACGCTTATGGCAAGGCGCAAACAGGCGGTCACACAAATAAACGGTCGCCTAGCAGCTTATGTCAGAGGGAGCGCTGCAATGATGAAATGGGACTGTAGACGCCTGCAATACAACAAACAATTAGCTGATCAGAATAGTACAAAAAAAACATCAGGAGCTCTCAAAATTAATGACCAATTGCATTAGTTGGTAGATAAGGTTCTCACGAAGAAAAATTTGGTGTGTTAACTCGATGTAATAATTAAAGGCCTTCATTTACAACACTATCATTTTAGCTTTAAGAACATTAGCTATATAGTTTATTTGTGCTTGTCTATGGAGAGGTCTGCATATTATGTAAAAAATGCTATAGAAAGTTGGACTTGGACAAGTGGTTGCACAAATGTGAAGCTCTATCTTATCCTTATATGAAACATCAATATGTTGTAGGTATAGAACCCAGAAAGACCTTTTCTTTCTAAAATTACGTAGAAAGAACACAAAGAGGCATTGCTGCACCACAAGATAAACATTAGCCTAGCTCACGACAATCCAAACATGCTTTGACCTATAGGGATGTAATCACTAAAACATTTTTAAACAAGCCATATCCCTACCACGCGAGTAGATAGTGAATTCATTTCTAATCCAGTTTTCGAGGTAGTAACTATAGATGACATTATTTGACAATTGGAATTCACTCTTTCTGAAGCTGCCCTTTTCCTTGTGTGGCATATTTTCTAAGAAATTATGCTCACAAAACATGTCTAATTTGATTGCAGTTTGCAAACATCATGTGAGGTATCAGATCACAGAACGTAGCGCTCCATCCTCCCAGAGTGGCTGTACATGTTATTATCAATTATCTAGAGACATTTCCTTTATCACATACTGCCTCATGCTCAATGAAAATATAAATGCATATACTGACGGCAGGGAAAATGGCCACTGCTATCAATAAAGTAATAACATAAGAAAGAAAATAAGTTCAGCTAGGGCACTCATATTCATTTATATTCTACATCATTTTAGGATGGGAAGCTGAAATGGCAAGTAGAAATCATTTAGCAACCACAGACTACAAGACACATGAGACAACTAAAAGTAAGGCATCTAATATCTGAAATACTCGATTACAGGACAGCACCAGAAACTCAAGAAATGATCAAATGGAATGATTTTTCATTTCTATACATAATGCAGTGAACAAAAGAAACTGGTTCAGAAAAACACAGGAACACTTTCTGCGTATCAAAGGATCTGAAACGACGGTGGCCGTCACCAATAGCTTCTGCATGTGCACTCTCAGGTAAACAGCCTAGGAGCACCAGTTTACCAGCCTATCTCCGATTGGACTTGAACATGATAAAACATTATACATTGATGGACTAGTATTATCGAAATTGTAATGCTACAATATCTAATAAAACTCTTGATTTGCACTTTCTGGGATAACTTGCCACGCTCTCCTCATATAATATAGGGACCAAGGGCATTATTTCAGTATGTAATGAATTCTTCTCTCCAAACATTGCTCTCCGCCGGAGCATGCAGAACTGTTCCCAGATAAAGCAGGCGAAGGATCATCTGAAACCTTGTGCTGCACCAAAAGTGATTCCTGTGAACAGAACTCAACATCATGTTTGTATTTGGCAATGTGAACATTTCCAGGGACTCCAACACGAGAGGATTGCTCTGTACTCCCGACACGCAGCACCTCTTCAAGATCATACAGATTCTCAATAAAACGCCTTGCTGGGTCATAAAATCCCAATTTCCTCCCCGTGTTTAGTAAGATCTTCCCGTCCTTGGGATCGATAGCCCATGGCACCACAACATTTGCTCCAAGGGAATAGCCTGGCCAACCTTCCAAATACACTGTGTATGCGCTATGCCACTGATCATGCTCACGCCTCCAAATATTTAGCTCTTCTGCATCAGGGTCTGCAAGAACAGCACATAATGTTCCCTCAAGTTCAACCACAAAAGCATTGGAAGCACTTCCATTGTTCCACAAAGCAATACATGACGGACAGGGGATGACAACAAATTCACGTGTTGTTATGTCAAATGACACCATGGCCCTCTCGTCACTTTCGCCCAACCTTGGATCACTCATCCAGTAGAGCGGTCCTGCAAGATAGGCTGGCGGCATGTCACTCACAGGCAGAGGTGGCGGGAAGCAGTCAAGCACGGAGCCCCGGCCACGCTCTCGAACCATGCATGTCAAGAAATACCGACGGGATTTGAAGTCCTTCACGTGGTAAAACATTTCAACAATCACATGATCCTGTGTCGACAGATTGAACCCCAGGCCAACATTCTTCTGGCCAAGCGCGAAAGCATGGTCATGACCTTCTGCATTAGCGGAGCCAAAATGAGCACCTCGGGGGTAATCAATAGAGATTTAGAACAAATATCGAAGATTAACGGTGAAATCACGTTTTTTCTACAGTAAATACAAAGGAAAATCACTCTCACAGGGGGGGCTTTTGCCCCCCCCCCCCCTGGATCCGCCACTGACCTTCTGGTATACTCCAAATAGGAATGTTCGGGGGCACATGGATGGATGCCGTCCCTCGAGTGTGGGGGTTGTAGAGATAATCCTTCAGCTCAGTGCTTAGCAGGTTCATGTAATCTTCTGCATCTCTTGTGTGAATGTGCAGCAGGTGAAAGCGACGTCGAAAAAGGCTCCCTGCTGTGTGTACTGTAGCAGCTGCAGGGGCAAACGCCGAACGATTCACCTGCCGCACTGTAGCACAGCAGTGGCAGGCACCAGAGTCAGCCATGTTGTCGCATCTAGTCACTATAGCAGCATGACAGTTGTACTAGGACTAGATGGATAGAGTTGTATAAATAGTTTACCACTGCAACTCAGTAAAGAGAGAGTTCAGATTTGCCATCTCCTATACAGGGCTCCGGCCAACGCTGATGTCTCTGCTGTGTGTGTATGCTCTGTTCTCCCTCACTTCTTCTATCCCTAGCCATAGTGTGTGGTAGGACAACGTTTGTCGTGGTCGGTAAAACTGGTGAGCGGTCGACTCACCTGAGTCGGTGGTCGGCAAGACTAACGAGTGGTCGGCTCACCTGAGCTGAGGGTCCAGCGGGTTAACAAGTGGTATCAGAGTCGTACAAGCACCGTCGACGGACTAACCGCTGGCGATGACGGACGGTTCGGAGATGGACGACAGCAGTGGCACTGCTATGGCTGTCCAGCCACAACAAGAGGTCGTTGTTCGCACGTTGCGGGAGGTCAGCGGCACCAGTTGGCCGATGCTGACTCGCACCAACTGTGGAGAGTGGTCGGTGACCATGAAGGTCAAGCTCAGAGCCCGACGGCTCTGGAATGTTGTTGACAAAGGCACCGAAAATGAGAAAGATGACATGTCAGCGTTGGAGGATATCCTCGTTGCTGTACCGACGGAGTACAGGGAGCCGTTGGGGGCGAAAAGCTCTGCTAAGGAGGTGTGGGAGGCTATTGCGGCGATGTGCGTCGGTTCTGACCGTGCAAAGAAGGCGACAGCCCAGCTTCTGAAGCGGGAGTACGCCAAACTCAAGTTTAAGGATGGTGAAACGGTGGAGGATTTCTCCCTCCGCCTGCAGACGCTCATCAGCAAGCTGAAGAGTCACGGCATCACCATCGACGAAGAGGAGGCGGTTTCCAAGTACCTCCACTCTGTGTCGACAAAGTACATCCAGATCGCTCTCTCCATAGAGACGATGCTGGACTTGTCCACCCTCACCATTGAGGATGTGACAGGCCGTCTGCAGACAGTGGACGAGCACCTGGAACAGGCGACAGCAACGAAGGACAGCGGCAAACTGCTGCTGATAGAGGAGGAGTGGGCTGCTAGGAGGAGCTCCGGGGTA
The DNA here is from genome assembly GCF_019320115.1 of Miscanthus floridulus. Taxonomy (NCBI): domain Eukaryota; kingdom Viridiplantae; phylum Streptophyta; class Magnoliopsida; order Poales; family Poaceae; genus Miscanthus; species Miscanthus floridulus. The sequence continues at coordinate 109,916,455 of NC_089595.1, forward strand.
GCCTCCTCTAGCCGTGGTGGCGATGACAAGCGCCACGGCAAGGCTTCTTCAGAGAAGAAGAATCAGGTCGGCCCCAACGCCTGCCGGCGCTGTGGGAAGACGGGCCATTGGGCACAGGAGTGTCCAAATCGTAAGCAGGAGCAGAAGGCTGAGGCTCATCTGGCGCAAGCTGATGATGATGATGAGGCCACTATACTGATGGCAATGTTCTATGCACTGCACGATGTCGAGACCGAGGAGAAGGGAGAGGTAGCGACGGTGGAAGGACCTAGGAAGGCCCTGAAAGTTGTCAACCTCGACGAACCGCGCGCCTAAGTCCACCTCGGATGTGTGGGCGGTGAGCAGGAGCAGCGGTGGTATTTGGACTCTGGTGCCAGCAACCACATGACGGGCTCCAAGGCAGCCTTCTCTGAGCTTGACGACGATGTTACCGGTATGGTGAAGTTTGGTGACGGATCAAGGGTGGCTATCCGAGGGCGCGACACCATCATCTTTAGGTGCCAGAACGGGGAGCACTGCGCGCTAACGGATGTATATTACATCCTGCAGCTGCGTTCAAACATCATCAGCATTGGTCAATGTGGGGGTATTAACCCCTATACCCTTACGGCTAGGCTTGGGCCGGCCCGGACCAGGGGATCTGGCCCACTAGAAGACGACGCGTGGCCCAGCCAATCTGCTCGGAGTCCCGCACAAGGAATCAAGACAGACTTGGAGATCAAGCAAGATCCTGGTCGGTTAGAATAGGAATCCTTATCCGGCCACCTATAGCAATTGTAACTGGTTAGGATTAGTTTCTAGATCTGTAACCCTGCCCCCCAGACTATATAAGGCGGGCAGGGGACCTCTCTAAAAAACATCTCTCATTGACATACAGTAATACAATCAGACGCAGGACGTAGGTATTATGCCTTCATAGCGGCCAAACCTGGATAAAACCTCGTGTCTGTCTTGCGTCACCATCTTGTTTGTAGCTTACGCATCTATCTACCGATAATCTACTACCTTGGGCATATCCCTAGGTAGACTACCGGCCATATTTTGTCGACAGTGGTGCACCAGGTAGGGGGTGTGCGTATTGCTCTCCAAACGAACAAGATGGTCATCATCCCCGGTTCCATGGCTACGCCAAACGGCCTCATGTTCACCATCGGCCAGATCACCTGGACCACTAGCTCCGACGACTTCATCGCCATGACCACGGAGGAGGCGTGGATTCAATCTACGTCGACCACTGCTTCACCTGCATCGGCTATAGCTCCAACCACGGTGGATCTGGCTTCGGCCACACCAGCATCATCTTCAGCCACGCCGACAACCCGTCGTCCGCTTTCTCGCTACAAGGGGAGGCAGATCGACAACACCGACCTGCTCGACTCCATCGATTGGGTCGGCACCAAGCTTGCTGAAACCCTAGCTCTGGTAAGTTCGATTCAAAGTCAACCTAATGAGCGGGTAACCACTGTCCACAATAGATCTACCCGACCAGCTCGGGCCAGTCATCCTGCATGACTCGGTATGGATCTCATGGTCACATCTACTCCTGAAGGGTGCTCTGTTCGTCGCCGACCAGCCCCTACGATGGGTCTTCGGCTCTCCGAGAGCGAAGCCTTGATGGAGAACTACCAGGCTCAACCCTACGGTCTACGCAACTTCGTCAACATGGTCTGAATTAAGAAGTATCAAGAAGGATTGGTCCACACAGTTCAAGAGGGCGGCTCAAGCTCCCCGTCCAGCATCGCATCTAATGGCTCCGTCCACACCGAGCTCCAGCATCATGACAATGAAGGCATTGAATACGATCTAGATATCCCAGACCACGCCCCAGGGTTCCCATGATTCCCATCCTTCCCACCAAGGTGAGAAGACTTGATCAATGTTGTCAGTAATGACGAACCACCGGCAGTTGGCAAAACAGAACAAGAAAGGCTAGCACGTGAAGCACGCAATATTGACCGATTTAATCACCGACAAATCAAAGCCGAGGTAGAGGAGGAGGCACGACGCATAAGGGTCCAGCCACATGACCTTAACAATGCCTTTGATAGAGTGGGGGACAAGCAGGTCTTCAGGACTCCGAGCGCCAACATAGCTATTGCTATGGCGATAATGCAACGACTACCCAATACCCTGGAAATCCAGGCAGTTCGTGATGATATACAAGCTTACCTGATGGCTGCTATGGCCTAGACCGCAGAGATTGTAAATCAAGCCCAGGCTCCATCTGTCTCAGTCGAATCAAGCCATAGCCGCCAGTACTCAAGTCGCTCACAGCCACCCAACCAACGTGGCTCGTGCAACAACGACCCATCAGACAACCATCAAGGAGGAAACGGTGGTCATGATGGTGGTCGGGACGACAACCGCCGCGACTACCAGGACAACAACCGCCGCGACTACCGGGACGACAACTGCCGAGACAACCACGATAATCACCGTGATAACCATGGTCATAGGGTTAACTAGGGTGGCAATCAGGATCGCCGTGATGGCAATAACGATCTTCGCCATTCCCTCGGAGAATGCAATTTGCGCGATCACATTAACCAAAGAGCCAACGATCGTGCATCCCACGAAATCTATCGCTGTATGGAATATGATACTACCCACGGCCCTCTGGGTTTGAAGCAGTTTACTCCACACCTTCGCCAAGTCATATGGCCCAAGAACTTCAAGCTCAAAAAACTTCAGAAGTACGACGGCAAGGAGAACCCTAAATTATGGGTCATGCTCTACAAAATCGCATGCAGATCAGCCATGGCTGACGAGCACGTCATGTCTAATTACTTCCTAGTCGCCGTCAGCCATGCAGGCCACCAATGGTTGGTCAGCTTGCCGGCAAACTACTTTGATTCTTGGCAAGAGCTCAAGCAAGCATTCATCGATAACTTCATTGCTACTTATGAGCAACCCGACAACAAATATGATCTGCTGCAGATTCGAGATCACAAAGATGAGCCACTGCACGAGTACGTCCGACGCTTCTCGAAGATGCGCATCAAGGTCCCATCAATCTCTAATAATGAGGCAATCGAGGCTTTCATCACTGGTCTCCGCTTCCACGATGCCCTAAGGGACAAGCTCCTCCGCAAGAGACCTGAATCAGTCACAGCGCTCCTAGCCACTGCTAAAAAATATGCGGATGTCGATGATGCTAAAAAGATAATCATCGAAAAAGCAGCAAGGGTTCCACGCTCTGACCACCCCCCACACCGCGACGACTACCGCGGTAACCGTGGTCAGAATGACAATTTTGATCGCCGCAACCAGCGCAACGATTCCCGCGACCAGCGTAATCAGCGGCGTAATCGCCGTGACGATTATAGGGGCAAGCGTGCTCGGGAAGACGATGGCGAGGTCAACACCATTAAAAAAGGTGGCGGACATCGCAACTACGAAGAAGACTATGCCAAAGCATTAAAAGGACCCTGCTAGCTCCATCCCAAGTCAAACCATACTATGGAGAATTGTCGTATTCTCTAATCTATCTACACGCACCAACAGGCTCTGGATACATTCAACAAGCCTAACAACGCAGGGGAGCAGCGTAACGAGGACAACGATGATGAAGATGCAGATCCCCATCACAAGTACGTCAAGCCAACCAATCGCGTCCACACCATCATTGGGGGCAAAGTGTCCATCGAGACCACATGAGAACGCAAGCTACTCGCTCGTGCTTGATTGAACGTGGCCGACACCGACAACCTCATCGCCGATCCACGGCTCCCTCCTTGGTCTCACCATGAGATCTCCTTCAACAGAAAGGACCAATGGGCTACAATACCTGAGCCAGGGTGTTTTCTCTAGTTCTTGATCCTTGTATCAACAAGGTTTAGTTTGACAGAGTGCTGATTGACGACAGCAGTTCCATTGATATACTGTTTAAGAACGGTTTGCCAGCCCTGAAGATAACCTAGGCTGATCTCAAGCCATATGAGGCACAGTTCTGGGGTGTTCTCCCTAGACAGAGCTCCACACCTCTTGGGCAGATCACGCTACCTGTGCAATTTGGTACCCTGGACCACTTCCGTATCGACTACGTCAACTTCGTGGTCGCTGACTTCGAAGGCACCTACCATGCTATCCTTGACAGATCAGTGCTCACCAAGTTCATGGCCATACCTCACTACAGGTATTTGGTGCTCAAGATGCCTACTGAGAAGGGGGTTCTAACTCTCAGGGGCAACGTATACGCAGCTTACACCTGTGAGGATGACAGCTTCAAAATAGCAGAGGCTCACGACCTCTCTATTCGCATGGCTGAGACCATGCTCGATGCCAAGAAGACCCCAGCCGACCACCTAGAGATCCCAGAGCTCGAGGCCCCACGCAAGAACATCAAGTCCAAAGAGCACAAAGTGATCTAGCTGGTCGACGGTGATCCCAGCAAAACAGCCCTTATCGGGGCCAATCTGGATCCTAAATAGGAAGACGCGCTCATCAGGTTCTTGAGGAGCAACGTGAGTGTGTTCGCATGGAAACCCGCTGACATGCCTGGTGTACCTCGGAACTTGATCGAGCACTCCTTAAATGTCAATGGCAAGGCCAAACCTATCAAGCAGAAGCTACGACGGTTCGCTCGCGACAAAAAAGAGGCTATTAGGGTAGAAGTTACATAGCTTTTGGCAGCCGGATTTATCAAAGAAGTGTATCATCCGGAGTGGTTAGCCAACCCGGTTCTTGTACGCAAAAAGAATAATGAATGGAGAATGTGCGTTGATTACACTGATCTCAACAAACACTGCCCTAAAGACCCCTTCGGCTTACCTCACATAGACAAGGTCATAGATTCAACTGCCAGTTGTGAGTTGCTTTCCTTTCTCGATTGCTACTCTGGTTATCACCAGATCGCTCTCAAAAAGGACGACCAGATCAAGACATCCTTCATCATGCCCTTCGGCGCCTACTGCTACATGACCATGTCGTTCAGGCTCAAGAACGTAGGGGCTACCTATCAACGCGCCATACAGGCCTGCCTCAAAGATGAGATAAAAGATGACCTTGTCGAGGCTTATGTTGATGATGTAGTTGTTAAAACCAAGGAAGCATACACCCTTGTTGACAACCTCGAACGTACCTTTGCAGCTCTTAACACATTCCAATAGAAATTAAACCCAAAGAAGTGTATCTTTGGTGTTCCATCTGGTATATTGCTCGGCAACATCGTCAGCCATGACGACATACGCCCTAACCCAGAGAAGGTAAAAGCTGTCTTGGACATGAAGCCACCCAAAAAGGTGAAGGATGTTCAGAAGCTTACAGGATGCATGGCTGCCCTCAGTCGTTTTATATCAAGATTAGGCGAAAAAGGACTACCGTTTTTCAAGCTGCTCAAAGCAACCGAGAAGTTTGAGTGGTCGGAGGAAGCAGACGCTGCCTTTACACAGCTGAAGCAATTCCTTACATCACCTTCGGTCCTCACTGCTCCCAAAGAAGATGAAACCCTCTTGCTTTATATTGCGGCAACTAATCGGGTGGTCTCCACTGCCATGGTAGTCGAGCATGACGAGCCTGGCCACGTCTACAAGGTACAGTGTCTAATCTATTTCATTAGTGAGGTGCTCAATGAATCTAAGACCAGGTACCCACAGATTCAGAAACTGATCTACGCTATACTGATTACATCCCAAAAGTTGAAACATTACTTCGACGAATATCGTGTGGTGGTCATGACCAAGTACCCTCTGGGAGACATCATTCGCAACAAGGATGCGAACGGGCGCATCATCAAATGGGCAATGGAGCTATGCCCTTTCTCCTTGGAATTTGTAAGCCATATTACAATCAAGTCTCAGGCACTTGTCGATTTCATCGTCGAGTGGACAGACTTAAGCACACCTGCCTCTTAGGGGGCCACTAAGTATTGGAAGATGTACTTCGATGACTCTCTCAACATCAATGGTGTAGGAGCAGGAGTCCTTTTCGTATCACCATCCAAGGAGCAGCTCCGGTATGTCCTCAGGATTTATTTCCCGGCGTCTAATAACGCCGCTGAGTACGAAGCATGCCTACATGGTCTACGCATTGCAGTTGAGCTCGGTGTCAAACATCTCTATGTCTATGGAGACTCGGCTCTAGTCATCAACCAACTCAACAAGGACTAGGATACGACCAGCGAAAAGATGGACGCATACTGCAAATCGATCAGAAAGCTAGAAGGCAAGTTCTATGGCATCGAGTACACACATGTGGTCCAGGACAAAAATCAAGCAGCAGATGCACTGTCAAAGATAGGCTCATCCCGAGCCAAAGTCCCACATGGTGTATTTGTTCAAGACCTGCTCACGCCTTCCATTAAAGAAGAAGATCCTGCGGCCGACAAGCCTCCAGACCAGCTATTGGTGGCTACGGTTCCGATGTCAAACACCACCGAACCACCTCCAACCACTAAGGAGCCTGACTGGAGAGTACCTTTCATCAAGTACCTTACAGATGGTAGCGGTTACACTGATCGGATAGAAAACGAACACCTGATGCATCGTAGTAAGTAGTATCTGCTCGTCGATGGCAAATTGTGGCACAAGAACGCGAAGGAGGAAATCTTGATGAAGTGTATAACCCAGGAGGATGGTGAACATCTCCTAGAACAAATCCACTCTAGCTCCTACGGCAACCACATGGCCTCGAGAACGCTGGTTGGCAAGGCTTTCCGAGCAGGGTTCTATTGGCCGTCAGCCGTAGCCGATGCAAAGAAGCTAGTCCACCATTGTGAAGGTTGTTAGTTCTTTGCCAAGAGAATCCATGTACCAGCACACAAGATTTAGACAATACTAGCCTCCTAGCCCTTCGCATGCTAGGGACTGGATATGATCGGGCCTTTCAAACCGGCCCCTGGGAAATTTACATGCGTTTTTGTGCTGATCGACAAATTTTCCAAGTGGATAGAGTACATGCCCCTGGTCAAGGCATCTTCAGAAAAGGCTGTCGCGTTCATCGACCAGGTCATCCACCGCTTTGGCATACCCAATACTATCATCACCGATCTAAGTACTTAGTTCACCGGAAATGCTTTTTGGGACTTCTGCGGTGAAAGGAGCATAGTAGTAAAATACGTCTCGGTGGCGCACCCTAGAGCTAATGGACAGGTCGAGCGGGCAAATGGTATGATCTTGGACGCACTTAAGAAGAGGATGTACAGAGAAAATGACAAAGCTCCCGGAAGATGGCTCAAAGAGTTACCGGCCATGGTCTAGGGTCTCAGAACCCAGCCCAGTCGTAATACTGGCGTATCACCATACTTTATGGTTTATGGCGCTAAGGCAGTGCTCCCAGCAGATATAGCCTTCAGATCAGCACGGGTAGAGAACTTCAATGAAGACAAGGACAATGAAGTACGAGAGCTAGAAGTGAATAGTGTAGAAGAGAAGCAGCTCGATTCTTCCATACGTACAGCGAAATACCTTGTTGTTTTGTGCAGGTACTACAACAAGAACGTCAAGGAGCGGTTCTTCATGGTTGGGGACCTGGTCCTGAAGTGGAAGACCAATCAGGCCGGTGTCCACAAACTTGCAACCCCATGGGAAGGGCCCTTCATGATCAAGGAGGTTACACGCCCAACATCTTACAGGTTAGCTCACCTAGACGGTATGGACATACCCAATTCATGGCACATCGATAAGCTTAGGTGTTTTTATGCTTAACTACTAAGATATGTACCCCTCTTGTACTTTCGATTTAATTCAATAAAGCTATTATGATTTCTCTGACCACTCTAATGTGTCACTTCGAAGTCTATTGTTATTCTAACTCAACCAGTTAAAACCGACCACCATTCCTTCTGGGGTTTTCGGAGCAGGCCCTATCTCCGGTTCCTCCCAATGCGTGCATGGGATCCGCTCTCTACGCTATGGGTGATCGGCAGGTGCTCTCTGGTTTGACTTGTGTGTTTCTACTTGTGCACAAGCTACGCACCTCACACTCTGACCACAAGACAAACCAGGGCCATACAAACCTTTCAGGATGATGTGTCGGCTAAACTGGTACAACTAAACAGAACGCTAACACGTTCTAACTTAGTTACACCAACACGATATCCGAGCTTAAACACGTTTTCTACAAAACAAACAAGCTTATGCTGATATACAGTTACTTTATTACAAGCTTGCCTGAAAAGGTCCTCGGCTGGTCGGGGCACACGGCACCTACTGCTCGCTGGGCCTGGCATCATGCAAGGGTCTCGAGGACTCTAGCATTAATCGAGCTAAAGAAGATGGCCCCGCCGATGCTTGGCTAGTCGAGACCGTAGGCTTCGCCGGTTGGCTTGAAAATGACGGCGCTCCTAGCTGACTTGTTGACGACGTTCCCTGTATGGGTGGTGTCGCACCTCCACACAGGTTAATATCACCAATTATTTTCACCGACAAGTCCAGCTAGGTCATTCGTAGCTCCTCGGCCTTGTCTAGATCTACCTCCTTTAGGTATCTAGCCTCTAGGCACTTGAGATCAATCAGGGGGTAGTGAGCACGTACCATGCTCAGCACATGTGCGCCTGTGTACTCTCCTGCCTCCTTCATGAACTCCTGGAATCATCCCCATGCCTTCTGGCATCTCTCGATCAATCCTAGCTACGGAGTCCTTAGCACATCTTCTACTAGTGCCGGATCGATGAGGTTAAGGACCGACAAAATGCCCGTTGCCACCTCCTAGCACCAGCTTTTCCAAGTGTCACGGTCCTTGATGATCTCTTGGCATTGTGCCTTCTAGCCATCATGGTCTTTTATCATGGCCTCCAGATGTTTCTTTGCATTGACTTTTATAACTGCAAACCACACACGCTATTAAAACTTCAGACCACGCCAAACTACGGCAGGCAACAAAAATGAGCAAAGGGGTTTGGACAACTTACCTTTCAGCTCCTCTGTCATCTTGGTCGTGTGGTCCTGGAGCTGTGACTGGTCTTGCGCCAGTTTTCTGTTGTCCTCTTTCAGGCGATCACTCTCCACGACTGCACAACTATTCTCCTCTCGGAGACGGATAACTTCGGCTTCTAAGCCTGCACTACAGCTGTTACTACCAACAACGCAACAACACTTGTTAGTAGTCGTTGTGAAAAAAGTGGCTACTTACTTGTTCTTTCCCGCTCTTTATTACTGAGCTGGACGACCAGGTTCTAGTTCTGGGACTCTTGCACTGTCTTTTTATGGTTGGCGGCTTCAAGTCACTGGCGCAAGCGTTCCACCTCCGTCATCAACTCCTTGTTGCTTGCAGCGATCCCCTCGATCTGGTCGAAGCATTTCTTGTGGTACCTTATGGTCTTCATTAAGTCCTATGTGCAGATAGCTAAGTAAGATAGTTCGACTAGACAGCAAGATCAGGTAGTGAAGCAAAGCTTACCTGCACCTCCGTCACAAGCCGTTTCACCGCCCGTTCAACTTTCTTGGTTTCTTCGACCTCTGGGATTTCCTCATGAACAACCCATTGGTCGTTCCACCAATGTGACACATAAACATGTTGTTGCTTGTCTTGCGGGTGGCCCAGGACCTCCTCCACCTCGTCCTCTTTGGGCTCTTCTTTGGGCCCTAGTGCTGGTCCAGCGTCAGCAGTGTCTGTGATCACCAAAGCCTTCCCACAGTTTTCAGCGTCGGTTAATGTGGGCTGTGCTCTCACCTCTGGTTGCTGCTCCTCGATCTGCTCTATCACCCTCGATATTGAGGTGTTGCCCTCAGCAGGTCCAGCACTCGGAGCACTCATGCCCGGCTCAGTTGGTCCCTCGACCACCTGCTCGGGGACTGTCGTCTGACTGCTCCCTTGCTAAGGTCCCGACGGATCTTCTACTATGGCTTCCTCGGTGGCCGGCTGCTAGGCAGTCTGCTCTGAACTTATTGGTGGAGCCACGCTACTTTCGGCTAACTAGTCCAGACTTTCTGTGGATGCCGAACTATTACATCCGAGATAAGTTCAGAAGGCAACCATATTCAATGCAAATTGTTAACTTACATCAAGGTTACAAATACTTACATGTTGGATGTGCGGAATGATGTGGAGAAGGCGCGTCTCTTTGGCCGTACTTGCTCCACGTGCTGTGACGCCTGGTCTCCCTCTACATCTAGCACTGTTACTGGGCCTTGGTGCTCAACCCCTCCGCTACTTGCCCTTTGCGCTATAGTGGTTGGTGGCATGCTCGGTCGAGTTGTCGCTCCTATCGCCAATCGCGTTCCTTGCCCAGGTACTCCCAAGGTCGACCCGGCTACATCCTTTACCGCCGTCGGCAATGTGGGTCCCATAGGCATGGAGGAGATACCTTGCTCCATCGACTCTAGCTGCTTCCTCCTCTTTCGAGGGACAAGTTGAAAGGTGTCTACATCCTCTCCCTCCTCCGTGTCATCATCCGACCAGGCAAAAATTGCCTGTCGACGCTTGCTGGCCAGGTTCTCCTTTTGGCTCATTGATACTTAGCGCCCCCCAGTGAGCAGGGTGGTTGTTGATCTCTTCTTTGGCTGTTTGGGGGTAGCCAGCTGCTTACCAGCGGCTAGGGCCGCTGCCTCCTCTCCAGCTCCGAGCACCGCCCAGTCGATGTCCTCGTCTTCGATCTCGACGCTGGTCTAGGTGGTGGGACCAGCTCCTTGTGGCCACTCCACTCCAGGGGGTGGCGACACAAACACTATCGCTCTATCCCGACCATTAACCTAGGTAACAAAAATGGGTGAACACAGTAAGTTTCCACTTATCCTACCACAATATAAAACTATGGGTATAGGGCAAGATGAGTTACCTTTGGGGGAGGTCGGGCAAGCTTGAAAGCATGCTCGATGTCGCTCAATCTAGCATAATTTGGATCAGCTAAGTTAAATAGCTCTCCAATTCTGGCTTTGACTTCGACTTTGTCAAGTGCCCCCTGCCTCATCCTCGTCGGGTCCGTGCTATCTTAATATTCATAGCCAGGATATACTTTCCTCTGGCAGGGCTGGATCCATCAGCTGATGAAGTTCCCGACCATGCTCGGACCATCTAGTTTTTTCCACGGGATCATTCAAAATATTTTTGGAATCTGTTCTAGGTGCTCGGGCTTCTCTAACCAGGTTGTCCTCTTCTCCGGAATGTACCCCACATCGCACAGTGTGATCGTGTTTGGCTCTTCGTGGATGTAGAACCATTTCTTGTACCAGTCGTCTAGCAACGTGTTACATGGGCAGTGTAGGTACTGGGCTTTCATGCCGTCACGGAGGTTGAGGTACACACCCCCGGCTATCTTCGAACTGCCGCTTCCTTTCTTCCACAGACAGAAAAGATGGCGGGAAAAATCAAAATGGGGCTGGAAGCCGCCATATGCTTCGCAAAGATGTATGAAAGTGGTGACAAGGAGGATCGAGTTGGGATGCAGATTGCAAATCCCAATCTCGTAGTAAAGACAGAGCCCCTAAAGAAAAGGATGTACCGGAACCCCAAATCCCCGCTTAAAGAAGTCTTCAAACACCACGATCTCACCTGGTTGTGGATCAGGGTACCCCTCGCCCTCCGGCGCATGCCATCCTGCGAGCTCCTTGTTGTGGAGTACCCCCATGGTGATGAGGTCTTCAATGGTCTGCTCGTTGCTTCTCGATTTCCACCATTCCTTCGCCATGACTCCTGCCTTCTTCTGCGCATCACTTTTCGCCATGAATCTGGCCTTGATGATGAATGAGGAAATGGCGAAGGATTGATTGGTGGCGATTTTGGAGGTATTAGGGTTGGCGAGAGGAAGAAGAAAGCTGCGGCTGCGAATGGCAATGGGGTTCAGTAAAAAGTAACTTACCTATCCTATACTGTATTTAACCCAAGAGTTATGTTGTTTCATCTGCCTGAGATTCTCGGGAGACGTGCGCACGTGCCACAGATAGTTGTTTTCATAGCCTCGAGATCTATGCCAATATATGTGCCTCTTCGTTGCCAGTGTGGGAGGGCCCATGCTAACGCACCTACTGACAGGTGCCACGCAACTGTTTGCCAGACAAGACAAAAAGGTAGTATGACGTGCTATATCCGTCTACTTTTTTGACCAGACGTGTCAGATTGGACTTGACAGAACAAGTAAATAAATAAATACATAAAATAATAGTACAAGTGGCATATGGTTTTTTGCCACACTTCTCATGCTCGGGGACTGTCGTGACTATCCCTGTGCTCGGGGACTGTCCAGACCACCATCGTGCTCGGGGACTACCTAGACCATCATCATGCTCGGGGACTGTCTAGACCACCATCATGCTCGGGGACTATTCCGACCACTCTCGTGCTCGGGGGCTGCCCCGACCACTCTGCGAACATTGCTCGGAGACCGCTCTCCTCGGCTACATGTGATTTGTACTCACATATAGTTGAGAGGCATTTATTTTTTCTCACTTAGACCTTGCTACAAGGATGATACCATGCCTTCCAACAAGCTCGGGGACTACATCAGTACGATGCACCTGCCGGTGCATCTCGTCTCGCTTGTACGACGATAGGATTCTCAACTAAAGTGGGAATTCTTTTTAGACCCTAGCACCACGTGCCTGCGTCACCTACTACCAGGCTCAGGGACTAAGTGGGCACACTTCACCTTGCGGTGAATGTGCTTATTTTATCGACCCCTACGCTCTGACTGTCGGCCATAACTACTATTGTATAAGGGTCACTTACATTTCTTTTCAGAAATACAAGTGGGCACACTTGATCAGGAAAGGAATCTTTTTCTTTTTTCTTTAGAGCACCATGCATTCTTTGGACAACTAGAATCTTTGGCTATAATTGTGGTCTACTGCTCTCTGTTCTGACTAGAATACTAGCACATTTGCTTGGTCGATGTTTCAGCCAGTTGGAGATGACATGAAGACAGATTGCGTTAGTTGAAGAAGATCGAACAGCGTGTCGCAATATAATGCATGGTGCTTGGGGACTAGTTGTGGGGGTATTAACCCCTATACCCTTACAGCTAGGCTTGGGCCAGCCCGGACTAGGGGATCTAGCCCACTAGAAGACGACACACGGCTCGACCAATCTACTCGGAGTCCCGCACAAGGAATCAAGACAGACTTGGAGATCAAGCAAGATCCTGGTCGGTTAGAATAGGAATCCTTATCCGGTCACCTATGGCAATTGTAACTAGTTAGGATTAGTTTCCAGATCTAAAACCCTACCCTCCAGACTATATAAGGTGGGCAGGGGACCCCTCTAAAAACATCTCTCATTGACATATAGCAATATAATCAGACGCAGGACGTAGGTATTACGCCTTCACGGCGGCCGAACCTGGATAAAACCACGTGTCTGTCTTGTGTCACCATCTTGTTTGTAGCTTGCGCATCAGTCTACCGATAATCTACTACCTTGGACATACCCCTAGGTAGACTGTCGACCATATTTCGTCGACAGTCAACTAGATGAGCACGGTAGCGAGGTACTGATCAAAGATGGAGTCCTCAGGATTAGGGACCGGGAGCAGTGACTTCTTGCCAAGGTGAAGAGGTCCCTAAACATGTTGTTCCTGCTCGACCTAAAGGTAGAGCAGCCGATGTGCCTGGCTGCAAGGAACACCGAGGAACCATGGCTATGGCATGCCCGGTTCGGACATCTCAGCTTCGACGCGCTTGGTCAGCTAGAGAATATGGTTCGAGGGCTACCCCACATCGAGCATGGAGGTGAGTTGTGTGATAGTTGCCTGACCAGAAAGCAGAGGAGCCTACCATTCCCAAAAGCGGCCAAGTATCACTCGGTGAACGCTCTCAAGCTCATCCACGGTGATCTCTATGGGCCAATTATGCCAGCCATAAACGGTGGTCGGCGGTACTTCCTCCTGCTCATGGATGATTGCAGTCGCTACATGTGGCTGCAACTCCTGGCGAGTAAGGATGAAGCGGTGAGGGCGATCAAGAAGTTCAAGATGCGTGCGGAGGCTAAGAGCAGCAAGAAGCTTCGCGTGTTGAGGACTGATCGCAGCGGTGAATTCACTTTGGTGGAGTTTACTACGTACTGTGCGGATCAGGGTGTGGTGCGACACCACACTGCACTATACTCAACACAGCAGAATGGCATGGTGGAGCGATGGAACCAGACGGTGGTTGGCATGGCTCAGTCCATGATGAAGGCCAAAGGCATGCCGACAAGGTTCTAGGGTGAGGCAATGACCACAGCGGTGTTCATCCTCAACTGCGCGCCCACCAAGGCCCTAACAGGCAAGATGCCATTCGAGGCTTGGCATGGGCGCAAGCCAAGCGTGTCCTTCCTCTAGACATTTGGTTGCATCGGCCATGTCAGGAAGACGAAGCCGATCCTCACCAAACTAGAGGACAGGAGCACACCAATAGTGTTCCTAGGCTACACAGAGGGTACCAAGGCGTACCGGCTCTATAACCCACGTGGAGACAAGGTGCTTGTCTCGCACGACGTCATGTTCGATGAGAAGGTGGCCTGGGACTAGAACAGTCCAAGCATGGGGGAAGCTAGCGGCTTCACTAGCACCTTCGTCGTCGAGCACTTGGTCATCCACGGTGGTGGAGACGCTGGGGAAGAGGTGCCGAGCACTCTAGGAGGGGTGCCGAGCACTCTAGCAATAGAGCCGAGCACTCCTAGAGAGATGCCAAGCACTCCAGGAGTGGAGCCAGGAGGTCCTGCAGTGGTGTTGACCACTCCAGGATGGGCGCCGAGCACTCCCATAGTGGAGCCAAGCAATCTTATAGTGGTGCCGACCACTATAAGACTGGTGCCGAGCACTCTGGGAGGGGTGCAGACCACTCCAGAAGTGGTGACAAACAGTCCAGGAGTAGTGCCGAGCACTGCATCTAGGTTGCCGAGCACTCCATGTGCTGTGCCAAGTACTCCGGCGGAACAGGGAACTCCATCGACGTCGATCGAGTTTGCCTCACCTCCAAGTGACATCACTGAGTTTGTGGATGTCTTCCACGAAGGTGAGGAGGTACGGTTCCATAGGCTGGATGACATCATCGACGACATAGTGCCCTTAGGCCTGGCGGGTCATCTGCTCAATAACCAAGAGCTACTGCTCGTCAGTGCAGAGGAACCACCCATGTTCACGCTGGCCGAGCGTGAAAGCTCTAGTTCGGTTTTGGTGAATTGATGAAACCCTAAGTGCTAACCTAGTTTATCAAGTGATCATGAGATAGATAGCACATTCCAAGTGATGAAGCAAATGAAGATTATGACATGATGATGGCGATGCCATGGTGATGATCAAGTGCTTGGACTTGAAAAGAAGAAAGAGAAAAACAAAAGGCTCAAGGCAAAGGTATAAATGGTATGAGCCATTTTGTTTTGGTGATCGAGACACTTAGTGAGTGTGATCACATTTAGGATCGATAGCCATACTATTAAGAGGGGTGAAACTCGTATCGAAATGCGATTATCAAAGTGCCACTAGATGCTCTAACTCATTGCATATGCATTTAGGATCTAGTGGAGTGCTAACACCCTTGAAAACATTTTATGAAAATATGCTAACACATGTGCACAAGGTGATACACTTGGTGGTTGCCACATTTGAGCAACGGTTAGAAACTTCACCAGCGGAGTGTTTGCCCATAGAGTGCAGACAGTCTAACAATGCCACCAGCGCTTTATACTGAAAAGACGGAGGTCACTATAAGTGATCGGACGCTGGTCTCGGTAGGACCGGAGCGTCCGATCAGTGGAAGCGTGATGACGCTGGCATCGGTCTTCGACCGGACGCTGACGAGGTGCATCCGGTCCTACTGATGTGACAGCGCACAGAGGAGACGTCGTGTGATCGGATGCTGGGTGAGTTCAGTCGAGCATGACCGGACGCGTCCAGTCGTGATTCTTCGCTTTTGAATGCTTACTGGAAACGATCGAACGCTGAGGTCCAGCGTCCGGTCACTTCGCAGCAGCGCGTCCGGTTATCACTTGACCATTGGGATTAGGCGCTCAGTATTTGAAGAGAGGGGACACGTGGCGTGCATAGCATGACCAGACGTTGGGGTCCTATGTCCGGTCGATATGACTAGAGCGTCTGGTCACCCCGTGTTGTGCCCAGTGAAGGGGTACAACGGCTCTATTTCGTGAAGGCTTCTATTTAAGCCACATGGTCTGCTCAAGCTCACTCTCTTGGCCATTTGCATTGACATAGCAACCTTGTGAGCTTAGCCAAAGTCCTCCCACTCATCTCCATCATTGATTCATCATCTTTGTGAGATTGGGAGAGAATCCAAATGTATTGCTTGAGTGTTTGCATCTAGAGGCACTTGGTGTTCGTGTTTCGCTGTGGGATTCACTTGTTACTCTTTGTGGTTGCCGCCACCTAGATGGCTTGGAGCAGCGAGGATCATCGAGCGGAGGGTGGTGATTGTCTCCGGCTCCTATCATGGTGATTGTGAGGGGTTCTTGACCTTTCCCCCGTGGAGAGCCAAAAGGTACTCTAGTGGATTGCTCGTGGCTTGTGTGATCCTCATCTTGTGTTGGTTGTGTGGCACCCTATTGAGGGTTTGGCGTGTGATGCCAATTAGCACGTGAACATCCAAGTGAGTGAATCGCCACAATAAGGACTAGCTTGTCGGCAAGCAAGTGAACCTCGGTAAAAAATCATTGTGTTCATTATTTGATGCTGAGGTGATTGGTCTTTATTGGTATTCATTCTAGTGATTGATTGGTTCATTCCTTGACACGGCGGTATAACCATCTTGCTCACTCTCTTTATATTACCGCAAACTAGTTGTCAAGCTCTTTAGTATAGCTAGTTGTGAGAGCTTGTTAGTTTAGTTTGTGTGGCTCTTTAGTTAGCCTTTGAGAGCACACTAACTTAGTGTAGTGATATAGTCATTGTGTAGATAGAAACTATATAAACTAGAATTGTGGTGGGTGGCTTGCATTTTTAGTAGGCTAGCGCAACACTTGCTTCGCCACATAATTGTATAACCGGTTTGTTAAGTGTTGTTGTAGAATATTTTTATAGGCTATTCACCCCCCTCTAGCCATTAGGATCTTTCAGAGCGTGATGGAAATTGGCGACGGGCGATGCTGGAGGAGATGAAGGCGATCGAGGAAAACGAGACTTGGGAGCTCGTCGATCCACCTCTAGGATGTCGTCCGATTGGCCTGAAGTGGGTGTACAAGGTCAAGCAGGACGAGCACGGCGCCATTGTCAAGCACAAGGCGCGCCTCATCACCTGAGGCTTTGTTCAGCGCGAGGGCATCGACTTCGAGGAAGTCTTTGCGCCAGTAGCATGCATGGAGTCTGTCTGTTTGCTACTAGCCTTGGCAGTAGTAAAGGACTGGCGCGTCCATCACCTGGACGTAAAATCAGCCTTCCTCAATGGTGAGCTGGCGAAGACAGTCTTCGTCAGGCAACCTTCGAGTTTCGCCATCAAGGGAGTGGAGCACAGGGTGCTCCAACTACGCAAGGCGCTCTACGGGCTGCGACAGGCCCCACGAGCGTGGAACGCCAAGCTTGATGCCACGTTGGGCGAGCTTGGGTTTCAGCGGTGCACAACCGAGCACGCGCTCTACACGCGACGACGGGGGAAGGAGGAGCTCTTCGGCGGCATGTATGTGGATGACTTGATCATCACCGGCGCGCGTGCGGAGGACATCGACAACTTCAAGCGTGAGATGGTAGCTCATTTTCGAATGAGCGACCTCGGGGCGCTCTTCCACTACCTCGGCATCGAGGTGAGACAAGGGAAGGAGGCACTAACGCTAGGTCAGAGAGCGTACGCCTCTAAACTGTTGGAACGGAGCGGCATGGCTGAGTGCAAGCCATGCGTAACTCCGATGGAGGAGCGGCTGAAGCTGACAAAGGCTAGTACCACGGTGAAGGTGGATGCAACACTCTACCGAAGCATCGTCAGCGGTCTACGCTATCTAGTCCACACGAGGCCGGATATTGCGTTTGCCGTGGGCTACGTCAGTCGCTTCATGGAGGATCCTCGAGAGGATCACTGGGCTACGGTGAAACGGCCGCTGCGCTACGTCAAGGGGACGGTGGATCAAGGGATCGTCTTTCCCAAGACCGACGAAAGCAGGCTGCAGCTCACTGTGTTCAGCGATGTAGACATGGCGGGGGACATCGACGGACGGCAGAGCACCTCAGGCGTGCTCGTCTTCCTTGGGTCAGCTCCAATCTCATGGTTGTTGCTGAAACAGAAGGTGGTGGCTATGTCTACATGCGAGATAGAGTACGTGGCAGCTGCCACAGCGGCGTGCCAAGTTGTGTGGCTGCGCCGGCTGCTGGGCGAGCTGACCGGTGCGGAAGCTCACCCACCAGCACTGATGGTGGACAACTAGCCCACCATCGCCCTCGCGAAGAATTCGGGTCTCCATGACCGGAGCAAGCACATCGACATGAAGTTTCACTTCCTCAGGGACTGTGTCGATGCAGGGCAGATCATCATCGAGTTCGTCGAAACTGGTCGGCAACTCGCGAACGTCCTCACCAAGCCGCTCGGCCATCTTTGACTCACGGAGTTGAAGAAGATGATCGGCATGGAGGGGGTTCAAGGGTAGCAGAAGGATTAGGGAAAGAATTGTTAGATAATCTTCTGCATCTCTTGTGTGAATGCGTAGTAGGTGAAGGCGGCGCCGAAAAGAGCTCCCTGCTGCGCACTGTAGTAGCTACAGGGGCAGGCGCCGAACGGTTCACCTGTCGCACTGTAGCCACAGCAGTGGCAGGCGCTAGAGTCAACCCTGCTGTCGCATCTTGTCACTGTAGCAGTATGGCAGCTGTACTACGACTAGATGGATAGAGTTGTATAAATAGTTTAACACTACAACTCAGTAAAGAAAGAGTTCAGATTTGCCATCTCCTATACAGGGCTCCGGCCAACACTGGTGTCTCTGCTGTGTGTGTATGCTCTGTTCTCTCTCACTTCTTCTATCTCTAGTCCTAGTGTGTGGTCGGACAACGTTTGTCGTGGTCGGCAAGACTGGTGAGTGAACGACTCACCTGAGCCATGGTTGGTAAGACTGACGAGTGGTCGACTCACCTGAGCTGAGGGTCCAGCGGGCTAACACATGCCATGGCAAGGCTTGGAGCAAACCACCTTTGTGTCAAGCCATATATCATGTCTACGAGCACGTTGGAACAACTTTGAGCAGGGAGTAAAACTGAAGCCGGATGCTCTAGTGATGCGATCCCTAGTGATGCCCTTGCCCACAAGCATGTTCTTGGACCTCTTGTCCATGTTGTTATGCGAGTGATAAGAGCGCATGAAGTTGTTATCCTCGATCAAGCTAAGCCACTGCTTGCAGACAAGTTTGCATCGCATGGTACAGTCAGCTGGGAGTCAGAGCAAGATCTCCCTTGTCGCTTTAGCCAAGGAGCTGACAGGGCTCTCTCTTCATTTGTCTGATGCACTGGAACAAGGCTCTCTTGAAATAGGGAGACGCTGGTAAGAGCAAGATTTTCAGCTTGGTAAGACGAAGGGGTCTCTCTGATCGCAGTGCCAGTTTCTACAGTCTGAGACACGGGATCATAGACAATCATCTTGCGTTTGGATGTAGCAATGACTATCATCTTCGTGGACCCACAACTGCCAACAGAACCAATAACTCTAACAATCTCAGGCTCAATTACATCATCTCTGCTAACATGCTGCAACAGATCAATGCGATGTTCCAATGACCAACCACCAGAGCCATAGTCATTCAGCTTCCATATCTCCAGCATGCCGACATGAAGAAGGTCCCGAACCATACACAAGTGGCCAGCAAGCTCCACCAAGTGCACACCTGACACCTCAAACGGCGACTGGACCCATGCAAAGATCTCATCTGTGACAGCAAAGGATAGGATGGCAGCTCGTGGCCTTTCAACGACAAATGAGGGACGGATAAGCCAATGCAGAAACCCATTTGCAAATACTGGCAGCACTTTATCATGTCTAGCATGGCTAATAGTTGCCTGAGCAGCCCTGCAGAATCTGAAGGGTACACCTGCAGCAGGCGGCTTCCAATCATCCCCATGATCACCGCCCAGCGTGTATATCTCACACTTAATATGCTGCTTATCACCATAATCCCCTAGGAATAACCTCACCGCCATGTACTTCTTCGTACGGGCATCAAACCCAAGTCCAGCGGTCACATACGCCGCATTGTGGCACGGGGGCAATCGGGTAACTGCCCTTGTGGATGCATTGAAAACATAGTGAGCTGGTGCAAAAGGACCGTAGAGAAGGGTGAGGCCACGGCACGGTGCAGGCGTCATGTGGATGAAGTCACCACCGCGTACACCATCAAGAGTGAACAGCAGGCCGTCATCGGGGCCTGATGACGAGCTCGAGTACACCGCAGTGGCGTCAAAACCAGTTGTTGGTGAAGTGAAGAACAGATTAGGTGTTGCTGACTCCGCTTCAGCTTTCGCCATGTGAAGGCGGCAAAATTCATCAGAAGAAAGCACTGCATTCCAGGACCGGCAGACGGGCCCGAAAGCGAAGAATGGATTTGACGGGCAGCCGTAGGAACACCTCTGTCATCATCTCCTCCGGCAGGAAATGTGCACCGCCAGATGCTACAGCCCTTCTCTTATTCCCCATCACCATGCATGTCACCCAAACTTGATCAACTATGAGATAATCCGCACTGAAATAACACGAGATTGGTATCACGACAATCTAAGATACCATGTAATGCAAACAGATACTAAATATACTCTGAAAACTCTGAGTATGAGTGAAGAGAAAAACGCACCCCCTGAATTCTAATCTCGGCAGGCGTCCACGACGTGTTCGTTAAGGCGGGATGATTCGTAAATCGGTAATGCTATAGACCAGGCGTCCGGGCTTCCGGATGCACCGCCCCGCACTCGCGACTCGCACACCCGCTGCGCCAGCTGCCCCGCAGTCTCTCTGTCCCGCACTCCGCCCGTTCCCCCGCCGTCGCTCTCTCCCACACTCGCTCTCCGCGCCGCTCGTCGCCGCGCGAGCTCCCTCCGTCCCTTTGTCCCTCGCCCCTCCGCGACCTCCCTCCCTCCCTCCGCACGCGAGCTCACTGCGCGCCCGCTCGCCTGTGCTCCCTTCCTCCCTCCGTCCCTCGCGCCTCCGCGACCTCCATGCACCCCCACTCTCCCTATGACCCGGCTCCCGCACCCCACCGGAGACGAGGACGACGGTGGCGGCTCCAACGAGGTACGTCACGGAGGGATCTGGATCTGAGGCATTGCCCCTCCTCATCTGGATCTGGATCTGAGCTCTCCTCCCTCCTCTGGATCTGAGCTCTCCTCCTCCTCCTACTACTCCTTCTCTGGATCTGGATCTGAGGGACGCGGCGGTGGCTAGGGTTTCGGCGAGCTCTGTTGCAGCAGGCATGTTTTGCCGTTGCAACAAACAATATTTCTTTGTTGCATTAGACTTCTTTTTCCTGATGTTGCTTCTCGTATTTGCATTTTTATTTCTGTTGTTGCAGGAGTGTTGTTTCGTTGTTGCAACAAGTAGTCTTTCTTTGTTGCATTAGTCTTTTTATTCTCATGTTACATCTCGCACTGCCCTTTTTGTTTCTGTTGTTGCAGTAGCTTTGGTTTGCTGTTGCAACAAGCAATTTTTCTTTGTTACATTAGTCTTTTTTCTAGATATCGCATTGAAAGGACCGTGACGCCTAAGGGGGGGTGAATTAGGCAACTTAAAAAACTTACTCTAAACTATGGCCTCTTTTTCTTACCCTAGCAAAACCTATGCAATAGATAAACTATCTAGATGTGCAACTATGGTTTAGCTAATGTGTTGCTATCTCTACCGCAAACGTATTAAAGTAATCAATGTAAATGCGGAAACTAAAGAGCAAGGTAGAGATATGCAAACTCCCGTCGGCGACTCCGGTATTTTTACCGAGGTATCGAGAAGCGCGCAAGCTTCCCCCTAGTCCTCGTTGGAGCCCCTCACAAGAAATCCCTCACAAGGGCCAAGCTCTCGGTCAGGTAACTCCGTGGATAGCCTCGGGCCTTCCCCACGCGCAAGTGGGTCTCCGATGTGCCTCTCGGCAAGCCTCTCCCAGATGCTCCCCGCCGTCTTCACTATCAAGCTTCCGGCCGAAACGCCGCGGACCTTGTTCCCTCCGGTACACGGTGGCGGCCACACCACAAACGCGGTTGGTGTGATCTCGCAAGACTTCAAGCCCCTCCGATGTACAACACTTGTGCTCGCAAGCACGGGGTGGCAAGAGGTATGCAAACCTCACTAAACACTAGGCAAACACCTAGAGCAAGCGCATAAGCAGTGGTCTAATCAACCTAAGCACTTATGCTAATCCCTAATAAAACACTAAGCACTATGCATGTAGAGATCACTAAAATGGTGTATCAACACTCTTGGTATGTTTCCTCAGCTCCACACTTCTCAAATGGCCGGTTGGGGGTTGTATTTATAAGCCTCACTGAGAAAGTAGCCGTTGGGGTCGAACTCCCACAATTCTGCTACTGATCGGACGCTGAATCGTCCTGACCGAACGCGTCCGGTCGTCCCGACCGTTGCAGCCGTGAACCACCGCTCGGACGCTGCCAGCGTCCGGTCGCAGTTTCGCGCGCCTGGAACCTCTCTGTACTCGATCGAACGCTGCGTTTCTGCATCCGGTCGATTGCCGCCAGCGTCCGGTCCTCGCGTCCGGTCGCCTATCTGTCGAGCCACCAGTCCAGCGTCCGGTCGCGCTTCCAGCGTCCGGTCCAGCGTCTGATCGCCTCTGCGAGCTCGTTTCTTCGCGATCTTGCGTATGGCTTGGTTCCTATCTTCATGCTTGGACTTTGCTTGATATCTTGGGTCTTTTCCTATGCTCTTAAGGTCTTTCTTAAGGTGTTGATTATCGGATCATCACGTCGCCTTCGTCCAAGTCATGTCTTGCACCCTATTGAACTACAAAATAAACATTTGCAAATTCATTAGTCCAATTTGGTTGTGTTGGTCATCAAACACCAAAATCCAAAATAAATGGGCCAAGGGTCCATTTTCCTTACAATCTCCCCTTTTTTGGTGATTGATGCCAACACGACCAAAACAAGCAAATAATTAGAATTTGGAAGTTAAAAACTACCTACTTACTAGGTTGCAATGCAAAGGGCAAGGTTATATGATACTAATTGACAAATACCAATTAAAACTTTACTTAAAAGCCATGTCTTGCCCTTGCAAATGTCCTCATGTGATGTTATGGATTAAAGCCTATCTTTCTAAAAAAAAATCTCCCATTACTTAGACTAATCCATAATTCACTTTCCTCCCTTTCTCGGACCATTACCACTTGTAGACATCAACTTGATGCTTGCCTTTGGTCCTTCAAATTCTCCCCCTTTAGCATCAAACACCGAAAAGGAAGACATTAGTAGCACAAGGGAGGGTCAAATTTCGTGATCCTTTGTGTATAGAGTGAAATGGATCACAAAATTTGACTCTCATATTATATAGACTAAGCTCCCCCTAAATGTATGCATACATATGGTAGAAAGCAAAGCATATGCATAATTAGCAATTTATTGTATAAGAGAGTTTAATCTATATAATGCATGGAGAAAGCATATAAAGAAGAAAAGTAAACAACATGATGATACCAATTGAAGAATGATGCTTAACTCCAAGGACTCCATTTTCTATGCAATGAGACTACAACACATAAGATAAGCTTGAAAAGGTGTTAGTCTCAAAGCATCCAACTTGTAGATTAAGCTCCCCCTAAATTTGTGCACACAAGTGTTGAATACTTGTA
The DNA here is from genome assembly GCF_019320115.1 of Miscanthus floridulus. Taxonomy (NCBI): domain Eukaryota; kingdom Viridiplantae; phylum Streptophyta; class Magnoliopsida; order Poales; family Poaceae; genus Miscanthus; species Miscanthus floridulus. Next base: position 109,940,068 of record NC_089595.1, read on the forward strand.
AAATTTGTCCACATTGATTTAAGTATCAAAATACCACTTGAAAGATGATATTTGGGAGAGATTATCTACAATTTGGACTTTGGCACATATTAGATAAATGATTGTAAAACAAGCTATGTGCTGTGCTTCTAAACAATTTTTAAACCATGTAGGTTTGCTCCAAGGGTTGATAATGAAACCGAGCAAGCCTACCATATGATGTACCTATTGAATGCATGACAAAGGATTTAAGCATGTAAATGCAAACATAGGCATGAAAGATAACTAGATGCTTTAAGAGTATATCAATTGAAGGATAAAACCAATTGAAATGAATACTAATAGAAAGTAATGACATCTAGTTACCTAACATGGGAAGGGGAATTTGGGTCCATAGTATTCACTAACCTACTTGGCAATGACTATGTCCATCAAGATGCACCCCATGAAATGCACCCATACTTTGCCAAGTCTCTAAATTCCCCCAAAGTTCGATGGACTTCTCACTTCCCTTTTGGGAGCCAAACCTTCTTGGTGCTCTTCATGTTTGAAATGATTTCCTTTGGCACCCAAAAGCGTTTGACCCCATTGTTGGCTTGCTTGTTCACCTTGATGGCCACCACCTTGTCATTTTTCTTCTTCTTCAAGAGATAAGGTGTGGAGGCCTTTTTGTCCACTTTGTTGGTGTAGGTGTTGGAGAGCTTGCTTGTTTGCTTTTTCTCCTTCTTCTTTGCTCCTCCCCCATTCTTCACCTTGCACTCATAGGACTTGTGGCTTTCTTTGTGGCACACGTAGCAAACCACGGTTTGTCCTTCATCAAGCTTCTTCACTCCCTTGACGGTGTTATCTTGATGAAGTTGGGTTTGCTTCGCCTTACCTTTCACTTGAGTCAAGTCCTTGGTGAGGCGAGCTACTTTTTGCTTGAGTTGCTCATTCTCTTTTGCAACCTCTTGTGTGCATGTATCTACAATCACTTTCTCAACACAAGCTTGGTTGCATAAAGGTGAGTCTAAACATAAATCATTGCAAGAGGTAGATGCATCCTTTTTAATTATGTCATTTCTTTTAGATGCCTTGGTGGGGGTATTTTTGACGGCCTCAAGATTAGCAACTTTATTTGTTAGCTCATCACAATGTTTGCACATGATTTCCATTTTAGCAAGCAAACTTTGATAATCGTTTTGTGAGCTAGCTAACTTTTCTTTTAATTTTTCATTTTTCTTTTCAAGTTGCTTATCATTAATTGTGCATGCACTTGTTGTTGCACTAGCCTCAAGTTGCTCAATTTTAGTAGATAGTTCAACATTGAGATTTGCAAAGTTTTCATATTGTTCAAGCAAATTCTTGTATGCTTCTTGTGAACTACCTAGCTCTTCTTTTAAAGTTTTGAGCTTCTTTTGTTGACTAGTGCAAACTTTAGCATATTTAAGATTTTGTTGCACAATTGTATTGTAAGGAGGCAAATCATCATCACTATCACTCTCACTAGAGGATGAGCTTTCATTACCTCGTGCCATAAGGCACACATGAGAAGAGCTTGATGATGAGTGCTTATGCCCTTGCCTCTTGTGATGATCTTCTTCACTTGAGGAATCATCCCATTACCTTATTGATGTAAGGGCTTTGTTCTTGCATACCTTCTGCTTTGCCTTGGGTGTGGGCTTGTTTAGACAAACTTCCACAAAGTGCACCAACTCGCCGCATCCATAGCATCCTCTCTTTCTTTGCTCATTTCTTTGATTAGTGAAAACGAGGTCTTGAATTTGGATGGGCACACCCTTGACATTGAGCCTTACGATCATCTTCTCCACCTTCTTGATAAGTTTGATTGATTCTTCATCAAGGTCGGAGGTGGAGGAGGAAGATTGATCATCATCACTTGATTCTTGTTCATCACCATCATCATCATCTTCTTCTTCTTCTTCACTTGAGGAGCTTGAGCTTGAGCTTGACTCAACTTTCTTGCCCTTCATCTTTTTCTTCTCGTTACAAGCAAGAGCCTTGCCTTTGCTTGATGAAGATGCTTCTCCTTGACCCATCTTACGTGACATTTCAAATGCCACTAGCTTTCCAATGACAATGCCCGGGGTCATAGTGCTCAAGTTCTCCATATTGTGAAGGATGGTGATGATGCTTGCATATTTCTTTTGTGGTAGAATGGAGATGATCTTCCTCACGATGTCCACATCATCTAGCTTTAATAATCCTATTGAATGGAGCTCATTGATGATTAGATTCAATCGAGAATACATATCACGAACAAGCTCATCATCATTCATAGCAAAGGAATCATAATTTTGCTTGGCTAGACAATGTTTTTGCTCACGGACATTACTTGTGCCGTCATAGAGCTCTTGGAGTTTTAACCAAATTTCATGTGCCATATTTAAGGTGAACACTTGGTTAAACACATTTATGCTAAAAGATTAAAATAAGCAATTCTTAGCTCTAGCATTGAAATGCATTTCTTTTTCGTCACTCTTTGTGGGTTTTTCAAGATTCTTGATGGGTTTCATCCCGTCACGAGTGACTCTCCATACACCCAAATCAACCGCCTCAAGGTGGCAAGCCATTCTTGCTTTATAGTATGGGAAGTTAGTGCCATCAAATTGTGGAGGCCTAGCGGTATCCATCCCAACCACTCTACAATAGCGTTAGCTCAATGGCGATTAAGCCAAAGGTCCAAATATGAGTCAACCGGCTCTGATACCAATTGAAAGGACCGTGACGCCTAAGAGGGGGGTTGAATTAGGCAACTTAAAAAACTTACTCTAAACTATGGCCTCTTTTTCTTACCCTAGCAAAATATATGCAATAGATAAACTATCTAGATGTGCAACTATGGTTTTGCTAGTGTGTTGCTATCTCTACTGCAAACGTATTAAAGTAATCAATGTAAATGCGGAAGCTAAAGAGCAAGGTAGAGATATAAAAACTCCCGTCGGCGACTCCGGTATTTTTACCGAGGTATCGAGAAGCGTGCAAGCTTCCCCCTAGTCCTCGTTGGAGCCCCTCGTAAGGAATCCCTCATAAGGGCCAAGCTCCCGATCGGGTAACTCCGTGGATAGCCTCGGGCCTTCCCCACGCGTAAGTGGGTCTCCGATGTGCCTCTCGGCAAGCCTCTCCCAGATGCTCCCCGCCGTCTTCACTATCAAGCTTCTGGTCGAAACGCCGCGGGCCTTGTTCCCTCCGGTACACGGTGGCGGCCACACCACAAACGTGGTTGGTGTGATCTCGCAAGACTTCAAGCTCCTCCGATGTACAACACTTGTGCTCGCAAGCACGGGGTGGCAAGAGGTATGCAAACCTCACTAAACACTAGGCAAACACCTAGAGCAAGCGCATAAGCGGTGGTCTAATCAACCTAAGCACTTCGCAAAGCACTTATGTTAATCACCTAATAAAACACTAAGCACTATGCATGTGGAGATCACTAAAATGGTGTATCAACACTCTTGGTATGTTTCCTCAGCTCCACACTTCTCAAATGGCCGGTTGGGGGTTGTATTTATAAGCCCCACTGAGAAAGTAGCCGTTGGGGTCGAACTCCCACAATTCTGCTACTGACCGGACGCTGAATCATCCTGACCAGACGTGTCCGGTCGTCCCGACCGTTGTAGCCGTGAACCACCGATCGGACGCTGCCAGCGTCCAGTCGCCTGCCACCGGACGCGTCCGGTCGTAGTTTCGCGTGCCTGGAACCTCTCTGTACTTGATCGGACGCTGCGTTTCTGTGTCCGGTCGATTGCCGCCAGCGTCCGGTCCTCGCGTCCGGTCGCCTATCTGCCGAGCCACCGGTCCAGCGTCCGGTCGCCTCTGCGAGCTCGTTTCTTCGCGATCTTGCGTACGGCTTGGTTCCTATCTTCATGCTTGGACTTTGCTTGATATCTTGGGTCTTTTCCTATGCTCTTAAGGTCTTTCTTAAGGTGTTGATCATCGTATCATCACGTCGCCTTCGTCCAAGTCATGTCTTGCACCCTATTGAACTACAAAATAAACACTTGCAAATTTATTAGTCCAATTTGGTTGTGTTGGTCATCAAACACCAAAATCCAAAATAAATGGGCCAAGGGTCCATTTTCCTTACACGCATCTCGCATTCTGCTTTGTTTCTGTTGTCGCAGTAGCTTTGGTTTGCTGTTGCAACAAGTAATTTTTCTTTGTTGCATTAGTATTTTTTATGTTGCATCTCGTATTGCAGCAGCTTTGTTGTATTGTTGCAGTCGTTCTTGTTCTGATGTTTCACCTCGCATTGCGTTTTGTTTGATGTTGCAAAATAATTTTCTGACGAGAGCGCGATGAGGATGTGACACATCTAGCGTGGGGGAACGGGTGATGCAGGGGGGCAAGCGGGTTTCGTTGTATTCCCACGGAGAGGGGAGGGGGGCGGTGAAGAGAAGCGAGTGGCTGGAGCGGGGATCTAGCGATGAAGAGAAGCAAGTGGCTGGAGGAAGAGGGTCGGGCGATGAAGAAAAGTGAAGCGGCTGGGGTGGATAGGTTTGCTAAGTGCGAAGGCCCGACGTCCGGATGCGTCTCACGTGCCGGACGTCTAGGAGCTAGCAGTGTCGTTCATAAATAAATTGCCCCCAAAGATGCAAAAATATATCCTTTCCCAAATTTTATAAAGAGGGGGCATCAGAAGAGCGATCGGTCGGACCCTGAGTCCAAAACGAACACATAGTGAACAGAGATTCAGGAATCAGAACAGGATTAAAGACTTAACCCACAATCCCGCGTGTCAGCCGCGGCAGCTTGGTCAAACGTCGGCCACCACTCATCCATCATTGATATCCAAGCCGAAAGGGCGCTAGATATGCGGTTGCCAGGTTGTCGATGTGACCGCCAGAGGCCACATGGGTCAGCCTGCTTCCCGCGGCAAATCGTGTAATCCCAGGCCGATGGGGAAGACAGAGAAGGCGGCCTATCGGGGCGTGTGTCCAGGGTGGAGGAATTGGTGATGGGGATCCTATGCGGGAGGACGGAGGTTGATGTGGGAGGATCTCGGGAGGACAGAGGTTGGGGAAGTGTGTTGAGCAAAGACCTCAAGAAGAAGCTCGAGAGGTTGTGTGGCATGTCGCAATGTCAACGGGGAATTCCCCGTCGGGGGTTACTGCCCCATCCCCGTCCCCGCGGGGGCAAATTTTCCCCGTCCCCGTCCCCGTGAAGGCTCATGGGGAGCACTTCTTCCCCATCGCCGTCCCCGCTCGGGGATTTAATCCCACGGGGATCCCCATCCCCGCATCAACTGCACACCCACGCTGCTGCCATCCTGGATTTTCGCACCTGGACGCGCCATCGCCGATGAATCCACACCTGGAGGCACCATCGGTGGAGCCCATACAGTCGGATCTGGTGGAGGCGGTGGAGGTCGAGCAACGCCGCCGCCGCTTGCTGTATCAGGCGCGTGTGGCCCCCCGCTGCTGGATCTGCTCCTCGCGCTGGATTTGCCTCCACGCTGCAAATCCGCCGCCTCCATTGCCGGTGCGCCCTCCGTGCCAGGGCCTCTGCCTCCAGGGGCCTCTGCAGCGCCGTCGATAGGCTCGAGAGGGAGCTGCGCCGTAGGAGGGAGATCGAGGGGCGGCAAGGCCGCGCCATCGACGGGATCCGGAGGGAGCTGCGCCGCAGGAAGGAGAGGGGTGGCCTCGGGAGGGAGGAGGAGGACACCACCTGCCGGATCCGGGAGGAAGGGAGAGCCTCCTTGCGTCGTCGTCAATGAGCGGGCGGCAAGCTAGGGTTTGGGGGCGCATGGGAGAGGGAGAGAGCGGGAGAGCTAGGGTTTGTGAGGCGGGTCGCGCGCTGCGCCGTGCCGTGCTCCGGATCTAGCCATCGGGATGGGGAGAGGAGGGGGCGCTGCCGGGATGGAGAGGAGATCCGCGCGTGGCGCCGTGCTCCTGATCCGGGAGGCCTCGCCGCCATGAGCCCTCGCCAGAGGGGAGGGGAGGGTGCGCCGCCAGCCACCGGGTTGGAGAGGGGAGGGGCTGCCGCCAGATGGGGAGGGGAGGGGAGGGGCGTCGGGCTGGGGGAGGGGAGCGCTGCCGAGGCTCGAGGGAGAGAGAGAGAGAGTGGAGGGATGAAGAGGGAGAGGCGTCGGGGGACGCCGTTGCCCACTATCAGGGGCGTGAGGGAGAGGGAGGCATCGGGTCCCCGCAGGTGAACGGGGACGGGGGCATGCATACCATCCCCGTCCCCGTCATACCTGACGGGGATGATTTTTTCCCCATTTAATTCCCCATGGGGAGAAAATTTATACCATCCCTGTCCCCTAATGGGTGAATTCCCCGCGGGGAATCGGGGAACGGGGCCCCGTTGACATCTTTAGACTGGCGTGCGTGGGTCAGGTGTGTCGCCGCATGAGTAAGGTCTCAAGGATGAAGGAAGCACACTGGTCTTGACTACCTTTCTCCTCTGTGCCAGGCCGCGCCTGGGCCAAGCCAAAACGGTCCGTGGGTCGTGCTGATGGGCCGCGGGCCTTATGGCCATCTATATATCTCAGGATAACCCTCCTAGTGCAGTAGTGCCTACTGCCTACCATAACACACAACCACAACCGAAACTAGTTCAGTGCTTAGCCGCCTATTCAGCTGTTCATTGCTCCCAATTACACGGATTATGATTTCATCATATGTTCTTTTTTGCTTCATCATTAGTTGTTCTAGTTACTTCTACTTCTACAACATGTTGGCGCGTGATGGTTCCCCTATCAAAAGAAAAATGAAGATCAATGTTTCTATTCAGGGATAATTCACATGTTCGTCTTGACAATGCCCTTCAGCGGAGGCCTCAACACATCATCATCATAACGAAACAGTAAACATTATAGTATTATACTGTTGGTATATTAAACCATTACACCATCAGTAGACACTACACCTAGCTACTTTCACTTCAGAAAAAAAAAATAAACCATGAACCACTGCCAGGCAAAATTCCCAGTTGCTTTACATTTTCTTTTTTGGAAAGAAACCAAAAAAATAAACCACGAGGTCAATCTGTCTTCCACACCACAAATGGCCCCTTCTTCTGATGCTCGCATGGCCGAAGCTTGTTCATCGCTCGCCCCATCATCGCCATCGCTGCAATGCTTGGGAACTGACCTTCAAGTTCTTCGGATAACCGGCCAGGCTTTGTTGCTTGCCTTCCCTGGCCTGGGTCTTCATGGAAAACTGAAGTGCCACCCTGGCACCATCTTCCTATCCAACTATTCACGCTCTTCTCTAGAATGGGGGTTCTTTCTTGCGTTTCTTGCATTTTTTTCCCTTCATCCAAGCTCTGGTCCTCCTTAACACGATCGATTGCTCCAGTGTCAGTCCTGTTGCAAGGAAGTGCCATGTCAAAAGAACGATTTCTTTGCCTGAGTGGAGGACTGTCTCCAACTTTTGGCCTCTTGGAACCAGGCATGTCAGGATCTGATATGTCAAGCGGTAGGCGCTTGAGCCATCTATCACTTGGCTCGGCACCAATTGGTGGTTGAATTATACCACTGGAAATTTGATTTCTCATTCTGCTCATTTGGGAAAGTATCAGATCTAGGTTCGTGATTCCTGTTCCGGGCATGCACGATTGCTTACTACCAATGGTTGCTTTGGACGAAACATCATGACCTTCATTGACATTATGGGTTCTATCTTCTTTACTGTATCCTGAATCTCGTCTCTTGGACGGAGCTGCCAGCTGCTCACTTTTTGCTTCGTCTGGGCAACCGTAGTCCTGTAGTACATTTATTGGTAATAATAGAATCAGTACATAGATCTATCAAGTTACTTTCAAAAACATAGATCTATCAACTGATACGGGCCCATAACTAATGAGCACAGCTTGAAATAATTATCATGTGGAATAACAAGCAACAGGTAGGTGAGCATATATTCAAACCAACCTAAATATATTCACATTCCAGGATTTTAACTAAAGAGCATAAACAGGAAAGATCGACTAACACTGAAAACAAAGTTGATGACACATCAAAATGCATTTCTGACAATCAAGTTTATAAACCTTTTCAGGAAAGTTTTTTTTCCCCAAAACCATCCAAACAATACAAAAACAGTTCCAAGCCATATGTTGTTTTTTATAGTATCGAACAATATAAATAGTCCAGGAACACTCTTCATGCGCAAAACAGGAGATCAGATTGCTATTGGATTATGGAACTCTGATACCTTTTGTGCCGGCAATGAAGCAATGCCTACAACAATCCAGAAAAAGGAAAACAGGTGTGAGTCTGAGAGTGATACTGCTACCATCAGCAACAAAAAAAAAGATATATATTAAATGAAACATTCCAGTGATGCTGCTCTGTTAGCATATATGTTTTGAATAACTAAGAAGCACCTTGTATTCTCTATATAATATATAAAGATGTGCAGTTCTCCTGCGCGTTCGATGAAAAAAAAGCACCTTTTAACGCAAGACGCCATACTAAAACACGCTCTTAGCTGATACTAATTTATAGATGCTAGACCTCACCTGCTGAGGATTTGGACCCAATAAGAGTATCACTGTGCAATGTTTCAGTCTTAGCTGAAGATTGATTCTGTGCTCCGAATAACCGACTGCCAATATTGGTGCCGTACATACAAACTCCAAAGCCGCTAGATTTTCCTGAAGACACAGAATTTTTAGGATATGCACTTTGTGATTTGGAAGGAACCGTTAACTTTTCGAATAAATAGGGCCTTCTTCGGTTACAAGAACCTGTATACATTTCCTTTGACTTTGGTCCATATGTCAGCAGCTCACCATTACTCTTTTCTGTCAATTTATTTGCAGTTTGATCAGGTAACGTGCAGACTTTCAGATTTCCTGCAGATTCCGTTCTCTGTGTTTTGAGATGATGATGATGCTCATAAGGTAACAAAGAACACGAAACAGCCTTGCCATGAGATTTATACATCTCATGAAAATTTTCACCATCCTTCTTGCCGATGGTAGAAATAGTTATTGGTTCATTCTGAAACTCACTACCAAGTACTGGTGCACAGAACATTGCCTCTGCAGCACTTTGTTGTTTATGGACAACAGATCTTCTTGTCTTCAGATTGTGGGCCTCACTTGCAACAATTCGATTGTGGTTGTTTCCTGCAAACTTGAACTTCTTTTCGTTAGATACAGAGGGTAGTTCATGCTTTGAGTTTGCAAAATAGTGGCTTGTATGCTGCTCATCTATTGGACAATCTGCTGAGTTGTTGTCATCCTTGCTGCAAGAACATGACATGGTATCCGATAATTGTCCTTTTAACTTTGGCCCTGAAGGATCTGAGTTGAGGCCAGCAGGATCGTCTATGCGAGATGCAAAGCCTTCTGCAGGTTTGCACGTATCCATGTTCTTGTCAGCTATTTGATGTGAGTGCATCATGTATTCTTGTGACGATAGAGCCATCACATGGGATGCAGACACATTTAGATTCAGAGGTGCAGGACCAAGTGCTGCAGACCTTCGTTTACGGTTGAGAATACTGTCAATCTTTCGATTAATTTCGAACATTGGAAAGTGGCTCCAATCTGGACTTGGATCATCTGAGCTCCCAAGGTTCTGAAAATCCAACGGTAACTCTGAAAGCTTGTGAATAGAATATGTTTCTGACACAACTGCCCTGGCTCGCAAGTTCACAGCATCCTTCTTCATAGATTTTTCAAAAGACTCATCAACCTGTTCACTATTCTTTGGTCCCAATTCATTGGAAACATGGCGTGCCATACCCCACATACTAGAATTGAACTGTCGGGCATGCTGCATGGAGGCACAATCTTCTTGCTTGTCATATCTACTCCCGACAAAGTCTGACATGATTCAAGTAAATGAGTTTTTTCCGTGAGCCTGGAAATATGGCTGTAGATTCTTCTGTCAAGGACGCAAACAATAACATAATCAGAGATAACGAGATCTTTTAAGTCCTGACAGAAGAACGATGCAGAAACCGGTAAATCAGGAAAACATAAAAGGGTTAGAAGTTCCATTAGATTTGTTTAGATACAACTCCACTTTGAAATCCAGCTGATCAATCGCGCTGGAGATTTCACTAAAACTAGCGAAGTGCGGTGGGTATATGTATATGGCGGGAGTGGAACTTAATAGGAAGTTTTTCACCACAAAGAGTTGGTACTCCTACTTGGTGCATGCGCATGCCATGACCTTGCGATACAAACTCTTCAGAAAACAGGAAGCATGATGCTAACCCGATTTCCCAATTTCAGACATAGCCCCCAAAAATGACTACATCAATCAAATGGATCTAGTAGCAACTCATCAACAAGCAAAAGGTGAAACATAGATTTACCTTAGCAAGCACCAAGCGCACGCTCGTGTTCTGCGGCGCGCACCTCTACGCCTCTCGGTTGGACTAGAATTGGATCACGCCAATCTAGGCAAGGGACACGCACACCGCTGCGAAACACTGAGGATTACCGCCACATAAAAGCACGGAAAAAAGGAACAACGAGCAACCAGGAACTCTCGCTCCTAGACCGTGGGAAGAAACAGCCAAAAAAATCCAAGGCCGGAATGGCAGGAGCAGGTAAGCGTGGACTCACCCAAATTGCCACGACGACGAGGACGTACGAACGAGAGCCGAGGCGGCAACGGCAAGGGATCAAAGCAACCGCGGCGGCGCCGGCGTCGCGTCTCCTGACTCCGCGGCTCAGAATCCCTCCTCCCCAGAATCCATTCCCCGGAACGGAACCGGGCGCGGAGGAATAAAAAGAAGCTGTGGGCGACAGGGAGACACGCGCCACAACAGCTCTCCCCTCAATGTCCACACCTCCCCTCGCCAATTCCGCCCATCCCCAAGGCCCCAACCACCACGCGCGGTACTGCTACCACGACCCACGCCGCGCACAGCGAGACGGCGAGCCGAGGCGGCGCTGACGGAGAGGCGGAGGCATTAACTCCGGTGGTGGAATGGTCAAGAGCCACAGCCACAGGCGTGCGAGGTGGGAGAGGGCTGGTCACTGGTCAGCCAGCCAGCCAGGAGACGGGGATGGGAGAGGGGAGGGAGGGAAGGAACAGGGAAAAGCGAACCCTGCCTGGGCCACGTCTTCAAAAGGCAACCGTCGGTTGCGCCGGCGACGCGGTGGCGGCAGTGGAGGCGTCGGATGGGGAGCGTACGGCCGATCGCGAGCGGAAAATATCTCAGGGGACGGACGTGGGAAGGGTCCCCCTGTTGCCCGCGCGTACAGGGGAACGGCAGATCGTTCGGAGCTGCCTCGACGCTCTCTCGAGTCTCGACAGGGGTGGCCGGGGCCCGTGGGCTCGGCTGCCACAGTGGTTTCCGTTCGGCACGCCGCGACCCGCGACTGACAGCCAGTTCGTTTGGCAATGGCTCGTTTTCGGTTCGAAATAGTATTTTTCTCTCATATAAATTAGTCAATAGTATTTCTTTATGAACCGCAACGATACAAATCAGTCAACCGAACGGGCTGTGAGAAGTTGACGACCCGCGCGGCGCGGCTGCGCAAACCAGGCTGGATGGATCTGCCGACTGGTGACTACAGTAGCGCACGTTTGCCTGGTGTAGTGGTGTGGTTAAAAATTTGGAGATTGTTTTCTTTTTCAAAAGACCGAAAAAAAGGGGAGGGGGGGGGGGGGGGGGGCTAGTGCTACACTTTTTCTTTAGGCTCCGTTCGGTTGTTAAGAAGTCGCTCGGCTGGGAATGATTCTCCCGTAACCGAACGAGGCCTTAAGGTCTTTGTGAAAAAGAACTTTTTAGAAATTAGTAGTGCTACAGTACCAGTACGAGTATTTAGCCATTGGTGCATCGAGTGCCCGTGCTTAGAATGCTTGTACGAAAATAGCACGTGTAGAATTGTCTTATGAAGGACAATATTTGGTTGCGGCACAACCTAGCGCGTGTTCAGTTCCAAAAATACTTCCAAAAAAGTGCTACAGTATCCGTCACATCGAATCTTACGATACGTGCATGGAGCAGTAAATATAGACGGAAAAAAACTAATTGCACAGTTTGGTTGGAAATCGCGAGACGAACGTTTTGAACCTAATTAGTCCATGATTGAACACTATTTGCCAAATAAAAACGAAAGTGCTACATTACCTAAATTTCAACTTTCCCTCCAACTAAACACAGCCCTATAATCTTGTATGCTTTATGATAGAACACGTGCTAAACACAGCCCTATAATCTTGTATGCTTTATGATAGAACACGTGCATTGATGTATTTCGAAATTCACCATGGGTCTAGTTTTCAAACAAAACTAAGTAAAGCAAACACTCGTCGTAACTTGCGAGTTGCAACGAATGTATTCAACCTTAGAGCATGTTTGGGCGTTTGACAGAGCTCCTTCTAGTTATAATAATATTCATGACAAAGTGGTTTTTCTAACTCTGAGTATCTCGTAGTGTCTCCTCTCTTTCTTTTTACATGCCATGTTAGTTTTGTCCCAAGTCAAACATTTGGATCTTGGATCATCATTCAAAAAACTTATATAGGTTCATGACATAAAATTTGTATTTTTAGATCTACTATGAGAAATAATTTCACAATATAGAACTCATATGTTGTGAAACTAAAGTTTTTTTTTAAAGTGGACGATCAAATATAGTAATATTTCATTTATGGACAAAGTTAATATGACATGTAAAAATGAATAGAGGGAGTATTAGTTAATTTTAGATTTTAGGTAAGCACTCTACAATCGCTCTGTGACCTCTTCCAAAAACAGTTCCTTACCAGATGGCAATCACACTCGTGGTGCGGGTGTAACATTGGACCCGTGGATGTCTTCGGGTTAGGGCCCACGACAGCGTCATGTCATGTGCGGGTGTTATACTTCACTCACGGGTGACCTGCGAGGGTTGAAACGCATGTTTTCTCTATTCCCCTTCTTCAATTAGGGGCCTAGAAGACTAGAACTAACGTTTGGCGCAAACATACGTAAAACTTAGGATGATTCGTATAGGCTAGGTTGCCTAGATAGTATGTACTCCATTCATTTCAAATTATAAGACGTTTTGATTTTCTAAATATATTGTTTTTACTATGCATCTAGACATAGTGTATATCTAATTAATTAGATAGCAAAAGTTATGAACTTTTATTTAATCTGGAATGAAGGGAGTACTAGGCTAGATTCAATTAAGTTCTCGTGAACTTATGATTCACTGGTGATGATAAACTGATAATTGTTGTTATTTTCCCTCGAATTTTATATATTTTTTTTGGTAAGCTTCTTACTAGCACACCCGCAGGTCACCTTCGGGTGCGGGGTGCGGGTGTGGTGCGGGTGCGGTGCGGTTGCGAGGTGTGATGTTGCATCCGCGGGTCTCATTGAGGGCGGGCATAGCCAAATATTACGAGCATCGTTGATGACGAGTGTTTTTACTCACCCTGCACCTTACTTACCCATTGTCAATCCCTACCCATACTACTTGAAGCCTTTTGATGTTGGATCTTTGATGCCGATCCTTGAGGTTCTACTCTATCTCCGTGTCCCCAATTGACCTGAGTGTGCGAACCACTCAGAGCAACTGGATGGAACGGATCACTTCATTGTCAGGCACCACACATGGGCAACAAGAACGAGCGCCACGGAATGTTTCACCTTTCACGTTATTTTTTTTTTTAGAAAAAAGGCACCTTTCACGTTAACTCTTTTATATCAGGCTTAGCTACACGACACGGGTCGACATCGATCGAGAGGAGAAACATGAATCATTGCTGCAGTACTGATCAAGAATAAACTGATGAAGCGCACCGGCACATGACTACGCGACCCCCACGGGCCACGGCTCGTGCGCCGACGGGCCCGAGCGACGCCCGGCCACGTCTCGCGCCGGTGGCCGCAGCGCGCGCCGTCACGATCCTCAGGTCGCCGAGAGCGTCTGCTGCACGTCTGCACGAGGTCGCGTGGGTTTCCGCGCTAGGCGCTAGTAGGCCTCGGCGGCCTACCCACCCCAGCTGTTGTGCATTCATCGCGAGGTGGCGACGCTGCAGCCGCCGCGCCGCGCCGTGTCCCCGTCGCCGTCGCCGTCGCCGTCGCCGTCCCCGTCCCTTCTTGTCTGCCGTGCCTCGACCGAGCGCTCCCTCGTCGTCCTGATCCGATCCGCTCGGGGTGGCCACGGTTGCGTGGATTCCCGCCCGCCTACCGAGGGCGTGTGGCTGTATCAGGCCGCCGGCGGTCGGAACGTATGGCTGACGGGCGTCCATGCAGCGCATGTACCGTGTAGTGCTGCCGTTTGCTTTATAGTTTGCGTGGCTCGTGTGGCAGAGGTGCGTGTGGCATGAATGGAATCTGTGCCTTTTTTAAAATCTATCTAGGTCACATTAAGTTGTTTTTGCCCTTCCTATCAACTGAATTTTTATTATACACTTATAGTGTCTTTTAGTTATATTTACACTGATTTATTGCTATATTTACATTGACTTCTTCAGTGTAATTTATTGTATGTAGAGGTGTAATTTGAGGATAATACAAATATACGTAAAAAATTTCAAAAAAAAATACAAATTATTTCTATGGATTCCAGATATATATCAGACAAATATATGTCAAATTATTCACAAATATTATCAAATTGTTCATAAATTAAAAAAAAACAAATTCGCGGGTTGTATTGTGCATGCTACAGGGTTCCAGGTACGACACGTCAGGCGTTGCTTGGCTTTGTGTTAATTCTCGAGTTTCGATCGTACGTACTCCTAAGCAGCACGGCAGATGGACTCGGAAGACGGCAACACGCACGTATGTACACGTCAGCAGTGTGAGCCCCCAACACAGCACGTACGCCGGCCTAGAAATCGTTTGACAGAAGAAGAAAAAAACACCCGGTTGACGTATAGCAATACTGTTTTTAAAATTTTAGATTAGAAAAAAAAAAGCTTTCGTAGACCCTAAAATAAAGTGTGTGGGCTGATTTTGCTTTGGGCTGTTCACTTTAGACTCGTCACAGGTTTTGCCATTTTGCTAGATCGCCATCTTCCTCGGCCCTTTCTGCTCAGCTGCTCTAGCTGGGCCCGCCTTCGCTCGCTATGGCTGATTTGCCTAACGGCCCAAATTCATTCGCCATCGGCCTCTTTGCTCTCTGAGGCCTATCGTGACGTGGATTCCTGTAGCGGCAGTGGCGCCGTGTGCCGGCTTGGCCAGTAGTACTTTTTCCCCCTTGTCACATCAGTCAAGTCTTTCCCGATTTTTTTGTGGTTTTTTTTTGGGGAAAAAAAGAGAAATGACAACTTTTTGATCGCAACAGCGTCACTTGGCTGACATCAAACAAGACAGTCAAAGTCGATTAGGCATCACTCGAGACTCGAAATCTGAGGGAGAGAGAGAGAGAGTGGAGGGATGAAGAGGGAGAGGCGTCGGGGGACGCCGTTGCCCACTATCAGGGGCGTGAGGGAGAGGGAGGCATCGGGTCCCCGCAGTGAACGGGGACGGGGGCATGCATACCATCCCCGTCCCCGTCATACCTGACGGGGATGATTTTTTCCCCATTTAATTCCCCATGGGGAGAAAATTTATACCATCCCTGTCCCCTAATGGGTGAATTCCCCGCGGGGAATCGGGGAACGGGGCCCCGTTGACATCTTTAGACTGGCGTGCGTGGGTCAGGTGTGTCGCCGCATGAGTAAGGTCTCAAGGATGAAGGAAGCACACTGGTCTTGACTACCTTTCTCCTCTGTGCCAGGCCGCGCCTGGGCCAAGCCAAAACGGTCCGTGGGTCGTGCTGATGGGCCGCGGGCCTTATGGCCATCTATATATCTCAGGATAACCCTCCTAGTGCAGTAGTGCCTACTGCCTACCATAACACACAACCACAACCGAAACTAGTTCAGTGCTTAGCCGCCTATTCAGCTGTTCATTGCTCCCAATTACACGGATTATGATTTCATCATATGTTCTTTTTTGCTTCATCATTAGTTGTTCTAGTTACTTCTACTTCTACAACATGTTGGCGCGTGATGGTTCCCCTATCAAAAGAAAAATGAAGATCAATGTTTCTATTCAGGGATAATTCACATGTTCGTCTTGACAATGCCCTTCAGCGGAGGCCTCAACACATCATCATCATAACGAAACAGTAAACATTATAGTATTATACTGTTGGTATATTAAACCATTACACCATCAGTAGACACTACACCTAGCTACTTTCACTTCAGAAAAAAAAAATAAACCATGAACCACTGCCAGGCAAAATTCCCAGTTGCTTTACATTTTCTTTTTTGGAAAGAAACCAAAAAAATAAACCACGAGGTCAATCTGTCTTCCACACCACAAATGGCCCCTTCTTCTGATGCTCGCATGGCCGAAGCTTGTTCATCGCTCGCCCCATCATCGCCATCGCTGCAATGCTTGGGAACTGACCTTCAAGTTCTTCGGATAACCGGCCAGGCTTTGTTGCTTGCCTTCCCTGGCCTGGGTCTTCATGGAAAACTGAAGTGCCACCCTGGCACCATCTTCCTATCCAACTATTCACGCTCTTCTCTAGAATGGGGGTTCTTTCTTGCGTTTCTTGCATTTTTTTCCCTTCATCCAAGCTCTGGTCCTCCTTAACACGATCGATTGCTCCAGTGTCAGTCCTGTTGCAAGGAAGTGCCATGTCAAAAGAACGATTTCTTTGCCTGAGTGGAGGACTGTCTCCAACTTTTGGCCTCTTGGAACCAGGCATGTCAGGATCTGATATGTCAAGCGGTAGGCGCTTGAGCCATCTATCACTTGGCTCGGCACCAATTGGTGGTTGAATTATACCACTGGAAATTTGATTTCTCATTCTGCTCATTTGGGAAAGTATCAGATCTAGGTTCGTGATTCCTGTTCCGGGCATGCACGATTGCTTACTACCAATGGTTGCTTTGGACGAAACATCATGACCTTCATTGACATTATGGGTTCTATCTTCTTTACTGTATCCTGAATCTCGTCTCTTGGACGGAGCTGCCAGCTGCTCACTTTTTGCTTCGTCTGGGCAACCGTAGTCCTGTAGTACATTTATTGGTAATAATAGAATCAGTACATAGATCTATCAAGTTACTTTCAAAAACATAGATCTATCAACTGATACGGGCCCATAACTAATGAGCACAGCTTGAAATAATTATCATGTGGAATAACAAGCAACAGGTAGGTGAGCATATATTCAAACCAACCTAAATATATTCACATTCCAGGATTTTAACTAAAGAGCATAAACAGGAAAGATCGACTAACACTGAAAACAAAGTTGATGACACATCAAAATGCATTTCTGACAATCAAGTTTATAAACCTTTTCAGGAAAGTTTTTTTTCCCCAAAACCATCCAAACAATACAAAAACAGTTCCAAGCCATATGTTGTTTTTTATAGTATCGAACAATATAAATAGTCCAGGAACACTCTTCATGCGCAAAACAGGAGATCAGATTGCTATTGGATTATGGAACTCTGATACCTTTTGTGCCGGCAATGAAGCAATGCCTACAACAATCCAGAAAAAGGAAAACAGGTGTGAGTCTGAGAGTGATACTGCTACCATCAGCAACAAAAAAAAAGATATATATTAAATGAAACATTCCAGTGATGCTGCTCTGTTAGCATATATGTTTTGAATAACTAAGAAGCACCTTGTATTCTCTATATAATATATAAAGATGTGCAGTTCTCCTGCGCGTTCGATGAAAAAAAAGCACCTTTTAACGCAAGACGCCATACTAAAACACGCTCTTAGCTGATACTAATTTATAGATGCTAGACCTCACCTGCTGAGGATTTGGACCCAATAAGAGTATCACTGTGCAATGTTTCAGTCTTAGCTGAAGATTGATTCTGTGCTCCGAATAACCGACTGCCAATATTGGTGCCGTACATACAAACTCCAAAGCCGCTAGATTTTCCTGAAGACACAGAATTTTTAGGATATGCACTTTGTGATTTGGAAGGAACCGTTAACTTTTCGAATAAATAGGGCCTTCTTCGGTTACAAGAACCTGTATACATTTCCTTTGACTTTGGTCCATATGTCAGCAGCTCACCATTACTCTTTTCTGTCAATTTATTTGCAGTTTGATCAGGTAACGTGCAGACTTTCAGATTTCCTGCAGATTCCGTTCTCTGTGTTTTGAGATGATGATGATGCTCATAAGGTAACAAAGAACACGAAACAGCCTTGCCATGAGATTTATACATCTCATGAAAATTTTCACCATCCTTCTTGCCGATGGTAGAAATAGTTATTGGTTCATTCTGAAACTCACTACCAAGTACTGGTGCACAGAACATTGCCTCTGCAGCACTTTGTTGTTTATGGACAACAGATCTTCTTGTCTTCAGATTGTGGGCCTCACTTGCAACAATTCGATTGTGGTTGTTTCCTGCAAACTTGAACTTCTTTTCGTTAGATACAGAGGGTAGTTCATGCTTTGAGTTTGCAAAATAGTGGCTTGTATGCTGCTCATCTATTGGACAATCTGCTGAGTTGTTGTCATCCTTGCTGCAAGAACATGACATGGTATCCGATAATTGTCCTTTTAACTTTGGCCCTGAAGGATCTGAGTTGAGGCCAGCAGGATCGTCTATGCGAGATGCAAAGCCTTCTGCAGGTTTGCACGTATCCATGTTCTTGTCAGCTATTTGATGTGAGTGCATCATGTATTCTTGTGACGATAGAGCCATCACATGGGATGCAGACACATTTAGATTCAGAGGTGCAGGACCAAGTGCTGCAGACCTTCGTTTACGGTTGAGAATACTGTCAATCTTTCGATTAATTTCGAACATTGGAAAGTGGCTCCAATCTGGACTTGGATCATCTGAGCTCCCAAGGTTCTGAAAATCCAACGGTAACTCTGAAAGCTTGTGAATAGAATATGTTTCTGACACAACTGCCCTGGCTCGCAAGTTCACAGCATCCTTCTTCATAGATTTTTCAAAAGACTCATCAACCTGTTCACTATTCTTTGGTCCCAATTCATTGGAAACATGGCGTGCCATACCCCACATACTAGAATTGAACTGTCGGGCATGCTGCATGGAGGCACAATCTTCTTGCTTGTCATATCTACTCCCGACAAAGTCTGACATGATTCAAGTAAATGAGTTTTTTCCGTGAGCCTGGAAATATGGCTGTAGATTCTTCTGTCAAGGACGCAAACAATAACATAATCAGAGATAACGAGATCTTTTAAGTCCTGACAGAAGAACGATGCAGAAACCGGTAAATCAGGAAAACATAAAAGGGTTAGAAGTTCCATTAGATTTGTTTAGATACAACTCCACTTTGAAATCCAGCTGATCAATCGCGCTGGAGATTTCACTAAAACTAGCGAAGTGCGGTGGGTATATGTATATGGCGGGAGTGGAACTTAATAGGAAGTTTTTCACCACAAAGAGTTGGTACTCCTACTTGGTGCATGCGCATGCCATGACCTTGCGATACAAACTCTTCAGAAAACAGGAAGCATGATGCTAACCCGATTTCCCAATTTCAGACATAGCCCCCAAAAATGACTACATCAATCAAATGGATCTAGTAGCAACTCATCAACAAGCAAAAGGTGAAACATAGATTTACCTTAGCAAGCACCAAGCGCACGCTCGTGTTCTGCGGCGCGCACCTCTACGCCTCTCGGTTGGACTAGAATTGGATCACGCCAATCTAGGCAAGGGACACGCACACCGCTGCGAAACACTGAGGATTACCGCCACATAAAAGCACGGAAAAAAGGAACAACGAGCAACCAGGAACTCTCGCTCCTAGACCGTGGGAAGAAACAGCCAAAAAAATCCAAGGCCGGAATGGCAGGAGCAGGTAAGCGTGGACTCACCCAAATTGCCACGACGACGAGGACGTACGAACGAGAGCCGAGGCGGCAACGGCAAGGGATCAAAGCAACCGCGGCGGCGCCGGCGTCGCGTCTCCTGACTCCGCGGCTCAGAATCCCTCCTCCCCAGAATCCATTCCCCGGAACGGAACCGGGCGCGGAGGAATAAAAAGAAGCTGTGGGCGACAGGGAGACACGCGCCACAACAGCTCTCCCCTCAATGTCCACACCTCCCCTCGCCAATTCCGCCCATCCCCAAGGCCCCAACCACCACGCGCGGTACTGCTACCACGACCCACGCCGCGCACAGCGAGACGGCGAGCCGAGGCGGCGCTGACGGAGAGGCGGAGGCATTAACTCCGGTGGTGGAATGGTCAAGAGCCACAGCCACAGGCGTGCGAGGTGGGAGAGGGCTGGTCACTGGTCAGCCAGCCAGCCAGGAGACGGGGATGGGAGAGGGGAGGGAGGGAAGGAACAGGGAAAAGCGAACCTGCCTGGGCCACGTCTTCAAAAGGCAACCGTCGGTTGCGCCGGCGACGCGGTGGCGGCAGTGGAGGCGTCGGATGGGGAGCGTACGGCCGATCGCGAGCGGAAAATATCTCAGGGGACGGACGTGGGAAGGGTCCCCCTGTTGCCCGCGCGTACAGGGGAACGGCAGATCGTTCGGAGCTGCCTCGACGCTCTCTCGAGTCTCGACAGGGGTGGCCGGGGCCCGTGGGCTCGGCTGCCACAGTGGTTTCCGTTCGGCACGCCGCGACCCGCGACTGACAGCCAGTTCGTTTGGCAATGGCTCGTTTTCGGTTCGAAATAGTATTTTTCTCTCATATAAATTAGTCAATAGTATTTCTTTATGAACCGCAACGATACAAATCAGTCAACCGAACGGGCTGTGAGAAGTTGACGACCCGCGCGGCGCGGCTGCGCAAACCAGGCTGGATGGATCTGCCGACTGGTGACTACAGTAGCGCACGTTTGCCTGGTGTAGTGGTGTGGTTAAAAATTTGGAGATTGTTTTCTTTTTCAAAAGACCGAAAAAAAGGGGAGGGGGGGGGGGGGGGGGGCTAGTGCTACACTTTTTCTTTAGGCTCCGTTCGGTTGTTAAGAAGTCGCTCGGCTGGGAATGATTCTCCCGTAACCGAACGAGGCCTTAAGGTCTTTGTGAAAAAGAACTTTTTAGAAATTAGTAGTGCTACAGTACCAGTACGAGTATTTAGCCATTGGTGCATCGAGTGCCCGTGCTTAGAATGCTTGTACGAAAATAGCACGTGTAGAATTGTCTTATGAAGGACAATATTTGGTTGCGGCACAACCTAGCGCGTGTTCAGTTCCAAAAATACTTCCAAAAAAGTGCTACAGTATCCGTCACATCGAATCTTACGATACGTGCATGGAGCAGTAAATATAGACGGAAAAAAACTAATTGCACAGTTTGGTTGGAAATCGCGAGACGAACGTTTTGAACCTAATTAGTCCATGATTGAACACTATTTGCCAAATAAAAACGAAAGTGCTACATTACCTAAATTTCAACTTTCCCTCCAACTAAACACAGCCCTATAATCTTGTATGCTTTATGATAGAACACGTGCTAAACACAGCCCTATAATCTTGTATGCTTTATGATAGAACACGTGCATTGATGTATTTCGAAATTCACCATGGGGTCTAGTTTTCAAACAAAACTAAGTAAAGCAAACACTCGTCGTAACTTGCGAGTTGCAACGAATGTATTCAACCTTAGAGCATGTTTGGGCGTTTGACAGAGCTCCTTCTAGTTATAATAATATTCATGACAAAGTGGTTTTTCTAACTCTGAGTATCTCGTAGTGTCTCCTCTCTTTCTTTTTACATGCCATGTTAGTTTTGTCCCAAGTCAAACATTTGGATCTTGGATCATCATTCAAAAAACTTATATAGGTTCATGACATAAAATTTGTATTTTTAGATCTACTATGAGAAATAATTTCACAATATAGAACTCATATGTTGTGAAACTAAAGTTTTTTTTTAAAGTGGACGATCAAATATAGTAATATTTCATTTATGGACAAAGTTAATATGACATGTAAAAATGAATAGAGGGAGTATTAGTTAATTTTAGATTTTAGGTAAGCACTCTACAATCGCTCTGTGACCTCTTCCAAAAACAGTTCCTTACCAGATGGCAATCACACTCGTGGTGCGGGTGTAACATTGGACCCGTGGATGTCTTCGGGTTAGGGCCCACGACAGCGTCATGTCATGTGCGGGTGTTATACTTCACTCACGGGTGACCTGCGAGGGTTGAAACGCATGTTTTCTCTATTCCCCTTCTTCAATTAGGGGCCTAGAAGACTAGAACTAACGTTTGGCGCAAACATACGTAAAACTTAGGATGATTCGTATAGGCTAGGTTGCCTAGATAGTATGTACTCCATTCATTTCAAATTATAAGACGTTTTGATTTTCTAAATATATTGTTTTTACTATGCATCTAGACATAGTGTATATCTAATTAATTAGATAGCAAAAGTTATGAACTTTTTATTTAATCTGGAATGAAGGGGGTACTAGGCTAGATTCAATTAAGTTCTCGTGAACTTATGATTCACTGGTGATGATAAACTGATAATTGTTGTTATTTTCCCTCGAATTTTATATTTTTTTGGTAAGCTTCTTACTAGCACACCCGCAGGTCACCTTCGGGTGCGGGGTGCGGGTGTGGGTGCGGGTGCGGGTGCGGTTGCGAGGTGTGATGTTGCATCCGCGGGTCTCATTGAGGGCGGGCATAGCCAAATATTACGAGCATCGTTGATGACGAGTGTTTTTACTCACCCTGCACCTTACTTACCCATTGTCATCCCTACCCATACTACTTGAAGCCTTTTGATGTTGGATCTTTGATGCCGATCCTTGAGGTTCTACTCTATCTCCGTGTCCCCAATTGACCTGAGTGTGCGAACCACTCAGAGCAACTGGATGGAACGGATCACTTCATTGTCAGGCACCACACATGGGCAACAAGAACGAGCGCCACGGAATGTTTCACCTTTCACGTTATTTTTTTTTTTTTAGAAAAAAGGCACCTTTCACGTTAACTCTTTTATATCAGGCTTAGCTACACGACACGGGTCGACATCGATCGAGAGGAGAAACATGAATCATTGCTGCAGTACTGATCAAGAATAAACTGATGAAGCGCACCGGCACATGACTACGCGACCCCCACGGGCCACGGCTCGTGCGCCGACGGGCCCGAGCGACGCCCGGCCACGTCTCGCGCCGGTGGCCGCAGCGCGCGCCGTCACGATCCTCAGGTCGCCGAGAGCGTCTGCTGCACGTCTGCACGAGGTCGCGTGGGTTTCCGCGCTAGGCGCTAGTAGGCCTCGGCGGCCTACCCACCCCAGCTGTTGTGCATTCATCGCGAGGTGGCGACGCTGCAGCCGCCGCGCCGCGCCGTGTCCCCGTCGCCGTCGCCGTCGCCGTCGCCGTCCCCGTCCCTTCTTGTCTGCCGTGCCTCGACCGAGCGCTCCCTCGTCGTCCTGATCCGATCCGCTCGGGGTGGCCACGGTTGCGTGGATTCCCGCCCGCCTACCGAGGGCGTGTGGCTGTATCAGGCCGCCGGCGGTCGGAACGTATGGCTGACGGGCGTCCATGCAGCGCATGTACCGTGTAGTGCTGCCGTTTGCTTTATAGTTTGCGTGGCTCGTGTGGCAGAGGTGCGTGTGGCATGAATGGAATCTGTGCCTTTTTTAAAAATCTATCTAGGTCACATTAAGTTGTTTTTGCCCTTCCTATCAACTGAATTTTTATTATACACTTATAGTGTCTTTTAGTTATATTTACACTGATTTATTGCTATATTTACATTGACTTCTTCAGTGTAATTTATTGTATGTAGAGGTGTAATTTGAGGATAATACAAATATACGTAAAAAATTTCAAAAAAAAATACAAATTATTTCTATGGATTCCAGATATATATCAGACAAATATATGTCAAATTATTCACAAATATTATCAAATTGTTCATAAATTAAAAAAAACAAATTCGCGGGTTGTATTGTGCATGCTACAGGGTTCCAGGTACGACACGTCAGGCGTTGCTTGGCTTTGTGTTAATTCTCGAGTTTCGATCGTACGTACTCCTAAGCAGCACGGCAGATGGACTCGGAAGACGGCAACACGCACGTATGTACACGTCAGCAGTGTGAGCCCCCAACACAGCACGTACGCCGGCCTAGAAATCGTTTGACAGAAGAAGAAAAAAACACCCGGTTGACGTATAGCAATACTGTTTTTAAAATTTTAGATTAGAAAAAAAAAAGCTTTCGTAGACCCTAAAATAAAGTGTGTGGGCTGATTTTGCTTTGGGCTGTTCACTTTAGACTCGTCACAGGTTTTGCCATTTTGCTAGATCGCCATCTTCCTCGGCCCTTTCTGCTCAGCTGCTCTAGCTGGGCCCGCCTTCGCTCGCTATGGCTGATTTGCCTAACGGCCCAAATTCATTCGCCATCGGCCTCTTTGCTCTCTGAGGCCTATCGTGACGTGGATTCCTGTAGCGGCAGTGGCGCCGTGTGCCGGCTTGGCCAGTAGTACTTTTTCCCCCTTGTCACATCAGTCAAGTCTTTCCCGATTTTTTTGTGGTTTTTTTTTGGGGAAAAAAAGAGAAATGACAACTTTTTGATCGCAACAGCGTCACTTGGCTGACATCAAACAAGACAGTCAAAGTCGATTAGGCATCACTCGAGACTCGAAATCTCAAAACCAAAAAAAAAAACAATTACGTCATTATTCAGCGTATTATTCAGCAACACCGAACGAACACGTATCCTATTACCTATCCTCTGGCCTAACTAACGCCACCAACCCTTGATCACAATATTCAACGCACGCATCCGGGGCCGACGAGAGCGAACCGGCAAGGACGACGAACGGTTCAACGACACTTGATCGAGCTCGTCATCAGGGGCTGGCCGCCGACAGCGGCAGGTGGTAGAGGGCGCTGGAGCGCGGGAGTCCGGCGGTGGCGTTGAAGTAGGCGAGCGTCTCGGCCCACCGCGCGTCGTCCTTGAGCATGTGCACGGCGATGGTGTCCGGGACGAAGCCGTGCCGGAAGCAGCTGTCGGGCGACGCGCCCTTGTAGTTGTACATCCTCGGCGCGTTGTCGTAGCGGTTCTTGGCCTTGCCGGCGAGGTTGAGCCACCGCCCCGTCCACATGTCCTCGGGCCCATCCTGCTCGCGCCGGGCAAGGTCGGACGACGCCACCCACTGCACCAGGTCCCACGACAGCGCGTACCCCATCCCGGACATGAAGGGCGGGAAGGGGTAGAAGCTCTCCGTGTCGCACGGCATCTGCAGCCCGTAGTAGGCGTCCTCCCTCGCCGCGCCGCGCAGCGACGCCACCAGCGCCGGCAGCCGAAGGTACGTGTCGTCGTCGGCCTTCATCACGTAGTCGTACCTCCTGCTGGCGGTGCTGCTGCTGCTGCTGCCGTTGAACAAGCGGGCCACGGTGGAGAAGAAGGTGTACGTCTTGCCGTTGTCCATGTTCTCCGCGCAATCCAGCACGATGATGTCGCCGTAGCGGATGGCCTCCAGCGCCACGAGCACCGCGTCGTCGGCGGACGTCACGTTGCAGAACACGAACCGGACGTCCACGCTGCCGGCGACCGACGGGTGCTCCTGTGCCTGCAGCGAGTAGACGTCCCGCAGTAGGTGCCGCCGCGCGCGCTTGCTCGGCAGCGTCTGGATGCCGATGAGGACGCGCACGTAGTCGTCGTCCGGAGCTGGCGGCGGCGCCCGTGCTGCTGCGGTGAGGACTGCGGCAGCAGGTGCGTCCGTGCCGGGGCGGCCGCCGCAGCTGCTGCTGCTGCCTGCGAAGAAGGATTGGATTCGGAACTCGTTGGGGTGCACGACGAAGACGGTGAGCGCGAGGAATCCGGCGCCGAGGATGAGGAGGGCGAGGTGGCGGCCGGTGAGCGGGGAGCCGGCTCCAGAAAGGCCCAGCTGCTTGTACAGGGACGACGACATGGCGATGGCTGACCCGATAGCAACTGGAACAATTAGCTGGTGATATGAATCTGAATTGGCGCGTGCTTAGAGAACAAATCAGCGCGCCACGGTTGCGACGAAGCTGGGAATATGAGGTCATTTGAGTTGAATAATTGGGCCGGTTCAGAGGACTTGGCCCTGAGCTCTCTGATTGGCCGATGAGCAGTTGGTGAAGTGTCGTGGTGGTGCTGTCGCATGGGAAACTGCAGACGCGAGTTGATTATAAGATTTACTATTAACAATTGACAAATGACAACGATTTGAATACAACTCAGAGTTGTACGCCAAGGCATCATCATGGATGAAATTCTGAATGGGAAAGGTATGATGGGGATGAGCCTGCCTGATAGACTGCCGAGGTGGTCAAAGACCATGCATGATCCGTGCGAGCGAGCAGCAGGCAAATGACTCGAGGGAACCCAATTGGTAATGGTACCCAAGCCAGCGGAACCTGGCCAAACCGGAAACGACGTTCATCTTATGCACCCATGCTTATTGAATCTAGGATAGGTCCAAAATTGTTAAAAAAGTACATAAGCATTTTTTCAGGAAAGAACTTAGCACACAACCTGAAACAGAAATGCTTCAGATTTGAACATAAAACCGAGCACAAACAAATTTTCTAGTCGCACGACTGAAATCACACACCAATGTAGAAGCATATAGTAGATCAACGCATCGGAGAAGCATTGCATTGGTTGGTTTCAAACTAACGCATTGGCTGATTTCACACTAACTGGGCCCTCACATGCCTGGACAAGAGAACCACCAAAGACAAGCACCGTTTCTCCGTGGCTTAATCGAATAGCAACGAGAAGGAAAAGTTCAGGTTACCTCCCTCAACTTTTACGAAAGTCCGTTTTTCCTTCATGAACTTCAAAACCGGACAAAAACACCTCCCTCAACTTTTAAAACCGTTCATCTTACCTCCTTGGCCCGGTTATAAACGGTTTTAAAGACGGTTTTGTCTTCTTCTTTTTTTATTTCAACTGAATCTTTAAAAAATCATAGAAAAATCATAAAATAGAAAATCTAATTTTGTTGGAGTCCACGTGAGTAGATCTACACAGTTAACCTATAATATGGTATGCTTTAGTACAAAGTTTTTCTGTAGCTTTAAATCTATGCTTTTCTGTAATTAAATGGAATAATTCGTAGCTGCAGTTTCTATAGTCCAATTATGGTAAAATTTTATGGTGGACTAATTATTGTATACTTAAACTGTAATAAAAATTTCATACTTATTCGATTATGTATAACTTAGTTATATATTTTATTTAGGTTTATGCTGATTCAGTGAGGAAAAGCGGACTTTCGCTCAGCAAGAAACCAATCATGCCCATAGCAAATCAACTGTTCCTAAAAAAAACAACTATCGATTCGCATCACAGAAGCAGTTCATGTCCTCGGCTGCAACTCAGCCCTTTCGAGCTGAGCACTGTGTGTTCGGCTGATCTGGTCTTGGATTGTTTCAACTTGTTTCAGTTTATTCTCTCTCACAGAACACTGTTGAATCATCCAAAATCAGCTGAACTACAGTGGACTAGTGTACCAGCCGAACACCCATGGTCCTTGCTTTGTTTTTTCTTCTTCCTATCGGTCCCAAGGTCAAAGAAATAGGTTCAGTGGTTCGACCTCCAAAGGTTAAAGAAAGACATCGATATTAAGACCACTCCCTCCGGATGATGATATGCCCCAACCATCTATACCCCATGGTTCGTTACTCGGGAATTCGGAGAGGTCAGATGAGGATGGTGGATGGCATCTATACTTGGCATCTATACTTGCATCACAGAAGCAGTTCATGTTCTCCGCTGCCGATACTTGCATCACAGAAGCAGTTCATGATCTCGGCTGCAACTCAGCAGTCAGTACAAGCATGGATGACATCGATACTGGCATCACAGAGGCAGTGTCATCATAGAAGCAGTTCATGTCCTCGGCTGCAACTCAGGATGAACTGAGGTGGGCGAGGTTAGGGCAGAGATGAGCCTGCCTGATGAACTGAGGTGGGCAAGGTCATCCATCCTGACTAGCTCATGTATCCAACCGAGGCAAGCATAGATTGAAAGGTTATGAATGCTTATTTTCTTACCAATAGTCGCATTACTGGAGACATAGCAACGGAAAAGCACAGCACATCAACCCAATAACAGGCAACAGTTGGTTGCATGACTGAAGCATATATAATGTGTATAATAAAAAGCAGAAGCAAAACAGAACCATGGTGCAAAATAGATTCTTCATAGTACCGATTAGCTCATTAACAAAGCTAAGCTTAAATAGCTGGGCGACCAGAAAGTACCAAACAGACGATATAGCCCACGACTTCAAAAACTTGACAACATTACAATGATTTGCCAAATAAGACTGCCTAGACCTTCAAGTGGCTTTTCAACATCTAGCCTGCGTAGCCATACCCAGAGATCTTCCAAACCCTGATAGACCCATCGGTGTAGCCAGTGTAGAGGGTGCTTCCATCTGCGCTCCAGCTCAGGCTTGTGCAGTACAGGATCTATACAATTGCACCAGAAACAGTTAAATATATCGATCAGAGAAATAGTAGATAATCATCCATCCAAAAATAATAATTACACTGAACGTATATATAATACATCCTGTAACAGGAGTTTCTACCAATTTCATAGTCCAACATCGAAAGACAATTTACACCAAAGTAAATACCTACCTAACTGCTGGTATCTGGATTCACGAGTAATAAAATGTTTGTACATGTATAAATGATAGGGTCATGATACACATTATAGCAGAAAATCCATTGCAGACTACAGTCCCTATGCACAATTGAAAATAAACACCACTTAAAATTAGTCAACACTAGTGCACTGTCGGCAGAGTCTTACATAGAACGAAATGACATTAACAGAGTTCAACATTATATATGTGCACGAGCATATCTTGAGCAACGACATACTAGGTGAGGTACAATGCTGATAACAAACAATTAGACTGGATGAGGACAACATATAAAATTTGGTAATAGTGCTTTAATATCATGGTGTAATGCTGAGTAGAAACAATAGACTAGAGTCTATAGGCCTACAGCTCATGAGACAGATTGTAAAACAAGAGCACATGTAAAACAAATGGAAAATTGATAGAACAGAATTGAAGTGATACAAAATTATGCCACAGCACACACACCATCTTACCCAAAATATATTTCTATATGCATTAGCACTAAAGATTCAGCACACCAACAATTCTGCATAGTACTGGACATTTGTTGGACATAACATATACAAGTGGCATTAACGGACTAACTCATCAATAAGGCAGGCATCCGAACGTAACTCATGTACAAGTAACTACAGATCCTAACCTACACGATTTCTCTCATCAAAAGATAAGTATGCTAAGCGCAGGTAAAGGGTAGAGACAAACCTGGTTCTTGGAGATCTGGATGTCGGGCTTGAGGTCCTGCACAACGTGCTTCGATTCAAGGTCCCAGATCTTGACAGAGTCCTGCGTCGCAGCGCAGAGCCAGTAGCGGTTGGGCGAGAAGCAGAGGGAGTGGATGATGGAGCCCGCGTCCAGCGAGTACAGCCTCTTCCCCTCAGCCAAATCCCACAGCAGAGTAACACCGTCCTTCCCGCCGGAGGCGCACAGCGACCCGTCGGGGCTCACGGCGACGGCGTTAACATAGCCGCCGTGGCCATCCAGAGTGCAGCGCAGCTTGCAGTTGGTAAGGTTCCAGACCTTGACAGTGCGGTCCCAGGATCCGGAGACAATGGTGGGCTGGAAGGTGTTGGGGGAGAACCTGACGCAAGAGACCCACCCGTTGTGGCCCTCGCCGCCGCCGAGGTCGCCGCCAATGGTGTACTTGCACTCACCGAGGGTGTTCCAGAGCTTGATGGTCTTGTCGCGGGACGCGGAGACGATCTGGCGGTTGTCGACGGAGAAGGCGACGGAGATGACGTCCTTCTCGTGGCCGACGAAGCGGCGGGTGGTGACGCCGGTGGAGAGGTCCCAGAGGCGGAGCTCGCCGTCCCAGGAGCCGGAGAGGGCGAACTGGCCGTCGGAGCTGAGGACGACGTCCTGGACGAAGTGGGAGTGGCCGGTGAGGCGGCGGAAGGGGACGCCGTAGTCGGCGGTGGCGCCGGATTCCGGGGTGGAGTGGACCGGGTTTTGCAGGTCCCACACCAGCACGGACTTGTCGCGGGAGGAGGAGACGATGAACGGGGAGTTGTCGATCGGGGTGGCGATCGCCGTCACCTCACCGTTGTGGCCGCGCATCGTGCCCACCAGGGAGAGGGACTCCTGCGCGCCGGCCATGGTCGCCGTGGGGGATTGGGGTTGCAAGGGCTGCGGTGGCGGCGGCGCGAGGGGAAGGATGGTGAGGGAAAGCGCCGGAAGAGGGAGGTGCACGCATTTATAGTGGGGAGATGTTGGGGCTAGGGTTTTGCGGGGCTGGAGATCTGCGCTAGAATGGTGGGTGGAAGATCAGAACCGTTGGATAGGATAGAATAGGACGGGGGGATCATCACGGTTAAACGCCCCTTTCTCTTTTATTTATTTATTGTTTATAGTGATGAAATATTGTTTTAATCTTTAATTTGCCAAATTTGAAGGCCATTTCTATCATAAAATTTGAAGGGTACTAAAGGATTATTTAGCCTTGTTGCTAAAGTAAGTAGACATTTATCCGCATTTGGGAATGGACTAGTGACCAAATGCTAAAGTAAGCTCGAACTCGGCTAAGATAGTGTCATGATAAGATAGATTGCAGTAAAAAATAGATGAAATGACTACTCTCATTGTATGGTTTTATTCTATAATCTTATAATATTTTTCTGTTCTTCAGCACTGTTTCAACGGTACTTTTCAACGAGCGAACAATATTTTTCTCTCACAACAAATCAGCATAAGCTAAATTTCAGCAAAACGAATAGGGCCTAAATGCGCATGAAACTCAAATGAAATTCCTACTAAAACTAGCCCAAATCTACATAAAAGATCTATAATCTCTATAGATTAGGAAAAAAGAAATCAAAATAAACCTATAGAAATAAATTTGGCCCATTCTCAAACTAAGCACGAGCATTTTATAATTGCACGTAAAAAATGTTGTCTTGGTGAACCCATTTTATAGAATGATACGCATGACGGGAACGTTAAATCTCGTACCACTGAAAACATAACACGTTAAATCTCATGTCGAGGGTTTAAACTTAGGTGAGCAAGTTCCACCACAAAAACCTAACCAACTGAGGGCTAGGTTCAATTCGCTTTCGTGGTGTGTGTTATGGTAGGCACTACTGCACTAGGCACGGTTATCATGAGATATGAACAAACCTACTTCTCTTCATATTCACCCTATTCTGCAGCACTATTTCAACAGTACTTTTCAGCGAATAATGTTTCCTCTCACAATAAATCAGCATAAGCATCAGCATAAGCCAAATTACATCATGACAATAATGTAAAAAAAGCTAGATTCTATTGTATAGTTTTCTTTATCACTGCGATTCAGTTAAAGTCTTATTCAGCCTGTTTGCTTGTTAGTTTTAGCTAGGGCTTATCAGCCAGCCAACAGTGTTTTCCTCTCATAACAAATCAGCACCAACCGGGCTTATCAGCCCAGAAACCAACCAGCGAACATGATATTACCCCTAAAAATACATATCATCAGTTCATCATCATGGCCTGCCACCTACCATTGCTCTCTGTAACAAAACCAGTCAGCAGCTATGGCCCACAGAATACAGGCGACTCGTCTTGTTCGTTTGGGCTGGTTTGGTTTATAATCCATGGTTGAAAGTACTGTTGACTGGTTTAGTGTGAGAGAAAAATATTGTTCGTTGGCTGATAAGCCATGGATTAGAATTTTATTTAGGAGATACAAGGATGTGGACAGGGTGACAAAGTTCCTATGTTAGTATTATTAGGCTTGGTTTGTATTTATTCTTGCGGGGGCATTGATGGCGTGTCGGCCCGCATGGCTCTCATGCCGACGGCCTCGCCAGTTTTTGAGGAGGACCATTTATCTCCCTATGGTGGCAGTGATGACGGAGGGGCCATCTTGCCTCCTGTGCGGCCACGGTGGGTTCCGAAGAGGACCGTTCCTCTCCCCGCGATGGATGGGACGACGGATGTTCCGTGGAGGTTCGGGCCTCTCCCTACGGTGATTGGGATGACGGACGGGACTCCTCCCCTCCTGTGCTGGTAGATGCGGCGACCGAGACCAAAGGGCTGCCCGAGGTCATCACTAGCCCCGAGGAGCGGTCAATGGGAAACTCGTCTCGTGACCCGCCCCCTGAAGTCAATGTGGCGGCTGCGGATGTAAGCCGGGAGGCCAGACTGGTCCCACCCGGGGCTGAAGGATTGGAGGCCCAAACATGTGACACCATGGTTGTGGAAGAGGAGGCCCAATTTTTTGCAGCTAGGGCCAGCCCTCTGCTGGAGTCTGTCAAGTTTCCAGAGGCGTAATTTCCAGGTTGAGCAACTGCCCTATCCTATGAAGCTATAGCGAGCCCTGCAATTGTACCAGGCAGGCCATGCGCTCTGAGGCACAACTTGGAGGGAAGGCCTGCTGCCGTTCTGCGGCCACCAGGCGATGTGATACCCGTGATCCGCGTCTACTCCCATCGACGGCCATGCCCTGATTCCCCGGTGACCAAGGCATAGAAAGCTTTTCTTGACAAGCTCTCCAAGAACACAGAGGGCCTAATTCCCCAACCGCCCGCAGTACCAAAGAGACGTTCGAGGGCTCCTCCCCCCACCTTTGTTCCTCGTAGAAACAGAAGGACTGCGGGGTTGGAAGCTAAGCTCCCTGGTATTTTGGATGCCGGCTCTCGCAAGACTGTCATGTGTTCCCTTGGCATTGAGTTGGAGCGTGAGCATGTCAATCAAAAGGTAATGGAAGACAACACCAAACTTTTCAGTGGTCCCCTCTCGGCGTCTCACGTTCAGGCCCTTGCTGCGCTCTTTGGCTAGTCACCTCCCGAGGGCTATAAGTGCCCTGGAGTGCTGATGGCTACCGCCTGAGCAGCACCCTGGTCGTCCTGTCTCTCACTAATTACATGGATCCTTCAAAGATTCTTGTTTGGAACGTATGGGGTCTGAATTCCTTAGCTCATCAAGACTCTGTTCGAATGTTGGTCCAGTCCATTAGAGCTGACATAGTCTACCTTCAAGAAACTAAGATGGAAGGCATATCTCTGTGGTTTGTTCTGTCTACTCTAGGTCCGGATTTCTGTCATTTTGTATTCGTACCATCAGTGGGTGCTAGTGGAGGGATACTTGTTGCATGGAAGCAAGCTCTTGGCATTGCTGGGAATTTTTGGGTGGACAATCATTGTGTTTATGTCCAATTTCTACCCACTGACAGTGAACCATGGTGGCTCACCTGTGTGTATGGGCCACAAGGGAATGAGGAGAAGATCAATTTCTTACAGGAACTCCGCTTGATCCGCACTCACTGTCATGGCCCATGAATGGTAGCCGGGGATTTCAACCTAATCTATAAGGAGGAAGATAAGAACAATGCCAATCTCAACCGTGCTATGATGGGTCATTTCCGTCGGGCCCTGGATGACTTGGCTCTCAAGGAACTTCCCCTAATTGGGTGCAAATTCACATGGAGTGGTGGCGGTAATTCACCCACTCTCAGCAGGCTGGACAGGGTTTTCTCTACCATGGAATGAGAAAATTTATTCCCAAGTTGTCTGTTGCAAAGCACAACCTCCATGGACTTAGATCATTGCCCACCTCCATGGACTTAGATCATTGCCCTCTAATTATAGGGCTGAATGACATGCTGCCTGGAAAGGGCAGATTCCACTTTGCATCTTTCTAGCCTAAACTGGAGGGTTTCCATGAAGTGGTTGGTCAGGCCTAGGGTTCAGTTGAAGCAAGGGCTTGTCCTGTGGAGACTCTGTCACTGAAGTTTAAATGTCTCACCCGAGCTTTACAAAACTGGAGTTAGAAATGCATCGAAAACATTGGTGCTCAACTTGGTATTGCCAGAGAAATTATCCATCAACTTAAATTGCTCAGGACAACAGACATCTATCAGAAGGAGAGCTTTGGTTGCTGCACTCTTTGAGAAAACATTCTCTAGCTTTGAGTTCTATGCAGAGAACAATTGCTCGGGTCAGGTCAAGGATTAACTGGTTGAAAGATGGGGATGCTAATACAGCGTTGTTTCATGCTCATGTTCGTCATAGGAAGTGCAAAAATTTCATCTCACAAATAATAGTAGATGATTAGGTGTTGTCTAGGCATGAGGATAAGGCTGCAGCAAATTTTTATTTCTATGATCAGTTGTTGGGCACAAGTGGCCAGCAGGATCTGACCATCAACCTTGAAGAGCTGAACTTAAGCCAAATTGATTTGACCGACCTAGAACTGCCTTTTTCGAAGGATGAGGTGTGGAACACCATCAAGCATTTGCCTCCAGATAAGGCCCCAGGCCCCGATGGATACACAGGGCGTTTCTACAAGATATGATGGCCAGTTATCAAACCTGATTTAATGGCTGCTATATCAGCGGTGCAGCATGGGAATTTTAGGAACATGCAGCTTCTTAACTCAGCACTGCTAACCCTCTTGCCCAAAAAAGATGATGCTTCCTCGGTTAAGGACTTTCGACCAATTAGTCTTATCCACAATTTTGCTAAGTTGGTCACAAAATTGTTGGCAAACCGCTTGGCAGGAGAGAGTTGGTGTCATCCAATAAAAGTGCTTTCGTGAAAGGGCGTTGTATTCATGATAATTTCTTACTTGTCCAGCAGACGGCCAGGTTCTTGCATCAACAAAAGCAGCCACGCATTCTATTGAAGCTGGACATTTCTAAAGCCTTCGACTCGGTTTCCTGGTTGTTTCTTTTAGAGGTTCTTCAGAGAAGGGGTTTTGGGCGTAAATGGTGGGATAGGATCAGTGGCTTGCTTGGCTCATCATCAACTAGGGTGCTACTCAATGGGGTCCCTGGTGAGGTTTTATATCACCGGCGTGGACTTCGGCAAGGTGACTGTCGATGCGGGACCCACAGGATACCCTGTAAGGGAGAGAGAATATCTAGTCCAACTAGGATTCTCCCCATGTAATCTTAGTAGTATAGCTATTAAGTAATCCTACTAGGAAATCTCATTGTAAACGGACTAGGACTCTGGCCTCCTGACTATATAAAGGAGGGCAGGACTCCTGAGACGAGAGAAAAACACAACACTTGACAATCAATCCAACGCAAAGGCTAACACCGACTGGACATAAGGTTATTACTTGATCTACGATCGAGGGCTTGAACCAGGATAAATCGACTGTGTCTTGCGTTAACCATCAAGTTCGGCATACGCCGAAGCCCGAACATACTGCCCCGGGTACCCCCGTGGCAGGCTATCGGTGGTAAAACATCGACAGCTGGCGCGCCAGGTAGGGGATTTTGGTGACTTTGCATTCGAGAACTCGATGGACCTCGACAACATAATCTTCCCGATGGGATCAACTTTCATCTTCGGCTCATGGATCTGCGAGGCAGACAACAACGGCAAGCTTCAGGGCCATCTCCTCAAAGATCCAGATCATCATAAAGAATTTCATATTTCACCAACTACAACGGATCAGCTCACCAGAAGATTCGCACAGCTCACAGTATCCGATTCAAATCAGATGTCACGGCCACTCGTATCCGATTCGAATTCAAACATCAAGGCAAAGTTTTATCCGAGTGCTTTCAAGAAACCGAGTTCTTTTTTGGCAAGATTCCAGAGCACAACCCAAAACAACTCGGATTACCCTCAGAGTTCTTCCAAGAAGTTGAGTTCTTTTCCATTTGGGCTCGACAACATGGCAAAATCCTATCAGGGACAGTTCGAAAGATCTTTCAATCCAAGATGCGGGATACCACTGACAGGAGCTCAGGAGGGTCTCGTGCTAACAATAACATCCCAAGACTGCATCATCCACTGGCCAGGTTCTGTTCCTGAGGACAGCGGTACCCAACTAGTTGGCACAACGACGACAGCAATTCTACCCTACCAAGAAGGAGACTCGATCTATGACACCGAGGCATCCACTAAAGTTATTAGCAACTCCGACAGCATGAAAACTAACGCCAATAACAGAACGACTCATGCGCGAGAAGTGCTCATGGTTCGACGACCGCGGTCACCATTAAATCCCCCAGAAGCACCCGATGTCAGATCATCAGATGAATCAGAATCCAATATATCACCTTTTGCCCAAGGCTACGATGGAGAAACAGATAGTCAGAAACAAGCTAGAGAAAGAAAAAACAAGTTGAAGCAAGGGCGTCAACACCGTGCTAGGCAGCGCAGGGAAGCTTGGATCAGATACGAGTCAGAATTGGCTGAGTACGACAAAAGAAAATCGCAACGAGAAGTCGAGGGGAGATGCACGGCGAATACACCTTACGATAAGATTCGAGAAGCATTAGAAGAACTCGGAAAAACTTCACATCCCAGTGAGAAGTATGAATAGCTCCAGGACTTGGTCCGACCGACGATCCCGAAAACGCATGAAGAGAGAGCTCGATCAAGACTACCCGCCAGATCAACAACCCACAGGCAAGAAGATCAAAATCAAAGGAAATCCGCTTTCGAAAGACTTGGGCCGGGTGGAAGCCATGACGAAGGAAGTAGGAAGGAACATAATCAAGGCCACCGATTTGAACAACCAAGGAAGACTAGGAGTAGGGTACCTACCCAGACAATCTCGCAAGATTATTCCCGTCAGAACGACAGTTGGCCAGAAGAAGGTGCCAAATCCGAATTCAAAGAAACCAAGACATACGACAGATTCCCCTGTTTCGCGAACAGGCTTGCATTGGTACGATTACCTCACAAATTCAAACCGTCTAACCACTCCAAGTATGATGGCAAAACTGAACCAAGGCAATGGCTCAGAATATATTCACAATCAATTGAACTAGCCGGAGGAGACGACGATATCAAAACCCTGTTCTTTCCCATGGCACTGGAAGCCATGCCTCTCCAATGGTTCGACAAACTGAACCCAGGATCTATCAGAAATTGGGAGGATTTGCAAAGAGCTTTTTGTGAGAATTTTGCAGGAATCATTACACATCCAATCACCCATGCAGAATTAAAAGGACTCAAGCAAAAGGGAGGTGAAAGTCTCAGAAATTACTATCGACGATTCGGCGAACTACGAGCTCAAGTGCATGACATAACCGAACGAGAAGTAATTGAAGCTTTCTCTCACGGAATCATGGCTAGGTGGCAATTTCAAGACTTCTGCAAAGAAAATCCGAGAAACAATGAAGAATTCAGACGAACAGTAGAAAAGATGATTACTGCAGAAGAAAAAACACGAGAAAGGTTCCCGAACAGAAACAACCAGGACAACTCGGACAAGCAAAATCATCAAAATAGCAGACATCAAGAAAGAAAACGTAGACCAGACAATACTGTGGCAATGGCCGACAAATCAAAGAAGTTTACCAAACCCAAAAGATATGATGACATTGAAAACATACGTTGCCCATTGCACCCTAGTGGGAGGCACACCATCAGAAATTGCTATACTTTCAAAGATCGATACACAAGAAAAGATAGTAAGGAAGACACCAAAGAGGACAATCAGAAAAGAGAAGAAGACAACCACGAGGACAAAGGATTCCAAAAACCTAGGGGAACGGTAGCAGTGATTTTCTCAGGGGCTCCGGATTGCAGAAGCAAACATCAAGAAAAACTAGCACTGCGGACCATTATGACAGTAGAACCGGCTACACCAAGATACCTCAATTGGTCACAGTATCCTATCCAATTCACCAGAGAAGACCAATGGACTAGCGTGGGAAACGCAGGCCATTATCCATTGGTTCTGGATCCGACTATAGCTGGTATGACCGTCACCAAAGTACTAATCGATGGAGGAGCTGGGCTTAACATCATCTTTTCAGAAACTCTAAGGAAAATGGGACTACAACTCGCCGGGATGATTACACCAACAAGCACACCTTTTTACGGAATAGTACCCGGCAAAGCAGCCATGCCACTCGGACAAATTACTTTACCTGTTACCTTTGGAACTCCTTCAAACTACCGAACAGAGTTTATCAAATTTGAAGTCGCCGACTTCGATTCATCATATCATGCAATCCTAGGACGTCCAGCACTGGCCAAATTCATGGCAATACCACATTATCCGTACTTACTGCTTAAGATGCCAGGACCCCACGGTATCCTTTCTCTTCGAAGCGATTTAAAGCGCGCTTTTGACTGCGACGTTCAGGCGATCCAAATTGCAGCTAAAGCACAAGCTGACAATGGAAGAAAAGAAATAGCCGCAATCGCTGCAGAAACAAGCCAAGAAGAATTAGAAATACCGGCTAAAAAACCCAGTATCATCGCACCACCAAAAGAAGCCGATGTCAAGCAAATCGACTTAGGCACAGGCGACACCTCCAAGACAGCAACTATCAGTGCTCACCTCTCGGCAAAATAGGAACTCGCGCTCACCAACTTTCTTCGGGACAACAAAGATATCTTTGCCTGGAAGCCAGCCGACATGCCAGGAGTCCCAAGGGAGTTGGCTGAGCACAGAATTGATGTTAACGAAGGCTCCAAACCTGTAAAACAACGGTTACGACGATTCTCACCCGACAAGAAGGCAGCAATTAAAAAGGAAATAACAAAACTGATGGCAGCCGGATTCATCAAGGAAATCCTTCATCCAGATTGGCTAGCCAACCCGGTCCTTGTATAGAAGAAAAACACGGACGAGTGGCGTATGTGCGTCGATTACACAGATCTCAACAAACATTGCCCAAAAGATCCGTTCGGGCTACCACGCATTGACCAGATAGTTGACTCGACAGCAGGATCTGCGTTATTATCTTTTCTCGATTGCTATTCAGGGTATCACCAGATCGCACTAAAAGAAGAAGACCAAAGCAAGACATCTTTCATCACCCCGTTTGGTGCCTACTGCTACAAGACCATGTCGTTTGGACTAAAAAATGACGGCGCCACGTACCAAAGAGCTATCCAGACTTGCCTTGGGAATCAAATAGGTGAAAATGTGGAAGCATACGTGGATGATGTGGTGGTGAAAACAAAGAACCCAGACACTCTAATTGAAGATTTAAAGCAAACCTTCGAAAACTTGAAGAAATGGAGATGGAAATTGAACCCAAATAAATGTGTATTTGGAGTTCCCTCAGGACAACTACTCAGATTTTTGGTTAGTCAGCGCGGGATCGAAGCCAGCACCAAGCAAATTCGAGCTATAACAGAAATGGGCCCACCTAGAAGTGTCAAAGATGTGCAGAAACTAACAGGATGCATGACGGCCCTCAACCGTTTCATATCAAGACTCGGCGAAAAGGGGTTACCTTTCTTTAAACTACTAAAGAAGACAGACAAGTTCGAGTGGACAATAGAAGCCGACGAAGCTTTCAAAAAACTTAAAGAATACCTCACTTCATCGCCTATCCTGACACCTCCAAAGAAAGATGAAGATATGATGCTATATATCGCGGCAACTCCCACCGTAATCAGTACAGCAATAGTCATAGAAAGAGAAGAACAAGGGTGCATGTATAAAGTGCAACGTCCAGTATACTACATCAGCGAAGTACTGTCAGAATCCAAAATCCGGTACCCACATGTACAAAAACTACTCTACGCTCTACTCATTACCTCACGGAAGCTTCGCCACTATTTCGAAAGCCACAAGATTACCGTAGTGATAGATTTTCCACTCGGAGACATCCTACACAATAAAGACGCCACAGGGCGCATATCCAAATGGGCAGTTGAAATTGGAGCTCTTGATATCAATTTCACCCCACGGAAAGCAATCAAATCTCAAGCCCTCGCCGATTTCGTGGCCGAATGGATAGAGATTCAACAGCCCTTATCAGATACAATCCTCGACCACTGGAAAATGTACTTTGACGGATCACTCAAACTAGGCGGGGCCGGTGCAGGCGTTCTCCTCATTTCTCCAGAAGGAAAACAACTCAAGTACATCCTTCAGATATTATGGCAAGCTACAAATAACGAAGCAGAATACGAAGCCCTCATCCACGGGCTACGAGTCGCGATTACCCTCGGAATAAAAAGATTACTCGTATACGGCGATTCAGTAGTGGTCATCAACCAAGTCAACAAAGATTGGGACTGCACCAAAGAAAACATGGGTGCTTATTGTGCTGAAATACGAAAACCTAAAAAACACTTCCAAGGATTAGAAATTTTACACGTCCTACGTGATTCTAACATTGCAGCAGATGTCCTTGCCAAGCTCGGATCAGACAGAGCAAAGGTTCCACCCGGCGTATTCATAGAAGAGCTATCAGTTCCCTCTATCAAACAACCCGGTGAAACAACACATGAAATTCAGGCTAAAGGCGTTCAGATCTTGATAATCAACACTTCATGGACCCAAGATTTCATTGACTATATCAAAGAAAATAAACTGCCAGCAGATAAAGCAGAGGCCACACAAGTTGTTCGCAGAAGCAAAAACTACGTTTTAGTAGGGAATAAACTCTACAGAAGAGCAGCATCATCAGGAGTATTACTAAAATATGTCTCATTTGAAGAAGGCAAAGAAATCCTAAATGAAATACACTCAGGTTGCTGTGGAAATCATGCCGCCTCAAGGACACTGGTTGGCAAAGCATTTCGCACCGGATTCTACTGGCCAACCGCTTTGAAAGACGCCGAAGAGCTTGTCAGAAAATGCAAAGGTTGCCAAATGTTTGCAAGACAAGCCCATATACCAGCTCACAATCTTATCTGCATCCCACCTGCTTGGCCTTTTTCCTGCTGGGGGCTAGATCAAGTAGGACCCCTGAAAAAAGCAAAAGGCGGCTTCGAGTACATCTTCGTAGCAATCGACAAATTCACCAAGTGGATTGAATACAAACCACTCGCGAAGTACAGCGCAACCAAAGCAGTCGAGTTCATCCAAGACATTATGCACCGCTTCGGCATGCCCAATCGAATCATCACAGATCTAGGCTCCCCCTTCACAGCTATGGAATTCAAGAGCTGGGCACAAGACTATGGTTTCAGTATAGACTATGCGTCCGTTGCACATCCAGAAGCCAACGGACAAGTAGAAAGGGCTAACGGACTCATACTAGCCGGATTAAAACCAAGGTTATACGAAGAACTAGTGGACTATGGGTCCAAATGGATTGAAGAATTACCGAAAGTAGTATGGGGGCTATGAACTCAAATAAGTAGAGCAACAGGCCACTCACCCTTCTTCCTAGTTTACGGGTCAGAGGCCGTACTACCCGCTGACTTGATCTGGACTTCCCCAAAAATAGAACAATATGATGAAGGAGAAGCAGAACACACAAGAAGATTAGAACTCGATAGCTTAGAAGAAGTCAGAATAAACGCTACCCTCCAATCAGCCAGATACCTACAAGGCTTAAGACGGCACTACAACAAGAGTACCCAACCGCGATCACTACAAGTTGGAGACTTAGTACTAAGAAGGATACAAAAGACTGATGGACGACATAAGCTACTCAGTCCATGGGAAGGCCCGTTCATTGTCACAAAAGTCATCGGACCAGACACATACAAGTTGATGACCGAAGATGAAAAAGAAGTCAGCAATACATGGCACATCAGCCAGCTAAGAAGATTCTACGCGTAAAAACAACTCAAGAAAAAACAGATATGCAAGCCACAAGGGACCTACAATCAACGAAAGACAATACTCTTCAACAACATATGTATTAGTTTATACTCATGATCAATAAAGATGATATTCATCCACAGCATGTCTTGTCATGAACTCCAACGAGTTGTTTTCACGAAAAAGCAAAATGGCTGAAAACATGCCTGAGCATTCCGGCCGAGAGCAAAATAGCTGAAAAGACGCTTGAGCCCGCCGATGAGGGTAGCTAAAAAGCTAACACCCAAAACAAAAAGCAAAATGGCTGAAAACATGTCTGAGCATTCCGGCCGAGAGCAAAATAGCTGAAAAGACGCTTGAGCCCGCCGATGAGGGTAGCTAAAAGCTAACACCTGAAACAAAAAGCAAAATGGCTGAAAACATGCCTGAGCATCCCGGCCGAGAGCAAAATAGTTGAAAAGATGCTTGAGCCCGCCGATGAGGGTAGCTAAAAGCTAACACCCGAAACAAAAAGCAAAATGGCTGAAAACATGCCTGAGCATCCCGGCCAAGAGCAAAATAGCTGAAAAGATACTTGAGCCCGCCGATGAGGGTAGCTAAAAGCTAACACCCGAAACAAAAAGCAAAATGGCTGAAAACATGCCTGAGCATCCCGGCCGAGAGCAAAATAGCTGAAAAGATGCTTGAGCCCGCCGATGAGGGTAGCTAAAAGCTAACACCCGAAACAAAAAGCAAAATGGCTGAAAACATGCCTGAGCATCCCGGCCAAGAGCAAAATAGCTGAAAACATGCTTGAGCCCGCCGATGAGGGTAGCTAAAAGCTAACACCTGAAACAAAAAAGCAAAATGGCTGAAAACATGCCTGAGCATCCCGGCCAAGAGCAAAATAGCTGAAAAAACGCTATAACTTGCTGATGAGGGTAGCTAAAAGCTAACAAAAAGCAAATTGGCTGAGTCGATCGAAATTTAACTTCAAAAGATCCTCCAGCACTTCGTTCCGAAAAGCAAGAGGCTCGGGGGCTACATCCAGATAGGAATACTTTTTCCTCACAAAAGCACAAGCGCCACTTAAGAAAGCACTCGGACACCGAAGTTTGTCGAGGCAACATTCTATACCGAGTCGTTTTACATAGCGCAGGTGAAAGGTTGTTAACACAAAGATCTACATCTAACAAGTCATAGCACGGACAAAGCACTCGACGAATCACAAAGGAAAGAAGAAAATAAAAGTACTCGACAAATCGAGGGGCCTCGTCAGAATAACGCACAGAGTTGTCTTACGGAGCAGAGACGGGAACAAGACAAGGTACTCAGCAAGTCAAGTAACTTCAACCGCACCCATGCAAAGAATACATCGACAAAGATAAAGAATCTTCATTTAAAAAGAAGTGTAATATTACAAGAGGACGCTCAACCGAGTCAGGCGTTGTCATCAGAAAGAGAAATATCAATATTTAGACTATCTACGACCCTACTGGCTAGATCTTCAACCTCGGGCTCCATCCTTTCAACGGCGTCAAGATATTCTTGGCTTTCAGCTTCTTCTGCTATCTTGGAGAGAGGCGCTTCTGGAGCAAGGACCCAGACCTGGGCCAGCACATTCTTGGTACATACTTGGGCACACCTCTTCGCGAACTCTTGGAAACGAGTCGGAATCCGAGGAATGAACTGCGCCCAAGATTGCCCGTCATCCGCTGGAGTCCGAAGGACATCGGCCACCGAACGAAAGGATTTCCATAAGGCATTCCAATTCTTGGTAGCCGTCGCCAGCTTCCCAGACAAGCCTTCAATGGTTTTTTGGGCCTGCACAAGATCTCTGTCAGCTCCACGCCTAATCAGCCTAGCAAGGGCAAGTTCTTCCTCAGCATGAGTATTTACCTCCTCAGCTCTATTATGACTAGAACGGACAAGGGCCTTCATTTCATCAATACTCTCCGAGAGCTTCTGCTTCTCAACTCGGAGAGCTAGACAGAACACCAAAGAACAAGTCAGCAGAAAAAGAAGTCAAAATACAAGAAGAAACAGGCAGAACCCGTGGCACCTTTGCATTCATTCTTCACAGACTCCACCGCAGCATCTCTCTATTTCTCCGTCTCCACTACCCGGGCGCGAAGGGCTTTCTCCTCCTTTTGGTGCAATTGACGCTCCGTCTCCAACTCAGCCCAGAGAAGGTCAAGATTGGCTTTCAAAGCGTCCACCTCCGAAGACAACTTCCTCTCATTTTCAGATGAGAAAAAGAAGCCAGAATGATCATGAGAAAAAGACTGGGTGAAAAGAAGCAAAGAGAAACAAAGCGTAAGAAT
This sequence comes from Miscanthus floridulus, assembly GCF_019320115.1. NCBI lineage: Eukaryota > Viridiplantae > Streptophyta > Magnoliopsida > Poales > Poaceae > Miscanthus > Miscanthus floridulus. The sequence goes on from NC_089595.1 coordinate 109,983,738, forward strand.
AGAAGAAAAAACAAGCGTACAAAAGAGGAACGACAGTAAAACCTACCTGGAGCTTCTCACCAAAAGAAGCCGCGAGGGTCGACAAGCTCCCCCAGGCTGCGGTCAGCTCCGATAACCGATGAGTGGCATCAAACTATTGCACCACGTCACCGGAAAAGGAGGGGCCGCCGGAGACAAGAGAGGGGGAAGGAGAGGCCGGCTGGAGCGAAGGAGGAACGACCAAAGCGACCTCTAGGGAAGCCAGAGCCAAACCCTCAGAAGAACCCGGCGCGACGGCCACAGTTACCTCCGGAGCGACCAAGTCCGCAACCCTGCCAGGTAGCTCTAAAGCCCCCGCGGCGACCTCATCAACACAATGTTGTGAGTCCCGAGGCTCAGAACTCGTTGGCGCGGTGGGAGGCAGAGAAGAAGTCGATGAAAAAAATTAGAGAAGATGAAACACTGAAAAGTGATAAAAGGAAGCATCAATAAGAACCAGAAGAAGGAAGATAAAAGCCAAAGAGATAAAGCTAGAATTTACTCACCCGACTACTTTTTTCTTCGCGAAACCAAGAGAAGGCCTCGCAGGGGGAACCACGACGGCAAAGACATCCCCGCAACCCAGCGACGGGAGCAGGACAGCAGACAACAGAGCCGCGGAAGAAGCCGGGGCTAGAGCCGTGGAAGAAGCCAGGGCTGAAGAAGAAGCTGGGGCTGGGGCTGAAGAAGAACTCCGCACCGGAGGAGCGATACAGCTCGGGACAGAGGCAACCAAAGAACTCGACACAGGAGCTTTAGAAGAAGTCGGCGCGGGAACCTCGGAAGAACTCACACCCGACCTCCGATTACTTCAGAAAGTCCAAGACTAAAATTCAAAACAAAGAGGAGAAATTCAATGCAACAAGAATATGAAAAACAACTCACCGCCGCATGATGAGGGGGACTTCATCATCCTCTTCTTCTTCAGCCAACGAAACCAGAGCACCCGCTGAAAAGGAGATGAAAAGTACTCGGTTCAAGAGAGAAACATGAAAATAAAAGAACAAAGAGTATTAAATGTGCTCACCTAAGAGCATGCTAGCAACAACTGGAGTACCTGAGGGAGTACTTGGTTTGCGAGGCTTCTTGGAGACAGGCAAGCCAGATGAAGACCCGTCCATTCGCCCCCTCTTCGGGACACTACGAGGACTGCGAGGAACTAGACGAGGAACATACTCTTCATATACATCAACAAATCTGAAAGAAACCCTAGGAAGGGCTGTAAAGGCTTCAGACTTACTAATTGTAGAAGTACCAGCTAGACGATCCCCAGTCTCCGCCATGGCAGGGAGAACACCAAGGGGGATCGGATCAACAAAATTCCGCCCAAGCTCCTGCGAAAAAAGATAAAACACCAAGACAAAGAAAAGCTAAGCAAGAATGGATGCAGCAAGAGTACATAAAGAACTCAAATAAAAAAGATAGACAACTCATAGCTGGGGGCGGGTTGTTGGCCGAGTACTCAGAGACGGCAGGAGGAATGACGCTCACTCCTTTCAGCATCTTCTGGAGACGCTCGAGTACCTCCTCACCAGTCAGCTCAAGAGCTGGGACCATGCGTGAAGGATCCTCGGCCCCAGAATACTCAAAGCCGAGATGTTCCTGCTCTTTCAAGGGTTGAACCCGGCGACGAAGAAAGCTTGAGACAATACCAAAGCCGGTCAATCCCTGCTGTTTCAACGTGCTAATCCTATCAAGGAGTGGCTGGATCGCTTGAATCTCAGCAGGAGACTCAAGCTTCTTGTCCCACCGGTCATTCGCCACAGGACCGGATCCGGAGTGAACAACAAGAGAAGGGATCAAATTGGCAGCGTAAAACCACTCGGCACGCCAATCTTTGACAGAATCAACCAGGTCATAGTCAAAAAACTTAATTTTGAGACCCTGGCGAAACTGAATCCCACAACCGCCGAGGGCACTGGTTTCCTCACGGTGGGGTTGGGGTTTCAGGCGAAAGAAAAGGCAAAAAAGAGATAGAGAAGGAGGGATCCCAAGGAAGGCTTCACAAAGGTGAACAAAAACAGAAAGATGGAGAACAACATTGGGGGTTAGATGGTTCAGACTAACCCTGAAATACCCAAGAAACTGATGAAGGAAGACGGAAGCAGGAAGACAAAGTCCAGCGCGGACAAAAGAAACAAAAAGGACAATCTCACCAGGACCCGGGACCGGAACCCGATGCTCGCCCGGAACTCTCCATTCAGCGATGACTTTGCTTTGGATCAAGCCATCACTAACGAGCTCGCGCAGCTGGTCTTCGCTGGTTGTTGGAGCCGGCCAAACCTTCTGAGCTGCCCTCATGGCCACGAACTCCTGGTTTTCAATCAAAGACAGGGATGACTCCTCGTCCATGAAGGTCGCCTGAGACTTGCTTGCGGTCTTCTTCTTTCCCATGAACTGGCGGAAGCAACAAAGGCGCTAAGGAGGATGAAGCTAGAATGATGGTGCTCGGGCGATGACGACAATGACGGCGGCGGGTTTCTGAGAACTAGGGTTTAAAGGCAAGAGCTGGGCGACAAGGGAAAGGAAGATAAAAGGTCTTTAAATAGATTTCTCAGTGATACAAATGGCCCATAAGGCCCGTTAAAGCACAGCGTGGGAACGCAACGGTCCATTTACCAACGCAGCTAAAACGATGGAGGGCACGAATCCACACAACGGTACAAACCAACGGGCAGATTTCGGACTTATCCGCGCAGCACCACAACAGGGTTATCAGATAGCCACAAGAACAACTCATTGAACCAAGAAGAAAAAAAGGGCTACCTCACGAGGAGCAAAAGAACCCGGTTATGTAAGAAAGAACTCGGTAGTCTCATAAACGACAGGGATCACAACAGAAAAGTCAAAGACAACTTAGAAGACAAGATTCGTTACATTACAAGAGACTTCAAAAATAGAAGATTACAAATCTTACAAGACCCAACGAACTCGGCACCACGAAAAGCAAAGTAGCAAAGAGGAACAAGGACACGACTAGGCTCTGGAACGACTACGTGTTCCAAATTGCTACTTGGAAGGACAGACCGCCATCAGCTACACTGTTTTCTTCAAAGGACGAACGCAGTGCATCCAAGACGGAAATCGGCAGCACGGCAGGGCAACATGGAGCAGAGAAGGCCGGCGGGCATCTGTCTACCCAAGACCGATGTGATGCTGGATATGGTATTGATCTGCACCGGACGGTCTCAAGACAGGCGACGAGGATCAACCCAGAACTGCCGGATGAAGGAACGAAGCCCACATCACAAGACTTCCTCCAACTACCACCACGTACATCCTGGCACAATGCTGTCGCGGGATTAGCCTACCTCTAATCCCTATCACAAGACTTCCTCCAGCTACGACAAGACACACAGAAACTACAAAACATGCCCGGAGGCTGCTCTACTTCACAAACTACCATGTTCATGACCACCAAGGCTTCAACAGAGTATCCAATGAATGAAAACAAGCACTGCGGGACAGTATTTATAGACCAAAGGATCGGCGCACATGGACTAGGAGTACCAACGAAATAAGCCTAACAAAGGACACAGTGAAAAGACAGGACACAATAATGGACGACTCAGGCGAGAAGAGGCAGTACTCGAAGACGGGCATATTCGGAAGAATATACCAGCACAGTACAACCCATGAACAAAAGGCATTTACACTCAACCACCACCATACAACTACATCTGACAACAGCAGACTATCAAAGAATACGCCAAGACCTCGCATCCGAGTTCTCCCCGAACAAAACAACACGGATATACGCTCGGGGCCTCGGCCAACATCATAGCTTAATCAACACTAAGCTAGGGAGCTCGGCCTTTCATTTCAACTACCCCCCGGAGGCTCGGAACCAAAGACAAAGGACCAAGAATACAAGAAGCTCAAGACTACAACGACGACAACACGTCAAGACTCTTCATCCGACTTCTTTTCTAAAAGAGAAGAACTCGGAGAAAGCAGGATACATAGCCACAGAATTTTTTGAAGACAAGAATCAAGACCCTCCAACTTTTTGTTCCAAATAGCAAGAGGCTCGGGGGCTACACTTAGTGAGTGCACTTTTTCTTCGAAAAAGCACACGTCACCAAAAGACTTCCTCAACGCAGATCACTTCAAGACACTACGACAAAAAGAACCCAGAACGAGCCATATTCGAGTTCTTTTTCATAAAACTTCAACGAACAATCAGAGCAACTTCAAGACAAGATCCTCCAGCTCCTTGTTCCAAATAGCGAGAGGCTCGGGGGCTACAACCAGGTGGATGTACTTTTTCTTCAAAAAGCACTCACCACTCGAAGATCCCAAGAAGCGCTACAAGGTTTCACTCCAGAAAGTACTCGGATGACATTTTGTTTCTACTCAACAAGACTTGAAGAAGCAAAGCGAGACTTTCGGAGCTCAACCATGAAGTGCTCGGGGGCTTGTCGATGCGGGACCCACAGGATACCCCGCAAGGGAGAGAGAATATCTAGTCCAACTAGGATTCTCCCCATGTAATCTTAGTAGTATAGCTATTAAGTAATCCTACTAGGAAATCTCATTGTAAACGGACTAGGACTCTGGCCTCCTGACTATATAAAGGAGGGCAGGACTCCTGAGACGAGAGAAAAAACACAACACTTGACAATCAATTCAACGCAAAGGCTAACGCCGACTGGACGTAAGGTTATTACTCGATCTACGATCGAGGGCCTGAACCAGGATAAATCGACTGTGTCTTGCGTTAACCATCGAGTTCGGCATACGCCGAAGCCCGAACATACTGCCCCGGGTACCCCCGTGGCAGGCTATCGGTGGTAAAACATAGACACCCGCCCGGCTTCGCTCCCTCCCCTGCGCGTGGTGGACCCGGTGTCTTACTGCCCTCCACTCGTGAGATCCCGCCTCCAATCACGCTCTTCCCCTTCGCACGCCTCTCCCCGCGCCGCCTCCGCGCCCTCCCCCTCGCGCCACCGCCCCCTCACGCCCTCCCCCTCGCGTCACGCCCCCTCGTGCCATGACGACCGCGGGGAAGGTGTTCGAGTGCAGAGGTAGGGCTTGCCACTCCCTGTCTCACTCTCGAAATGTCTCACTCTCGAAAGTGATTTTGGAGAAGATTCGATGCTCTGCGTACGGTCTTACTGAATTCTTTGGGTGGGGGGATGTTCTTACTTACTTTCTTTCTTTTTTCTGTAGGAACAATGGCGACCAAGATTGGAAGTAGTTAGTCATGCTACTGTTTTGCTATGATCTAGGAATGCTGCAATTTGCAATGACCATTTTGTTTAATTGCTAGATTATCCTGGTAAATTTTCTCCCTTGCTGCATAATGAGGAGAATTAAATGGAATTTAGAATGAAGTGGAAATCAACTTTGAAATATAGATCTTAGTGTTTGCCAGGAATAAATTGATGGCTCGTGCTTTTGCGTTGTCAAGATTTAACAGAACAATTCAAAACTGAACCCCCCACCCCCCAAGTGGTGTTCGCATTATGGTTGGCTCTGTAGTTATGGTGAGTGCCTGATGGTCTGATTCATGCACAACTGATCACGACAATTTTACACACTTTACTGTTAATGTTCTTTAGTTAAAATCCTGGAATTTGAACATTTTAGGTTGGTTTGAATATATGCTCACCTACCTGTTGCTTGTTATTCCACATGATAATTATTTCAAGCTGTGCTCATTAGTTATGGGCCCGTATCAGTTGATAGATCTGTGTACTGATTCTTTCATTACCAATAAATGTACTACAGGACTACGGTTGCCCAGACAAAGCAAAAAGTGAGCAGCTGGCAGCTCCGTCCAAGAGAGGAGATTCAGGATACAGTAAAGAAGATGGAACCCATAATGTCAATGAAGGTCATGATGTTTCGTCCAAAGCAACCATTGGTAGTAAGCAATCATGCATGCCCGGAACAGGAATCACGAACCTAGATCTCATACTTTCCCAAATGAGCAGAATGAGAAATCAAATTTCCAGTGGTATAATTCAACCCCAATAGGTGCCGAGCCAAGTGATAGATGGCTCAAGCGCCTACAACTTGACATATCAGATCCTGACATGCCTGGTTCCAAGAGGCCAAAAAGTTGGAGAGTCCTCCACTCAGGCAAAGAGATCGTTCTTTTGACATGGCACTTCCTTGCAACAGGACTGACACTGGAGCAATCGATCGTGTTAAGGAGGACAAGAGCTTGGACGAAGGGAAAAAAATTGCAAGAAAAGCAAGAAAGAACCCCAATTCTAGAGAAGAGCGTGAATAGTTGGACAGGAAGATGGTGCCAGGGTGGCACCCTGTTTACCATGAAGACCCTGTTATACTTATAGAATCACTCGGAGTAGATCTAGCCGGGGTGCTTGATGAATCAAAGACATAGAACACGTTCTAATGCAACGAGAGAGAAACAGAGGGGTGGATGAGGACTAACGAACCTGACACCGCGGAGGGGATGATCCAGAGGCCGCCATTGGGTTCGTTGGTGAAGTCTGCGCACGAGCAACGACGATCGGGGAAGACAGGTCGAAGATGCGGTGCCAGCGGTGAAGATCGACGGCGGCGCAGTGCAGTGGTGGAGGTACTTCCCGTCACTGGCTGCATCCCTCACTTAGATCGGGTTTAGGGTTTGTCGGTGGGGAGCTCGGCTCAAGCCAACCTCTTTTTATAGCGTAGGGTGACAGGGGCCCTCCAGCCATGGTGGGCTATGCGCCTCCGATCAGGACGCGAATCAAAGGCCTAACTGGGCCGTTGGGTCCAGTTAGGATTAGAGATCAATCTAACAATCTCTCTCTTGATCTCTTTCCATCTTTCACTTTCATATCATTTATTTTTGTACATTCCATTACATATTAGTGCATAGAGCATGTCTCATCGTCACAGTCCATTGCCGATAGATTTAACAGCTACAACGCACTACTCTGTTCTGAAATAGATACTTATCTTTGGACCTTCTTTTGTCCAGGAATTATAGGCTTTCCCTTAAACCTATGCCGACTACATGTTCTCTGAACACGTTGGGTGGTAAGCCTTTTGTAAGTGGATCCGCGAGCATCTTTACTGTACTTATATGCTCAAGACTTATGACTTGATCCCGGACTTTATCTTTCACAACATAATACTTTATGTCAATGTGTTTGACAGCACCACTTGACTTATTATTGTGAGTATACTATACTCTAGGATTATTATCGCAGTATAACTTAAGTGGTCTATAGATGTCGTCAACCACCTTCAAACCAGGTATGAACTTCTTTAGCCAGTTCACCTGCCCTGTTGCCTCATAACACGCTACAAACTCGACATACATTGTGGACGATGTAGTGACGATTTGTTTTGAGCTTTTCCATGAAATAGCCCCCCCCTGCGAGAGTGAATACATATCCAAACGTGGATTTTCTATCATCTCCCGCATAATCAGAATCTGAATACCCCACTATATGGAGTGAATCAGATCTTCTATACGCCATCATGAGACATTTCGTTTCTTGCAAATAACGCAAGACTTTCTTTACTAATTTCCAGTGTTCTATTCCAGGATTGCTCTAGAATCTAGCAAGTAACCCGGTAACAAATGCCAAGTTAGGGCGTGTACATACTTGAGCATATTGCAAGCTTCCGACAGCTGAAGCATATGGAACCGCTTTCAAATCGATCTCATATTGGTTCCTGGGGCATTGAAAATTCCCATATCTGTCGCCCTTGACTATAGGAGCAGGTGAGGGACTACATTTGTGCATACTAAATTTCTTTAAGATTTTCTCTATGTATGCCTTTTGTGATAGTCCTAATACCCCTTTACTTCTATCTCGGTGAATCTTGATTCCTAGAACGAACGAAGCTTCACCAAGATCTTTCATATCAAATTTTGAGGACAAAAACTTCTTTGTCTTCAGTAGTAGACTGACATCACTACTAGCAAGTAAGATATCATCCACATATAGGACAAGGAAGATGAACTTCTCATTCTTAAACTTTGTATAGACACAATTGTCCTCTATATTCTCTTTAAACCCAAAATTTCTTATTGTCTGATCAAACTTCAAGTACCACTGTCTTGAAGCTTGTTTTAATCCATAAATGGATTTCTTTAGGTGGCATCCCATTCGTTCTTTTCCTTCCATGACAAAACCTTTCGGTTGTGCCATGTAAACATTTTCCTCCAAGTCCCCATTGAGAAATGTCGTCTTTACATCCATCTGATGTAATTCTAAATCGTAATGTGCCACTAATGCCATTATGATTCTGAAGGAATCCTTACATGAGACTGGAGAAAAGGTCTCATTGTAATTAATCTCTTCTCTTTGCGTAAAGCCTTTTGCCACAAGTCACGCTTTATATCTCTCTATATTCTCTTGAAAGTCAAGTTTTGTTTTGTAGACCCATTTATAGCCTACTATTTTGGCTTCTTTAGGAATTATTTCCAAATTCCAAACTTTATTGGCATTCATAGATTTCATTTCATCTTCTGTGGCCTCAATTCACTTTGATGAATGATCACTTCTCATGGCTTCTTCAAATGAGGTGGGATCATCCTCCATTTGAAATTCCTCAGTATTGTACACTTCATAATCAGCAGGAATAGTTGATTTTCTAACTCTTTGAGATCTTCTAGGGGCCTCCATATTTGACACATCTTCTGTTTGAGGCTGTTGTTGCTCCCCCTCATGTGTGGCAATTGGTTCTATAAGATCCTGAAGAACATGTTTTTCATCGTCATTCATTGTTGCCACAGGCGGAATAACAACAGGCGCTGGCACCATAGTATCTTGTACTGTCGGTGCAGCGACAGCAGGTAGTGAGAAAATGGCTCATGAATCATCGGAATGGGCGCATACACCCGTTTCTCTTCAAAGTCAATTTCTCGAGCTACCATGCTCCCCTCATCATTTTATCCTCTAGGAAGACAACGTGTCTTGTTTCCACAAACTTTGTATGTCTATCTGGACAGTAGAAACGAAAACCTTTTGACTTTTCTAGGTAGTCAATGAAAAGACAACTTACTATTTTAGGATCTAGCTTCCTAATGTTTGGGTTAAATACTTTAGCCTCAGCAGGACTCCCCCACACACGTAAGTGGTTTAGTGAGGGTACTCTACCTGTCCACAACTCATACGGTGTTTTGGACACCGACTTACTTGGTACTCTATTGAGAATATGAATGGCGGTTTTTAATGCCTCCATCCATAGGCTCATCGGTAAGGTGGAGTAACTTATCATACTATGCACCATATCTATCAGGGTATGATTGCGTCTTTCAGCTACTCCTTTCTACTGAGGTTCGCCCGATGTAGAATACTGGACTGCTATACCATTCTCCTATAAAAACCTTGCAAAAGGTTCAGGAACTTGGCCATATGGGGTATGCCAACCGTAGTACTCCCCCCCACGATTGGATCTGACTATCTTAATCTTTAAATTGTGTTGATTTTCAACTTCTGCCTTAAATATTTTAAATTTATCTAATACTTCTATTCTTTCTTTGATTGAATAAATGTAGCCATAATGAGAGTAATCATCTATGAATGTTATGAATGAATCATAACCATCCACACTCTTTACAGGAGACGGACCACAGATGTCTGTGTGAATAATCTATAGAATTCCTACACTTCGTTTGATATCTTTCTTAATTTTCTTTACATACTTTCGTTTAATGCATTCTCTACATTGTTCTAAATCTGATAGCTCTAATGGAGGAAGAATATCATTCTTAACTAGTCTTTCTATTCTCTTCCTCGAAATATGGCCTAAACGACAGTGCCATAATTTTGACAATGCATCATGAGCTCTCTTTCGTTTTCTGTTTACATCCACAGACGAGGATACATTCACATTGTCGCACGCAACGTTCCCATCATTGCATACAACATTCACATCATCACGTAGTGATAACAGATAAAGCTCATTTTGTAAGATAGCAAGACCAACACATGCATTATTAAATGTTATCTTACATTTGTCATTTCCAAAATGGGAATCATATCCATCATTATCCAAGCATGAAACACTAATCAAGTTTCTTTGTAACGAGGAAACATAAAGAACATCTCTAAGTATAAGTTTAAAACCATCAGCAAGTTCTAGAGAAAGATCGCCAACGGCTTCAACTTCTGCTTGGACTCCATTTGCTACTTTAACGTGTCTTTCGCTTCTTTCCGTAGTCCTCGTCGAATAAAATCCCTGTAAAGAATTAGCAACATGAATAGTTGTATCTGAGTCAATCCACCAAGTAGATTTCGAATACTGTACATACAGGGATTCATTTATGAACATAATAATGTTCTCACCTTTCTTTGCCATGATCATCTTTAAGTAATTGGGACAATTTTTCTTATAATGTCCCGTCTTCTTGCAATAGAGACATTGGTCTTTCTCTACTGTGAACTGGTTCTGTTGAGGCTTATGTAGCATGGGACACTTTCCCTTTGACTTTGAGGAGAAGTTGGCATTATTATTCTGTTTCTTGTTGTCTTTCAGATAATTGATAGTGCCACCAATTGCAGCTTTCATTCTCTCCTCCTCTTGCACACACATAGCCATGAGCCTCTCCATGTCCCACTTTTCGGGCTGTATGTTGTAGTTGACAACAAAGGTGTCAAACTCTTTTGACAAGAAAGCAAAAATCAGATGGATAAGGAACTCATCCTTGAGAGCCAGATCCATTGGTTTTAGCTTGAATGTCAGATTGCTCATCCTTAGTATGTGCTCTCTTATGCCACCATTACCAGAGTACCTCTCTATCACCAGCTGTTTTATCAGCTAGGTAGCATATGTTTTTGAAGAGCCAGTGAACTGACCCTTTATTCTGTCAAGGTACTCAGTGACGGTGTCACACTCTAGGATTGAGCCCACAATTATAGGTTCAATCGTATTCTTTATCACAGTCAAACATTTTTTATTGGCAGTGACCCACTTCCTATGCTCAAGGTTATAGGACATCTTTTAGGATGCAAAATCTCTTTCTCTTGTTGCCCAAGCGACATCAGCCTCATTTGTCTCCCTCACCAGTGCCACAGGCTCTGTGGGACATGATGTGGTGACTACCCAGTCCACCTCAGCCAAGATGAAGACAAGGTCTATCTTTTTCTTCCACTCCGTGTAGTTATCACATTTGAGAGTGGGGATCTCTTTGATACAACCTATCAAGTTGTATCCGCCTGAAAACACAATTCATATCAAGTGAGAACATAAATAATAACAATAACAATTGCATGTCTTAGTTCCAACGTTGGTCAAAATTAAAACATACAATTGTCCTCTACACTAATTCTACATCACCGTTGGGTAGAAATAGAATTAATGCAAGACAAAACATCATAATATTACCATTAATCAACATTGATCAGAATAATAACAATATTATAATCAATTAAAACATATATATTTTCAAAATTAAATTCTCCCATTGGTTCGAATTTAATAATAAAAATAACATCTTTAAATACACAGCGGAAAAAATGAACTCATTTTCTTGAATTTTACCCACAGGGGAAAAAATACTTTTTCTATTTTCTTTTGAGCCAATTTCCATTTTTCAATTTTTCTAGAAAAAAGAAAAAACAAAAATCGGCTCGGGCTCATTGTGACTTTCTTGGCCCAAAAACCGGAAAAAAACGGCTCGGCCCACCTCTCCGCGTGCGCAGGCCGCACCCAGGCCACAACGTGGGCCTGGGCCGGCAAAGCTCCGTGCGCCCGCTTGGGCCGTGTTGCGGCCCGTGCATCTGATGCCGTTGGATCCGATCGAACGGCTGCGCGGCGTCTTGGGGCGAACAAAACCGCCCAAGGCCACGTTGGCCGAAACCCTAACGGCCATTCGGCCTTCTCCTCTCCCTTCCCTCTCTTAGCCGAGCGAGCCCGGGCGACGAGCAACGATGGCGAGAGCGAGCAGAGAGCCCCGGCGCCGTTGCCGACCCCCTCGCCGGCGTGCGCACTCCCTAACCAGTGAGCGCACCGCCGTCGAGCGGCCTGGCCACGGCGCCCCTATGGCCTGAGTTCGGCGAGCAGCTCCCCCGGGCTCGGCCTTCTTCTCCCCACGCGTCGTTCTGCACGACGGCGAGGTAATCCCTCTGGGTCTCCCTCTTCCCCTTTTCCCCTTCTTTGGTTCTTGTTTGCTCTTCTCGGTTTTGACCGATTGGGATGGGAATCAAGGTTAACTGTATTCGGGTTAGGGTTTCGGGATGGGTACTGTTTATCTTCCCCAGAGGGACTCTATGGTTTTAGGGTTCGGCATCGCGTGCTGAGCCCTCCTTGTCTTTCTTTTACCCAGTTAGGGTTTGGGTTAGGATAAACCCTCTTCTTTTCTCATTTTCTTAACCCAGTTAGGGTTAGGGTTCAATCGAACCCTCTGTTCTTGTTAGATCCGTACTGGATCTAACCTTCTACTTCCTTTTCTAATCGGTTTACCCGTTCTAGATCTAAAACCCTAAAAACCGATGGCTCTGGTACTATTGTTATACTTATATAATCACTAGGAGTAGATCTAGCCAGGGTGCTTGATGAATCAAAGACCTAGAACACGTTCTAATGCAATGAGAGAAACAAAGAGGGGTGGATGAGGGCTGACGGACCTGACACCGCGGAGGGGGATGATCCAGAGGCCGCCATCGGGTTCGTTGGTGAAGTCTGCGCACGGGCAGCGACGGTCAGGGAAGACGGGTCGGAGATGCGGTGCCGGCGGTGAAGATCGACGGCGGCGCAGTGCAGTGGTGGAGGTACTTCCCGTCACTGGCTGCGCCCCTCACTTAGATTGGGTTTAGGGTTTGTCGGTGGGGAGCTCGGCTCAGGCCAACCTCGTAATAAGAGCCGCCGGCCCCACCTCTTTTTATAGCGCAGGGTGACAGGAGCCCTCCAGCCATGGTGGGCTGGGCGCCCCGATCAGGGCACGAATCAAAGGTCTAACTAGACCGTTGGGTCCAGTTAGGATTAGAGATCAATCTAACAGACCCAGGCCAGGGAAGGCAAGCAACAAAGCCTGGCCAGTCATCCGAAGAACTTGAAGGTCAGTTCCCAAGCATTGCAGCGATGGCGATGATGGGGCGAGCGATGAACAAGTTTTGGCCTTGCGAGCATCAGAAGAAGGGGTGTGGAGGACAGATTGGCCTCGTGTATATGTTTTTGGGTGTAATATACCGGTTTCTTTCCAGAAAGAAAATGTAAAGCAACTGTGAATTTTGCCTGGCAGTGGTTCATGGTTTTTTTTTTCTGAAGTGAAAGTAGCTAGGTGTAGTGGCTACTGATGGTGTGACGGTTTAATATACCAACAGTATAATAATATACTCTTTACTGTGTCGTTATGATGATGTGTTGAGGCCTCAGCTGAAGGGCATTGTCAAGATGAATATGTGAATTATCTCTGAAATAGAAACATCAATCTTCATTTTTTCTTTTGATAGGGGAACCATCATGCGCCAACATGTTGTAGAACAGCTAACTAGAACAACTAATGATGAAGCAAAATAAAACATATGACGAAATCATAATCCGTGTAATTGGGAGCAATGAACAGCTGAGCAGGTGCCTCCCCTTCCTTCTCTCCGGTGGCGGCGGCAGGGCCCCTGCATCTGGTGGGCGTGGAGCTCTCATCGGCGAGTGCTAGATTTGATTTTTTGATGGATTTTGTTTGTACAAACTTCAAATGAATTTGATTGATTAATGAAGCAATGAGGAAATATTTGATTTTATTTTTGTTTTTTGTCTCGCTGATTACTGCCGCAAAGCACCAAATTACTACAACACCACTCCAATGTCGTGCTGTATTTTACTGCCATATCTGTCTTTTACTGTTTTGCTTTTGGAATCGTTGTTTCTTTTATAGTTTGATTGATCGAAATATCTACTGACGTGGATGAGAAATAGAATCTTACTACTAATCTAAGGCCCGTTCAGTTGCCAAAAAATTTTGCATAGTAACTGTCACATCGAATCTTGCGGCACATGCATGGAGTACTAAATGTAAACGAAAAAAAAACTAATTACACAGTTGGTCGAGAAATCGCGAGACGAAACTTTTGAACTTAATTAGTCCATAATTAGACACTAATTACTAAATACAAACGAAATGCTACAGTGAGCCAAAATCCAAAATTTTTTGATCTAAACGCACCCTAAAGATATGGAGGAAAAAAAGAATCTTACTGCTAATCTAAAAACGTGCGACCAATTATATAAACTACAAATCATTAACTTCCTTAATCATAGGCCTTTACGGCAAATTGAGAGAAATAAAATCAATAACTTCCTTAATTATAGGCATTTCGTTTAATTGAGGATGAAAATCTGCTCCTTCCGTACCCACCCATAGTTAGTTAGAAATAAACAAATCACTAAATCGCTTGATTATTACCACTTGATTGCGATAATTATGCTAATTTTGATTATTACTCCGTGCTACTTGATTGCGCTAATTATCATGGAAACGGGTGGCGCATTGGAATCTCAGGCTACTTTTACGGTCGCGGGTTCCGAATTTTTGTAGCTTCGTTTACTAACCATCTTTCTAAATCTGTGATAACAGTAATATTTACGGCAGCAAACAGTGATCCAGATATTTTATTATCTCATCACGGCAGAAAAAACAAATAATTACTACTTAGAACGTTTTAAAAGTAATAATCTAAAATCTGAAAATCAAATAGTTAGGATACATTTTTAAAATTACTCTTGATGAGAGAATTTTAAAATTACTCAAAGGTATTATTCCTGCTTAAAGTGACGAACGTGTCACCCAAAAACGAGCAATGAAACAGTTGTTCCTGAACAATTACTACCTACGGTTCCAAAAGGCCTATTTGGGAGGGTGGCCCAGAAGCCCGGCTGCGCTCGTGGCCTGCAACTCCCGTGTTTGGGAGCGTTGGCCCGCTCTGCAGCCCAGCCGGCGCGGTGCAAAACGGCCCCCTCCGCTTGGCTCCAGGGAAACGAAACTCGTTTCTCCCGGGCGCGGCTGCGAGCGGCGCGAGGCGGGAGATTTAGGGGCGATTTTCGGCGACAGCGGGTGGCTTCGTCTTGGATCTGCTACGACGCGGCGCCGCTCAGTTGACCGCGGGTACTCTGTGGAGGTGGCCGTCTTCTTCCCTCTTCTTCTGTTGATGTGGTGGTGCTAAAGCTATTCTCTCGACCCGATCTGCTTCCTCTCCGGTCGGATCTTTTTCCTCTGCCCCACCGGGTCTTCTTCTTCTTCCTGCTGCGTCGCTCCTTTGCGCCGCCGTCGACCCCAAGGTGAAATCAACCCCCAATCCTCCCTACTTCTGGATGGCGATGATGTTAGGGTTTGATATCGTAGTTGCTGTTCATGATTCATTCATCTAATTTGAGTAGTACTTGCTGTTCCTCGATGGATTAGGGTTTGATTTGATAGTTCATTGATGGTCGTTCTTACAGTCTTTCATGCTTGCCATGATGATGTGCTTCTTCTTTATTGAGCTCTGCATACTTGATGCGTTTCTTGATTTTCATATGGTTAGCTTCTGTATTTTTATGATATGGTCGATGATGTTGTCTCGAGCACCTGGAGGCATGTACCTAAATGTAGCCGTGCTTAACCCTAGGCATAATGGACCGAAGACCGAACCGAACTAATCGAGACCGAGACCGAAGTGACCGAGACCGAAGTTTTCGGTCACTACTTCGGTCCCGAGTCCATGCTACCCGAACTTTTAACATTTAGTTAGGTTATATGCCTCGGGTAACCAAACTAACCGAACATTTGAATTTTGTTGACATAATGTGTACTTTAGACTATTATTAGTAATATAATATTTATTCTAGTGGGTTTATATCAACCATGACTCTTATCACTTTGTTTAATCTATATTTTATATTGTTATTTTTGCCTTAAATAGAAAAAATATTGCTAAAATTTGCTACAAACTATAACATTTAGTAGTTGCTTTGTCTAGTCCGGAGACTGAACCGAACTAATTGAGAGCGAACTTGCTCGCTCCTGAGTTCTAAAACTAACCGATCGGTCTCTGTTTTTAGATGACCGAACTTTCGAAATGATCGAAGAACCGGTTCGGTTTGGTCAGATCGAATGCCCAAGGTGAGCCGTGCTTTATTTGGTTACTGAATCATTGTACAATCATGTTGAGACCAGGCAGGGTATGATGATCTGAGTTTATTTTTCATTGTTATATGCATGTAGATGGATCCCTCTATGAGCCGTGAGATGATGTGTTGGCAAGCAACTGCCATGGTTGTAGTCATGGTGTCCTTTCTCCTTTGTTACCACCAGGCTTAAAAGGAAATGTCCTGGACCTGATATTGAACCTGACCCTCTAGTGTATGCACTTAGGGATGAAGCTGACCAGTATAGGTAACAGACCCTTAACTTGATCTATAACTTCACCGATAGAGAGTGCCTATCCATGCTTAGGATGACCAGAGCTCCTTTTTTTGCTTTATGCAATCTATTTAGAGCTAGGAGCCTAGTATCTGATAGAGAGGGGGTCACAGTAGAGGAGCAAGTTGCAATGTTCCTTCATGTGGTTGGTCGCAATCAAAGATTTAGAGTTGTCCACCAGTCATTTAGGAGGTCCATTGAGACTACATAGACACTTCCACCAGGTTTGTATGCTATTGGTGAGCTTAGGAATGAGATGATCAAACCTTCTAGCACTGCCATTCACCCAAAGGTACTTGGAAGCCACAGATGGACTCCATTCTTGAAGGTAATTATGAAGCACATGTTCCTTCATTAGGTAGATGTGCATATTCACATGTATTGTTATCTTACTTCCATGGTTTCTAGGACTGCATTGGTGCCATTGATGGCACCCATGTATTGTCAAGGGTGCCTAGACACATGCATGATGCTTTCAGGGGTAGGAAACATAACCCCACATAAAATGTTATGACTGCTGTGGACTTTGATCTGAAGTTCACATATGTCCTTGCTGGCTAGGAGGGCTCTACCCATGATGCACTTATCCTAGCTGATGCCATAGAGAGGAATGATGGGTTCACTATACCTAAAGGTAACTGCACTACCTAGTCAATGCACTTATGTCCTTAACATTGGCACACACACTCACAGTAGATGTCTAATTGTAGGTAAATTCTACCTGGTAGATGCTGGCTATGCATGTCGCAGTGGCTTTCTACCCCCCTACAGGGGGTGAGGTACCACTTGACTGAGTTTGGGAGCAAAAACCACCCAACCAATGCAAGGGAGCTTTTCAACCTAAGGCACTCATCACTAAGGGTCATTGTGGAGAGGGCTTTTGGTGCACTGAAGAACAGGTTTTGTATCCTAGACAACAAACCCTTTCACCTATACAAGACTCAAGTCAAGCTTGTATTGGCCTGCTATATTCTACACAATTGGATCATAGGTTTTGGTATTGACCAAGTTGTGCCAGCTGAGAAGGGTTTCACTGGCACCCAACCTGACCCATTTGGCACCCTGCTTAATAATGAGAGCCAGTCCCAAGATTCCAATGCCATGGCTCTTAGGAGGGATGCCATCTGTAATGCTATGTGAGAAGGGAGGGGTACCTCTAGGATCTGATCATGCAGTAACTTTGTTATTTAATTTAGTTTGTTTACCCTGCTGTGGAACTCATGTTTATGTGATGATTACATAATAATTTGTTGGACAAGCCTAAGACTAAGTTTTTTTCTTGTCAACTATTTAGTGTTTGGTTCATGTTGAGATTTCATCATATGTCAATGTTACCTGGTGTCGGGTTCATAAACCCGGGGTCCCTCATGGACCGGCTTCTCAACAAAGGCTCGGCCCAGCAGGCAACGTTGCGAACGACGCACAACTCATAGGCCGGCCCAAATACCTAAACGACAGGCCGAAAGGGCAACCCAATCTCTGACCGAAAGGCCTAGCCGAGGAAGAACGACGCCCGCTTCCGACTTTAGCCTACCTCTCTGACTGGAAGGCCTCACTAAAGGAGGAACAACGTTTGCTTCCGACTCTAGCCTAGCTCCGGATGGCCTCTCCAACCGGAAGGCCTGACCAAACACCACTTATGACTCTGACCCGCGTCTCCGACCGGGGATGCGCCAAACCCCTGCTTACAACCCTTCTCCGACTGGCGCAATCAGAGCTGACTGGGACCAACCAACCGGGAACGCCCGCTCGGTGAGGACCAGGAAACGGACGGAGAAAGTAAGGCAGTGCACTCAAGTCAACCATAATACCAAGGATCGTACCCTGTACACCTACAATCATCTTATACCCGATGGCGTGAGCAACAAGACTTAGCATACGTACACTCTCCCTCTCTCACTTGTAAGGCCATCCCCTTCATCTATAAATGGGGATGCGCTCTCTCCCAAAAGGGACGGTCGATTCTACACACAACAAGAGATTGATCAGTTCACTCACACATCACAACAAGAACCACTAGGTTCAAACCTCGAGCACATGCTCGAACACTTAGCACATAGCGGAGCTCCTGTCACTCTCAGCCCTTTAGACCAGAGTCGATCAGACCTCTTGCACCCCTCATCTTTCTCCCTTTCATTTGTAACCCCACAGCAAACTTCGAGCACCTGGGCTTAGGAATAAAGTCACCGACTGACTCAAACTGGACGTAGGGCATGTTGCCTGAACCAGTATAAACCCTATGTCATTGAATGCTAGGCCATATCCGATCACAACGTACGGCAAAACTATAAATATTTACGTGTTGGTCACTTTCTGCACCGACACCTGATCTATGGCCATGAGACACATCCATACAGTGGTAGCAGCATAGATGAACTATGATGCTGCTATTGTATGGGTGTGTCCCATGGCCATAGCTTATGTCTAATTATGATTTTGATGTTATTCTCCTACTTTCTAATTGGAATACCAAATAGGATGGCTTCACTCCCAGTTGATGTGCTTGGTGCCCATGGTGGGTTTGTGGTTGCTTCTGATGTAGTCAATGGGTTGTTGGGGGTGCTGTTGCTGTTGTTGTTGCAGCTGGTGCTGGTACAGCAGCTGCAGCTGGTGTTGGTGCTGCTAGTGCTGGTGTAGGGGGTCCTAGGGCCATGAGGTGGAACAACAACACCTCTGGCTTTATCCTTAGGAGGATAGCTCAACTTGTTAGTGATGGTAGTAGGCCTAACAAAGTCTTCAAGGATAAAGATGTTAACCATGTTGCCAAAGCCCTTAAGGAGTACAGTGGGAAGGTAGTGAGCCCAATTTAGGTGTACAACCACCTGAGGAAGTGGAGGCAGAAGTGGTCTAGGGTCTGTAAGCTTAAGGACCTAAGTGGGGCACTGTGGGACAGTGACACTAATGCTATCATGCTTAGCAGGAGCACTACCCTGGCCACTGCAAGGTAGAACTTTGATTTCTTTCCTATGTCTCCTTGTACCTGTCTTTCAATTACTTGTCTAAAACTCTATCCTCCCCGTCTCTCTCGCCTTATTGCAGGACCATCCTAAAGATGCATAGTTTCTAAACTGCCCTATAAGGTTCTACACTGAGATGGAGTCCATCTTTAGCCATGCTATGGCCACTGGTAGGTTTGCACTTGCTTCTGGTGAAGCCCTAGGGGCCAACCAGGCTGATAGTATTGCTGCTAAGGTAGAGGGTCCAAGGCTGGACAACAAGGCCCAAGGCAGGGGCTTTATTGGTATGAGTAACAGCCATAGGGACATTTAGCTTAGGAACTACCTAGCCAAGAACTACTACATGTAGTTCCACTTCCTGCTGAGCTGCATGGCCAGTGACGGGGTTGACTGTTGAGATGTATAGTTCCTCCACCTCCCTCACCCACTCTCTCTTCTCTTGACTACAGCTGGGCACAGTTTGCTGTAGGTCTTTTGTGCAGGTTACTTGACTGACTCACACATGTCCTTTTGGGATTGTTTTACTAGGAGGGTGGCTAACAATATGTGACATTGGGTACCATGGACACCATTTCAGCCCTGATCTGTTGGGCTGAACAAGTTGTTGTAAGGCACTATTTGTAGCCTCTGTTGGCTACATTATTTGACACATTTTACTTGCTTATTGTCTTACTTTTGAACTGATGAGCTTCTTTTTCCATGATCTGTCCAGTTATTTGCTTGGCTTTGTTTCTTTGACTTGGTGTATATGAGGGAAAATTAAAATGGCCTATGATGCAAACATGTAGATGAGGTGGCTACTTATTTGCTTGGTTCTTGTTCTTATGCATGACTGTCATCAAAGCCGTGTGAAACGTCCACTCCCTAGCAACGTCACCTTCTTTCTTATGCTGATGGCAGTGAATGGACGTGCACACGGGTTCCATGGCAGCTATGACCTTGTGTTTGCACTTGTTTGTCTCTTCTGTTGCCTGCAGTCTTTACCATGATGTTCCACTGGATGTACAACAGCCACCAATGACTTAACTAATATGAATAACACCACCACATTCTAAAGCTGAGGCCACAATTTTTATTTAATGCCAGTGATGTCAAAATTGTTGTTATGATATTGATGATGCAAGTCATCGGTGAGGAATTTGAGATCAACGATTTGTTTCATCCCAAATCGTAGATCTTCAAGTTTCACACTCGTAGCAAGCTTCATTCCTTACATTGACTGAGGCTATGGTAGTTTTGAGCAAGGGACACAAACATGTGTAGTTTCATGTTACAAATATGGCTTTGGCTCAACCATTATTTCAGAGAAATGGGAACTTGCTATGTTGTTTTCAAGGGGAAGAATCCTGGGATTTCCCATGGCGACAGAGAGGACCTAGGTGGAGCTGCCATAAACATAAGAGTCTGTCTACCCAACAACTATGTGTTTTATGCAGTTTTAACACATGAATTTTTTTACACCATAGAATTAAGATCCAAAAGCCTCCATCCTCCTTCTATCTCTGGTCTTCTTCTACCTCCAGCCTTCTTCTACCTCTAGACAATCATAAATCACAAGATCACAGATCCACATATCACAAGAAATATTTTTTTTCTATGCAAGAACAAAAAAAAAGGTTCCTAGTCGGCAGTTACCTCTGCTGCTACGACCCGCTCCGTCACGTCACGTCGACTGCTACGACCAGTCAGCAGTAGCCTCCGTCACGTCGACGACCCGCTCCTTGGAACACGTACTGGTACTGCGACCCGCTCCGTCATGTCGACTACAGTTGAAAAGAGAGAGAGAGAGAGGGACAAAAAAAATCCATGTGTTTTTTATGCAAAAATACATATGTGTTGTATAGCATTTCTGTTTATGCTTGATGCCTAACGCAAGAAACAAACACCACCCTAAATCCCTAATTACAGTGGAGTATGAGAATTACAGACACCCTCGGGTGACGATAGAAACCACGCCCACAGTCAAGTGGCGATACTCCCAGGACCCGTGATAACTGTTTCTTAGATGGAGTGGGCCACAGTCCATTGAGAATCGTTGGGCCGTTTAGCGAGTTGAGAAGGCTTCTTTGGCCCATGCACCTGTGAACTGAGTATGCCGTTATGACTTTATGAGCATCTCAAGCTACTGCAGATTTGTTTGTTTCTATTTTGTGGTGAATTTTGAACGCTAGAAACGGTCCCATATTTAATGGAGTAACATAGACTGGTCGGTGCGAAGAGTCTTGTACGTATAAGGCTAAAGCAACTAACAGTGCCTACTCTTTGGCAGCTGAGGTTGACCCTGATTTAAATCCTCCAACACAAGATTTTTCTGCATCTACCATTACAGATTATCTCTACGGATCTAATTTGCAAACAATGTATGGGCCTAAAATTTTTCTGTGATGCCTCGGTGGCCATTCAAGGCACTAATCCAAGTAGCAAGACAAGCACTATCGTTTTGATTCTAACTCAATCTCCTAGAAGCCTCTCCCATGCTTCTTTTTTCAAGTGGCTTTTCCAAAAGCTTTGGATCTCTTGGAGGCAGAAACTCAAGCCTTTCTTTTCGGCACAAAGCTGGCGGCGGCCCTTGATCTTGAAGAGGCGATTCTATTAACTACTCTCTCCGTTTCAAATTATAAGTCATTTTAACTTTTTTGGAGAGTTAAAGCATCTTAAGTTTGACTAAAATTATAAAGAGAATTGCAAAGATTTATAATATCAAATATATATACTATAAAAATATAATTAATAGAAAATTTTAATAATATTTATTTAGCATCATAAATATCATTATTTTATTATATAAGTTTGGTCAAACTTAAGAAGCTTTGATTTTCAAAAAAATTAGAATGACATATAATTTAGGATTGGGGAGTAACAATCAAGTGCTTGCTGATGTTAAGCATGTAGATCTCGGTATACTCACCATAGACATTGGTCCTTGCAGTCTCTCGTCTTAGAATTGCAGCTGCTTGCCGAAGCGAGGAGATTGCTGGTGCGTAAAATAAGAAAAGATTCAAACAGGCTGGCTAATTCTCTTAAGAGGGGAGCGGTAATAGATGATCAGCCTGTTCGGTTGGCTGGTTCATATCGTTGCTGGTTCGTGAAGAAGTACCGTTGGCTGGTTTGTGTGAGAGAAAAATACTGTTCCAGCTGAAAATTTACGATCGTTTACGACAAGCCACAGCCAAACAAACGGGCTGGATACTCGCCACTCGCCGGCACCAAGGGCTCCACCTCGTCGACTCGTACAATGTTCACGTCATGGATAACCTCATCTCCGCAGGTATCTGTAATCTTTTAACCCTTTCCTTCCCCTGCGTTATACAGTTTCAGCAGTATGAGCTTATTTTTCAGAAAACAATTTCGGAACAATGGATGTGCCAGAAAAAGTATGGTTGACTGAAGTTGACTAGAGATTCAGTAGAATGAACACTGGAAACACCTACTCATTGCACAAACTTTGGGTATTGTTAATTCGTTGAGCATGTCATGTGATTTGCCCTTGTTTCCCTATTTCCCATTTTTTTCGGGCAGGTGGCGATTGCGTCTCCATAGTGGGCAACTGCACGGATGTTCGTCTAAGAGCCATCTCATGTGGACCTGGCCATGGTATCAGGTAACTCACTCATTGTTGCCTCTTCAGATTTTCATTTCTCCACATGTTCTTCGATTGCTAGCACAGCTAATAGTCCCCGATTGCGATTAGTATTGGAACCTGAACCCTGGGAGTAAACAACTCCGTTGATTATGTGGAGAAGATCAAAGTTGACACCTTGTTCATCTCAAACGCCGAGAACGGTGTACGCGTAAGGACCACCAAGGTGAGATAGCAACGGACCATTTCTCCACCTGCGAATAAGGACAGTCATATGTGTGAGGAAGTCAGGTGAAAACACTGTAAAACCTGTGCGGTTCATCTCGTTTCTAGAGTGGCTGTGGCGGCTTCGCCCGCAAGGTGAAGTTCGAGAGCATTGTGATGAGGAACGTCACCAACCCGATCATCTTCGATCAGGGGAACTCCGACCATCCGTCAGGTTCATCTGAAGCAGTAGCACGGGTACACACACTGATCAACTTCCAGCACTGTCTGTTTTCGCGCTGCGACACGCAGCATGGTTCGAGTATCCAGTATCTCTGAAGTCTGAAGTCTGAACTTAATGTTTCAAAAAAAAAAATGAGTCTAACGTCTTGTTTAGTTCCTCCGTCTAAAGTTTACTTCCTATCGCATCGAATATTTGGACACATACATGGAGTATTAAATAAAAACGACGTACCCAATGCAGAGAGCTCCCGCTCTGTGCAGGGTCTAGGGAAGGGTGTCAGTGGCAAGCCTTACCCTCACCTGTGCAATGCGAGGATACCGCGACTCGAATCCGGGATCTTCCGGTTACAGGCGGTAAGACTCTACCGCTTGCACCAGGCCCGCCCTTCGTATGGAGTATTAAATATAGACTAAAAATAACTAACTACATAGTTTACGACTAATTTGCGAGACGAATCTTTTAAGCCTAATTAGTCCATAATTTGACAACGTGGTGCTACAGTAACACATGCGTTAACGATGGATTAATTAGACTTAATAAATACGAATTCTGTAATTTATTTTTTTATTTGTATCCGAACACTCCATCCTTGTATAACATCTAATATGATACTCTTAAACTTTACGCTCTAAATTTAAACAAGACCTAAACTCATGTGTCGGAAAATTTTACACCGCAAGGCTGCAGCGACGGCGGTGCAGGTAGAGAAGATCAACTACATTGACATCACGGCCACGTCAGCGTCGGAGCACGCGGTCACATTCTCGTGCAGCGACGCCAGGCCGTCGGCATTCAATTGCCTTGAGTTTTGGAGGCCTTTGGACTGCCATGTCAGCATGAGCCTCCTGGAACAGGCACTCTGGCATCTGCGTGCCATTTCCCTCCCATTTGTCTGTGACGTTTGGTACACAGCGGGCGAGCGTTTCGCCCTGACGGACCCGCATATGGAAAGACTACGGAACGACTCAACCGACTCGTTCTCGTTAGCTCTCGCTCCGCGCTCACTCATCCTCATCCCTACTCTGCCGCTCGCACCCTCATCCCCACACCCTGGCTCATTGCCTAGACTCGCTCGACAGATGCCATGTCCACGCCAGCTCGCTGTCGCCCCGCGCCACGCCGCCACCCGCTAGTGCTCCCTCCCTCCCTCCCTCCCTCCCTCATCTGAGACCTCCATTGCAACCCGCGCTCCCCCGTGACCCAGCTCCCGCTCCCCCACCGGAGACGGGGACGACGACGGCGGCGGTGGCGGCTACGACAAGGTAGGTCAGTCCTTCTCTGGATATGAGCCCTCCCCCCCTCCTCCTCCTCTAGATCTGAGAGACGCGGCGGTGGCTAGAGTTCCGGCGAGCTTTGGGTCCTATTCCAGAGTTCCCCCGGCAGCTCGAAGGTGATGGGGCCATGGGATGGAGCAGCCTGCACCTCGAACCCATCCCCTTTGTTGTTTGTACGTTTTTTTGCTGTTTTCTCCTATGTTGCGAGGGGATTTTTGGGATGTTGCAATAGATGATTTTCGAATGTTGCAATAGGGTGTTTCATGTGTTGCAGAAAGAAAGTTCTAACGTTGGGATTTTATTTTTTTCCCCTAATGTTGCAACAGATGGTTTTAATTGTTGGAATTACCTTTTTCAAATGTTGCAGCACTGAAAGATGATTTGAGATGTTTCGATTTCCATGTTTCATGGTTGAGCTTGAGATGTTGCAATACTACTGTTTGAGATGTTGTAGTACTATTGCTTGAGATGTTGCAATACATACTTTTTGAATGTTGCACTACACAATTTTCCGATGTGCAGTACATAATTTTCGATGTTGCACTGCATAGTTTACGATATTGCAGTATTTATATTCTGATGGTGCACTACAAAGTTTACATAATTTTTGCGATGTGTGCACTTTTTGAATTGTTGCGTTCTCTTTGGGACAAGGGAGCGGTGGGAAACGGGGCGCGATGGAGGAATTGGGTGCGTTTGGGGAACGGGGATAAGGGAGCGGGGGAAGGGGGCAGGTTCCATTTTATTCTGTCTACTCCGATACGCGGGAGGCGGGCGTGTTCCGTTCTATTCTGATACGCGGGGGGGGGGGGACTGGTTTGAGAAGGGGAGCGGCATGCGGATGCATCTCGCGCGTCAGACGTCCGGACGCTAGAATCGTCGAACTATTATTATTGTCCGTGGCTTGTTTAGCAGATCCCTAGTTTGAAGGAAGAGAAAATTTCTTATATGCCATCAAAAGTTATACTCTTTCCTTAGGTGCCATTGACAAATCTAGATTCTCGATCATCAATGCCATTAACTTTATTTGCCTTATGTGAGAAGGGGAGCGGCATGCGGATGCATCTCGCGCGTCAGACGTCCGGATGCTAGAATCGCCGAACTATTATTATTGTCCGTGGCTTGTTTAGCAGATCCCTAGTTTGAAGGAAGAGAAAATTTCTTATATGCCATCAAAAGTTATACTCTTTCCTTAGGTGCCATTGACAAATCTAGATTCTCGATCATCAATGCCATTAACTTTATTTGCCTTATGTGCCGCTACCGTGAGATGACTGTTAGTTAGCACCAGAAAATACATCTTTACCCCCCACATGTCAGGCCGTCCGTTCATTCTTCAACTCTCCTTTTGTATGCTATACCAACCGCAAACTCCGTAGTAACCTCTACAGCGCTACGGCGCCGCTACCCATGTGAATCCTGCGTCGAAGGCGCCGGCCACCGATGCCGTCATCGCCGCGCTCGACGGCAGCTACGGCCTCATCTTCTCTGCCTGCTAGCGCTCGAGATAGTGCGTGGGGGTGCTGGCGGCTGTTGCCGCTTTACCACAATCTTTAATCGGTGAACAAGAAGCAAGCAAGAAGCGACGAACAAGAAGGACAGAACGAGAAGCACGAGGTTCGGCTCAGGTGTCACCGTTGCCCTGCTGCTTACTAGCATTTAGCAAGGTCCAGCTCTTGCGCCGTCATACATGCTCCTTGACTGAGGAGGGACCGGACGTCCTCAGGGGCAAATACGAACGGCATTTTAACGCCATAACCATTGAACCGGTTGAAAAATAACAGCAGCGGCATATAAGAGAAGCAAAAATTAAAACTAATGGAAATGAAGGAGACATGTAATTTTAGATGGCGCATGGGTTAGCTCCGGCCTGAAATCGTTGCTCAGACGTGGCAACGGTGGCCTCCCGTCCTGCAAAATAAGTAGAGTAAGTACTTGTAAAGCAACGTCAGAATTGTCCCCGTTGCACAATTGTGGGCAGCCCCAACGATTCGAAGACGTACGACGTGCATGGACCGGTGGCGCGCCGCTCGCGTGGTCGTAGACGCATTGACGCATGCCGTGGTGCCCTGTGAACACGTACTTTAGCGGGTGAATAGAGTTCTTTTCATCATGATGATCGACATTTTACCAAGAGATCAAATTTGTGTGTAACGAGGATGATATACAATCCTAGTGTTCGTGACGACACTAATATCTGGGCAAACGGGGGGCGTGAGGATCAGGATCAGCATCAGCACGTACGGCAAAAACGTAGGAACTGTGCACATTCAAAGAAGGCAAAAAGGCTATAATGTATACTCCCTCAATACTAAAAAAAATGAAGTCGTTTTGAACAAGACTTTTGTCAGACATTGAGAATATAAATCATGAATAAATTTTAAGTTGTTAAGTTTGGAAATATGAAAATCATATGTATAGATTTGTTTTGAAAAATACTTTCACAAAAATTTACATATATCACTTTTTGATAAATATCTTTATAAAAATAATTAGTCAAAATTATGCTTTGAAGACCGTGTCGCTGTCTAAAACGATTTCATTTTTTAGTATAGAGGCAGTATCAGAAATGGGAGTAAGAGCTGAAGATGAGAAACAGATATTAATTTCACCTTAGTGTAGCTGCACAAAGCTCCAGGCCCAAACAATAGCTGCAAGGGTACACCCCAACCGCCCAATGGGTTTGCTCCGGCCTGAATTCGTCGCTCAGGCGTGGCAACGGTGTCCTCCCGTCCTTCAAAATAAGTAGAGTAGTACTATTTGTAAAGCAACATCAAAATTGTCCCCGTTGCACACTGATTGCGGACAGCCCCACCGATTCGAAGACACGTACAACGTACATGCACCGGTGGCGCGCCACTAGCGTGGTCGTGGACGGACGCATGCGCGGCCCAGTTTTTTACAATTTTTTTTTAAGAAAATTTATGTTTGGTCTTCTTGAGATGTAAACTTATCTTTGACCCTGGGGTCGGCGTCAGGACTCATAGCGTCGAGATAACACGTCTCGGCGCCACAGATCTTGGCTCCGAGGTGTCTGGCCGAGCACAGCAGGGAAGCCTAGATGGTGTTGACGTGGCCGGTACCTCGACGCCAGAATATATGGCGCCGAGGTCGGCGCCACAGATCTTGGCGCCGAGCTCAGCGCCACAGATCTTGCCGTCGACCTCGGCGCCATGTATTTTGGCACCGAGCATGGATTCAAGCGTGTGGCCGCCGCAGCTCTCTCTTGCGCTCTCTTTCTCCCTCTCTCGCGCTCTATCTCTCCTCTCCCTCTCACCGCCACCGCCAGCCAGGTCCGCCGTCGCCCGCGCCTCCTCCGCCGGCTGCCGCCCGCTCCACTGCTGAAGTTCACCGCCCACCGTCCCCCGGGCGCCGGTCACCTCCCTCGCTCCCCCATTCGCTCCCTCGTCCGCCCTCGTCGCCCCAGAGCTCCTTCCACGCGCACCGGCGGCGAGGGCGGCCCCTACTTCTCCCCGGCGTCCCGGCCGACCGGCGGGCCGTCGACGTCCGAGTCAGGCGGCTACCCCGCTCATCCCCCCATCGTGGCTCGCGAGGATGCCATCGGGCTCGAGGCCGCAGGAACGCCGCACGCTCGCCACGGTTGCCGCGGCTTGTCAGGACACCGCCGACCTAACCCGCCAGAGCCACTGCCGCCCCAGCCGGCTGTCGCCGAGCACTCAGTGCCGTACCGAAGCAACGCCGCCGGAGCTGCTGCCGCACCGGCCCGCGACGCCGCCTCCTCTCGCGGCTCCCTCGGCTCCCAGTGACCCCACCGCCCCCGGTGACGCCACCGGCTCTTAGGAATTATTTTTCTTCAGTTTTTTTAATTGAGTTAGTTTAGATAATGTAGTTATTTATTTTATATAGTTTTATAGTTTGGTAAAGCTTTTTTAGTTATTTAGTGATTTAGTGATGTTTATTTAGCTAATTTAGATAGATAGTTATTTAGTGATTTAGTGATGTTTAATTAGCTAATTTAGTTAGCTAATTTAGGTAGATATTTATTTAGCTAATTTAGATAGATAGTTAGATAGTTATGTAATTTAGTTATATAGGTAGTACTTGTAGTAGATGTAGTTAGATAGATAGGTGGTTTAGATTAGATACTTATTTATTTAGGTAGAGAGTCGAAAACTTTTATATGTAAACCCGTAATAGCCTTGATGTTGTGCATACCAACTAGATGGACAACATAGTCACCCTATATCTTAGAGGAAGTGTGGAGGAAGATGAGTTTGGGAATGTCAGCTTTGTTGGAATGCAAAGGGTGCCAATGATATTCGATGATCGGCCATTGTTTTCTGAGTTGTTTGGCAGGGATCGTGATGAGTTTAAATGCAATTCAAATGAAGATGCCATCTTAGTTGAGGTGGTACTTCACCATGACAGGTCAGGGATAATTTTGAGGCAGTTGGTCCCAATTGCATCAGAGGCTCAATGGGACAAATATGTCAAAACTGTCATGAAGAATGAGTTTCAATGTTTGAATTTGGTTGTGCAGAAGTTGTCTAATGATCCCACCCCTCATGGGTATTCACCCCCTAATGTTCATTCACCCCCTCATGGGTTGTCGCCAGCAGCAGAGAATTCGGCACCCTCTGAGCCTCTGTTACCCAACCGTGAGGTGGATGTGGAAGATGTGGTTGTGGTGCCTGATGCTCAATCCGCCTCGAATGAGGTTGGTGTATGTCCTGGTGTCCGTGCAGAATGTGGAACTGATGATGTTGTTGGTGCTCCTCAAGAGATCCCTTTGACCTAGAATCATTCTAGTAAGTGATTTAGTAACACTTTGGGTTTCTTTATTCTTTGTTCGTTCTATTCTTTTGTCTCAGTGCTATCCATATTTTTGCTTTAAATACAGGAGACGATCCTGATAATGTTGATTGTGCTCCTGTTCCTCCATCAACCAACGTGGAACCAGGGTTTATGGCCTCTAACAGTGTAGATGTTGATATTGCAGATGATGAGGAGCCTTATGGCACAGCAAGGGCCGTTGATTCTGATGATGACCGCCCAGTTGTAGCTTTGAGCTAACAAGAAATGGAGCTTATCAGACGCTTGTGTCCTGATCGTGATCCACTGGTTCATGAATTCAGCGACCTTAGTCATTCTCAACATGCTTATGGAGAAGAAAGAGATGACGAGCTGCTAGAGGCTCCTGAGGCCGATGACAGCGTGAAAATTCAGAAGGGCATGGTCTTCAAGGACTTGCCCACCTTAAGAAGGTGGCTACAGGAATATTCTGTGAGACGTAAGAGACCATTCAAGGTGAGGCACTCCTATGTGGAGCGCCGTTACATGGTGGTGTGCGAGATGGTAGATTGCAATTGGAGGGTCTGTGCCCGCAAACAGATAGCCACAGGAAAATTCAAGATCACCAAAATTATAGGTCCACACACTTGTGCCCAGACAGATCTGAAACAGAAGCATAGACAGTTGACTTTTACCCTCATTACCAGAAAGTTATACACAACTTTGAAGGGTCAGTCCAACTTGAAGGTCAGGACAATTATGGAGATGAGTAAGGAGATATTTAAGTATGACATAAAGTATGGAAAAGCATGGAGGACAAAGCAACGGCCCTGAAAGATGATATATGGGGACTGGGAGGAGGCGTACGAGAAGTTGCCAACAATGTTCAATGCAATGAAAGCAACAAATCCTGGCACGCATTACGTGTATATCCCGAAGCCGAATGAATAGAAGGACGGGAGCCATATATTCTTTTGTGCATTCTGGTGCTTTCCCCAGTGCGTCGAGGCCTTCAGGTACTGTCGTCCAGTGTTATCCATTGATGGTACTTTTCTGCTTAGGCAAGTACATGGTCACACTTTTAGTAGCCATTTCGTGTGACGCAAATAACACATTGGTTCCTTTGGCTTTCGCTTTGGTGGAGAGGGAGAACAAAGCTAGTTGGGGATGGTTCTTGCGGCTTGTTAGGATCCATGTTATTGGCCCACATAAGAGGTAGGTATATATCTGATAGATACCAGGGCATACCCAGTGCACCAACCAAAAGCAGCTCACGTCCAGGAACCAGCAAGCTGGATTAGCATGCACACATGATTTACATGATAGTTGGCTTCATGGTTAGCTAATTATAGTTTACTAGACCATACCCATCTGTTAGCCTTTTTCTTTGAAACTTTTTTTTTACGAAACCCCATCTGTTAGCCTTATCAGTCTGTTAGTACACATGTTACAGATAGATCTATATATACAAAGCATGTCATTTCCTTTAGAATAGGCAATAAATAAACTAGTCTCAGAACGATCAGAGCCTCCTGCCACAGGGATGAGTGAGCTGCTGACAAGAGATCTCGCCATTATTCCGTACCCCTGGCGGTACAGGTCTTACAAATTCCCTCGGACCCTGACCTGAACCCAGTCCATTAATCCTTTACTCTTGATAGATCTTTTTTAGTGTTATTTAATTTTGAGCGAGTGTTGAATTTATGTACACCCCACTGCTTGCTCTGCACTGTTCGTTGTCCATCTGGCATTGGCTTGGAGCACAACGGCCCCAGCTTTTAAGCGCATTAATATATTTTTTTGCAGGGCAACGCGCTAGAGCAAGCTATGATTGAGATCGAACGATTTACAAGGACAGACGTGGATGAGCACACACTAAACAATTTTTTTGGAGTAAGTCGACACTAGCCCTCTTGTTTTTTATGCTAAAGTAAGTTGTTTGAGCTAGTGATTTTTTACTTAATATCTCACTGCTCAGGCATGACATCTAGCATAACAGAGGTAGTACGAAGATGATATGTCATTCATTTGAATAATAACTTATTTGTATGTACTCAACAGCTTACTAATTGCATCTTTGCATGACAGAGGCTAGCACGTAGGCTGCGGCGTGCTGCAGCTCGTTGTGGTTGTGGTACTAGCGCTGCGATGGATGTACACAGGCCACACGCACGACAATGGGACACACCTGTAGGCCTCGGTTCTTCTTCTCACGGAGGTACTAGCGCTGCGACTGTGGACACTTTCCAAGGCCACAGAGACGAGGACGACGAGGAAGACGACGAGGAGGCCAAGGAGCGTGGTTATGATGAGCTTCCCGAGTCTCAGCTCCAGGACGCTCCTTCGACTCAGCCTACGCAGGTTGTAGGAACGAGAAGACGTCGTCCGTCTTGTATGTACACTCCAGGCACCGGCGCTTTTGGCCACAAGGGTAAGGGTAAGACTAGGAGGCAGTGACGATGACTTGTAGGTTAAGACTATGGTAACAACTTAGATTCGATGCCACAAACTATTTGGGCTGCATGGACTTTGCTTATTTTGCATGTGTGGGGATTTGGAAAGTATGTAGTTATTTTCCTATAACTATTTGGGACTGTATGGATATTGTGGACTATTTGGACTATGCAGGACATGTTATGTTGATTGTGATGTTCAATGTGGTTGTATTGTGCTCTTTGAACGATTAAATGTTTGGATTATATAATGATGTCTCTGCTGGTAACCGTGGATGCTCCTAAAACAAGGGAAACTTTTATGAATTTTTTCTGTGAATCGTTAATTATACTACACTGCTAAAAAGGCATAAATATAGTACACAGATTAAATATAAATTCATTAGAACGTGTATAGTCCAATCGTATTGTACAGACGCTTTGCATATGAATCTAGGTTTTTCAGTAACAGTGAACGAATCTAGGCTTTTCAGACAATAATACACCTATAGGAATGACGATTTGCTCAAGATAGGAAGCACAACTCCACTCCATCTCCACCATCCATCTTATTACTGTTTGATCCAAGGGCTAAGGTGAAGAGGCACACGGATCACTGACATGGTACATTGAGAGGCCTTCATTCCTCCTCTCAACCTATAAATAACCCCTCACCCCCTTTCATTCACACACAACAAGGAAGAAGAGCACTCCTTAGTATTTTCTTTTCTTGTAGTATAAATGTCTAGAGGGTTGTCCAGAGAGAGGAAAGGGGAAGGGAACTACCATTATGTGGGAGGGTTCTCTTGGTCCTGATTTCTTTGAAGAAGCTCTTTATGAGAGGTTTCCAGTTGAGAGCAAAAGTGATTTCACCAAAGAGGCACCACTGAGAGGATACGATGAACGAAAAGAAGAGTGGTCAAAATGCATGCATGGTGAGAACTGCCTAGTGCTGATGTTCACTGAGGAAATCGATGGACGTAATATATACCAAATCAATGCGTAAAAAATGATAAGAGAAGAGAGGATACCTTACTCACGAAGATGTATGGATCAAATCTAAGTATCCAAGGTCAAATTCATCGATTTAAGAGATTGGACGGGTTAGGGAGAGGAAGAAACCGAGAGGGAGGATGAAGAAATGACAGCAGCCTCGGCAAGGGAAACTTGGTCGCACGCTTTGAATGCATGCTCGGCGCCAGAACACATGGCGCCGAGGTACCGGCAATGTGAACGTCACCTAGGATGCCCTGCTGTGCACGGTCAGGCACCTCGGAGCCAAGATCTGTGGCGTCGAGACGTTTTACCTCGGCGTCATGAGTCCTGACGTCGACCTCCAGGGTCCAAAGATGAGTTTGAGTCTAAGTCTTTCTTAGGGGCAAACGTAAATTTTCTTAAACAAAACCAAATTGTAAAAAATTGGACATGCGTGGCATGCCCGTCTTGGTGACTCGGTGATTGCTTGCTTTTGTGCGTTTTTGTCTGCATCTGACAGCTGCGTCAAAGTTTCTGGCCTTCAGTCTTCATCCTTCAATATCTGAACAAGAATAGCAACCAACTGGCCAACTGCTGCTCTCTGGGCTTTGCAGCAGTTCTGTCGCCAAGCTTTCCAGGATTCCTCCGGCAAGATCAGCCCATTTGGTCTCATCTCATGTCTCTTGCCCGGGTTGCATGCTTTATTGCCTTTTCTTACCGAAAAGACGACATTGCCCTTGCAAACATGTTATAGATGGTTGTACAAATTAGAAATTATAAAAGTATCAATTTACTTATGCTAGTTGGTTGTACAAGAGTGTTGCTTGAGATTATATATAAATTCAGGCACCTAAAATACATGAGAAGTGTAAAAAATAAAGGAACAAAAAGGAGAAGAAAAAAAGAGATATTAAGCTAAACATTTTTTATGATTTGGCCTAAGACGAATTTAAACATTTTTTATTTTCTCAAATTGACTTTGAAACAAAGTTTTTGAAACTTTATGATTGAAAAAGAACTATGGCTTAAACAAAAATTTAAAATTCATTTTTCATGGAATAAAATTAATGTAAAGGCATGAATTTAACACCCCGTGGAAAATTATTTTAGAAATATTTGATAAAGCTATTTTATGTAGCTAAATTGACAACCAACTAACCAAAGATTAGAAATTATTATAAATATTATCAAATCATTTCTTTGTGTTTTCTAATTATAGTCCTAAATGAGAATTTTAGGGTGTGACATTAACTTTGATCTTATTATTTTTGTATATGTGCGGATATAATGCAGATAATTTACCCTGTCAGTACTAGAGTTCTTTTTATCATGATGACCGACATTTTACCATGCTCAATTGTATCACGTGTCCATGTGAATTACTGACACCGACCGTGACTTCCTGTACCGTCTTGAAATACTGACGTTTATGCTGATTTGCTGTGAGCCCTCGCTAAAAAATATTGCTGAAATAGTTCAAGCGAACAGGGCCGCTAACTTTCTATGAGAATCAACTCATCACTTTCGTTTTATGTGTATACCCTCAGTTTTAAACATGGCTTGATAGGTTTTGTTACGGAGGGAGTAGTAATTAAGAGGTGTTTCCGTGCCGACGCGGATGATTTTGCTACACGACAAACACTCAGAAGGGTTGGTGAGGTTCGATCCACGGGTCATGCGGGGCACTAGTGCACACGGATCAGGTTGGACCCTGACCCACTTTTTTAACGCACGGGGCGCAGGGTCGCGATGAGGAGCGTCCCGAACCACGCCGTTTGCAGGCGTATACATACTCACTTAAAGTTGAGTATTATATATTACTTCTAGTTGTATAAGCAAACAGTGATTTTTTAGAAGCGGCAAAATGGATGATTTTATATTACTTCTAGTAGTTGTATAAGTAGACCGTAGTAACCACTTAGGGGGAGTTCGGCTGACAAAAACACTGTAGAGGAAAAGTTACTGTTTACATATGAACTTGTGAGAGGAACCTATTTCGAATGAAAAAATTAGCGGATTAAGTTGGATTTGGAGTCGGTCGAACGCAGCCTTACTCCTACGTGTATAAGCGACAAAATGGAGTACTTGTTTTGTAGTAAATGCTGTCTTCGTTGTTCTGGAGAAAGCTATAGCCTATAGGACAAAGACAAAACAGCACAAGTGTAATTTGGTGCTAGCATTCTGCATTCCTTTCTGGAGCAACAAAAGGCAGATTAAATTTAGCCAATGGTAGCATGCATGGATCACATTAACTGATTTGCTGTTGTCGTAATTTCCTTATCACTTTTTTGTACGCAGATAGAATATAACATGTACTAACTTGATTCGATTATGCTTCATGCATTTTCTTGGCCAACAGTCACAAGGCTGTGGATTTGTCACCTGTATTTTTTTAGATGAAACATGAGCAATTCTTTGTTGTACTCGGTAGTAGTATACCTTAGGGGCAAAGTTAGCTCAAGGCCACATGAACCCTCGGCTCCAAAAGGTCATCAAGATCGACCAAGCCACGCAGCAGGTGACGCAAAAAAAGCGCTATCATGAGGGTGATTTGATGTGCCTGCATGCGATGGTGCCGTGACGGATTTGACGGATTGATTTTGCTGTGCGCATCCGCAGCCGCAGGGTCGCCAGGGCGCGCGCACCGCATCCAAGGCCAAGGCTGGCTAGCTAGCTAGGAGCGG
Source organism: Miscanthus floridulus (assembly GCF_019320115.1). Lineage (NCBI taxonomy): Eukaryota > Viridiplantae > Streptophyta > Magnoliopsida > Poales > Poaceae > Miscanthus > Miscanthus floridulus. The sequence continues at coordinate 110,019,170 of NC_089595.1, forward strand.
CTCGGGCTCGGTCCAACTCGAGCTAGTTTGTTAGGTTAAGAAGGTAGCTCGGTTCGGCTTATTAGCGAACTCGAGCCGGCTCATTTAGCTCACGAGCTATTAAAAAATAGGACCCACATATTTATAATGTTCATGCTATATTAATTTTTATGTAACCATACATGATTAATACATATCAGGTTCATTAAAAGTATCAACTATGCAACATAGCTGTTCCATCTATGATCTATGCAGTTCCAGCATACTTACTAGTTGCTTATTACCACAGACTTAGAAAAGTCCACAAATTCAATGTCAATATCATCATCTTCTCCCTGGAAAACAATCCATAAATCAATATTTAAGTACCACAACAATTATAAAATCAAAATTCATATGAAACAGCTGAAAATAAGGATTACATATCAATGAAATAGGTGTACACTTCTAGGTCAGCATCATCATCTTCTGGATTTATGGTCATGGGCTGATAGGCCTCAGCTCGTTTGAGCTCGTGAATAACTCACGAGCTGGCTCGTTAAAACAGCGAGCTAGACTTTCAACTCAGCTGGTGAAAAAGTTAAAATGAGCCGAGCCGAGTCAAACACGAGTGGAGCGAGTTGACGAGCCGCTAGTATTTTGTCCGGACCTATCTCCAACCCTAGACATGTTGTGTACAGTAATTGTGACATGCATGAGACATCAATGGATGTGTCCTCGTAGTAGTACTAGTACTGGTCGATGGATGTGTGGTGCTGCAGCTGTTTAGCCCGGCTACTTTCCTGCTGCCTCGCCTGCTGCCGGGCTTCTTCATGTTCATGGACGGCCAGCCGTGGCTCGGGGTCAAAGAGTTGCCACTCCGGTGAAAACTGTGTCCAGGCTCTCGCGTCTCGCACCGGCCGCCGAGCCGATCCTCTCCGCTGCGCCTGCACCTGCACCAGTGGCCGGAGCACGCTTTTGTCTGTTGGATGGATTCCCTGCGCTGCAGCTGCACGATCGGAACGTGGGTAGTCGTACTATTTTCAACTGCTATAGTTTTTCAAATGGGCCAGGCCCGATGGGCCGACACGGGCACGGCCCTAAAAAGCACGGCACTAGCCCGGCCCGGCCCGCTAGGCATCGTGCCCGTGCCTGGGCCGCACATTCGGCCCATGGGTCAGCACGAGGCACGGCACGAAAAAAGGCCTGGCCCGGCATCGGCACGGCTTCGAGCCATCATGGCCGTTGGATCCCCCGACCCCTGCGATTTTAGTCGTTGGATTCCGCCGTTGGGGTGGGAGTGTATATAAGCAGCGTCGTCGGACGGCTCCCCCTCACACCCCAAACCCTAAATCATTCTCGCCCTCCCCCGCCGCGCTCTCCTCTCACTCTCTCTCACTCTCCTCTCCGATTCCGACGGCGCTGGACGACTCCGACGGGCGACGGCGACCCGTCGCCGTCCCCACCTCTTCTTCTCGCCCTACGGCAGCTCCGGGGCTTCGAAGATGCAGGTAAGAGCACTCATCTTCTTCTTCTTCTCGCCCTCCGACAGCTCCGGCACGGAAGATGCTTTCTCTTCCTGATCTTTTTCTTCTTCTTTCTTCAGATCCGCTGATTCGCAGCTGCTCCGAGCTCCATCTACGTCGCCGGCGTCGTTGAGGTAAGAATCCGCAGTAAACCCTAACCCTAACCGTTCTTGTTCTTTCTTTAGTTCTTGATCTTGACCATCTTCTTCTTCTTGTTCTTGAATCTTGATCTAATGATCTACTTCTTCTTGCTCATGTGCACTTGTGCAGCCGTTTGAGGCCAGTGGCGATGCCTCCCCGGCCCCCCTCTGAAGAGACAGTCGAGGCTGCCTTGTCTGCGTACCATGAGGAGTCCGAGAGGCTGCCTTGTCTATCAGCAACTAGAGAAGAGGGTGCTTGGTCTTGTGCTTATTGATTGTTCCCATAATGGACAGAACATTGCTGATAGAGTTGCATCTGTTCTTGGTGATTATGGTGTTGCTGAAAAAGTGTTTGTTGTTACTTTGGACAATGCTTCATCTAATGTTTCTGCCATGCAAAAACTTAGACCTGTTTTGTCTAAATATCTTGGTCTTGAGGTACCTGTAGAGGATCCAAGACATCCTGAACCTGAATCTGCTGTTAGTACTATGTTCTTGCATCAGCGTTATGCATGCCATATAGTCAACCTGATTGTCAAGGAGGCACTTAATTATCATAAACCTTTGATTGAAGTTTTTAGAACTGCAATATCATTTTTAAACTCATCTAATCAGAGGATTGCAGCATACAAAAGACTTTGCATTACAGCGGGTGTTAGGCCTAGAAAGTTTCAGTTGGACATGGATGTAAGGTGGAACTCTACATATCTAATGCTTAAGACTTTGCTTCCTCACAAAGATCCTTTCACTACTTTCATACATGCCAATTATCCTAGAGGTGAGAATAGTGAGTTGCTTCTAACTGAAGAACATTGGGCTGTTGCTGAAAAAGTATTTGTGTTTCTTGAACTATTCTATGATGCTACTGTTGCATTGTCTGGTGTTTACTATCCTACATCTCCACTTATGCTTCATTATTTGGTTAAGATTGCTATACACATGAACAATTATAGTAATGACATTCACATAAGAAATATGATTCAACCTATGATAGATAAATATAATAAATATTGGAGGGACATACCTTTGCTCTATTCTTTTGCATTCATCTTGGACCCTAGAGCTAAAATGAAGGGTTTTGCAAAAGTGCAGAGGAAGTTGATGAACCTTACCAGTACAGATTACAGTGCTTACCAGGTTGGCACTAGAGCTAGGCTTACTGATGTTTTCAATTAGTATGAGGAGAAATATGGAGCTGTTAGGTTGAGGAGGACTGTCCCTCAAAACCTGTTTGGTAAGAAAAGGTATGCTTGTGATGAAATTTATGATGATGATACACCTAGTCCTTCTGGTGGGGGTACTTCACTGCTGCATTCCTCTCTTAATCTGTCTAGAGATACATCTGCTACTGCTTTGCTGCATGCTGCTACTTCTACAGCTTCTAATGCTTCTAAACTTGTCTCATACTTGGATTGTGACACTGTTAGCCAATTGGATGATTCATTTGACATCTTGAAATGGTGGCATGAGCACAAACTGACATATCTAGTGCTGTCCATCATGGCTAAAGATGTTTTAACTGTTCCCGTGTCTACCATATCTTCAGAATCTACGTTTAGTATGACTAGTAGGATCATCGAGGAGTGGCGGAGGAGGCTGAAGCCGGAGATGGTGGAGTGTCTCACCTGCGTCAAGGACTGGGAGTTGGCGGAGGCAAGGCTGTAGCACAATGTGGAGGACCCAGAGCTGGAGGAAACATTTGAAGAGCTTTATCTTGATTAGTGCCCCGACCGCCAAGGTAAATCACAACCCTAACTTCCTCTTCTTCTTTTGCTAACTGATCAGTGCTCCTAATGCTAACTCTGTTTTTCTTTTGCAGCTGGCCAGCTGGGAGCTTGAACTTGAAGCTTGAAGCATATCTTTATTAGTTTAGTCTTTACATTTAGCTTGAACTTGGCTCTGTAATATGAGAACTTGGACTTGGACAATGATGTAAGAACATTGAACTTTAATAGAGCTAGGCTGTACTCTTTTCCTGACTAGGGTTTCTCACAAGGGTGAGTTTTACATAGCAGGTTTTTAATGAGGCAGCCATTGCACATGCTCCAAATATATTCCTATTTTCTTAACTCTGTGTGTTTGCTGTGTTTTCCTAACTAGTTGAGTTGTGCACTTGTGCTGATGAACTTGGGTTAAAAATGTGTTAGTGTCTGAGCCGGCACGGGCACTGGCGTGCCAACGTGCCTGCTGGCACGACACGGCATGGTTTCCCCTCCATAGTGTCGTGCCTGGGCTGCCACTTAGGCACGATGGCACTAACAGGCACGGCACGGCGGGCCGCCGTGCCGCATAGTGCCATGCCTCGCCGTGCCGTGCCGATGTTGTGCCCGTGCCGTGCCGGGCGGCCCATTTGGAAAAGATTATCAACCGCGGGAGGAGCATGGGTAGTGAGCGGCTGAAACGAGCGATCAAGATTTTTTTGAATGAAAAACGAGCGATCAGGATTAGGATTGGAAAACAAGAAAGAAGATACCCACACCGTCAGGCCCTCGCGAGTCGAACAGGCAGAAGCATGGGCTGGCAAGTGCAAGTGGCAACTGGCAGCCTTTATAACCCCCCTCCCCCGGACCCTCTCAACTCCTCGTCGATCGCTCTCTCCGTTTCTCACCAAAAGCGATCCAACCTCCTATCCCACACCGCCAGCGCCAGGCTACCATGGCTGCTGCAGTCTGTGCCCGTTCCGCCGTGACAGTATGGTCCTGGGTTGATGTCGCGGACCGCCAGGGACGGCGGACCTGTGGCTCCCCTCTCTCCATGGGAGGGTGCGGCTGCCGCCTCTCGGGGTCGTCGGGCTCGGGCGGGCGCCGCCCGTCGGTCACTGGGTGGGCTGGCTTGCCGGCATCGCCCAATCGATTTGTCGCTCTACAAGGCCTCCACAACGACTTCCAGCTCCGACCTGCGTCGCCTTATCTGGTTCGCATCCACAAGACCTCACAGAAGATCGCGCGAGGATGCGCCGACAAGACCTAGCCGAAGAAGGCTTCGCCGATGACGTACGTCTAGATCGCGCGAGGACGCGAGGTCGACCGCTCTACCACGCCCGGTAGCCCCCTCGACGTCCGCGGGGTTGCCCCGCTCGTCCTCGGCCACGACCAGGAAGAGAAGGGGCAGGGGTTGCGAGGACAGTTCACCCAGCGGCAGCGCCACTTGCTGGCACCCGCCAGCCCCCTCGCCGTCCGCGGGGCTACCCCACCCGTCCTCGGCCACGACGAGGAGGAGAAGGGGTCGACGGGGTCTGTGGGGGCAGTTCGCTCGGTGGCAGCGCCACGTGCGGGCTCCCGTCACCGCGGCCTCGCTGCCGGATTCGTCGACCACGTCGACGGCCAGGGCGGGAGCCCAAACCCAGCGCCCATGCCCTCGTCGACCGCGGGTGGTGCCTCCGCTGCCGCCACGGGTGGCGGGCATGGCCACGCATTTCTTGGTGGTGTTGGTCCAGGCTGTGGCGGTGGTGGCGGCGGTGGCGGAGGCCACGGAGGAGGCCCTGGCGGCGGCGGCGACATCGCGCAGTTTTACCGACGCCCGCTACCTTTGCTGGTATGTTCGATGTGCCCGCAACCTTCTTACCTACTGGTCCATTACGCGCCCTCGCTGCGTCGGCAAATCACCTTGTTAAGGCGCAGGTAAAAACATGTTTAATCTTTGTATGAAAATAATATTAGGAGTTTAATGTAGATATATCATGCACAAAAACCAAAAGATCAGAGCTTTTTTTATATGGTGCAGGACAAATCTACCATGCATACTTTTGAAATCATGGCACTTTCTATGCGTGGTAATAATAAATTTACAACGCAAAATTTAGAACATCGTCTTAAAACCTCAAGGCCACACAAAGCACTGTAAGCTAACACTGGTGATTAAGAACTTCCACACTACTAAAAACCTGACAGCCGTAACATGCCTGAAATCATTTTAATGTTACGAAGCTGAGTTAAAACCCTCGTGGCATACTGAAACCTGTAGAAAATGTGCACATAAATTGGAGCATTAGTTTAGGAACTAAGAAAATAAATCTGACAAAGATTTTTAGAATATGAAGGTAGGAGGAAGCAAGGACAACATAAATATAACTGCGGCAAGAGGTATGTTGACTGTGTTCGAATCAATGAAATTGATGCTATATTTATACATCACAGTCACGATGCTCAGCAACAGTAACATGAATAAGGACATGAACCATTTTATTTTATTTTATTTTATTTTGCGATAGAAGCGTGAAACAAAGTGGCATGATTAATAAATGTTCGTCAACAAACCTATAAACTGAGTAAAAATCTAAAGTGAGCATTACAGATGGCCCCGTTCGGCTGGCAGAATTTTGGCTGAAACTGGCTGAAAAACACTGTTCTGGTTGAATTGTTGTGAGAGAAAAACGCTGTTTCGGCTGAAAAAAGAAGCCGAACAAGCCGAATATGAGGTAAGCCGAACGGGATAAAGTCTCAGACTTGGACAAATAAAAGAGAGTGTGCAATATTCTTTGTATTCTTTGTTGGATGAATTTCAGCTAGACCACTGGTCCATTGTTTATAAAAATTTAGCAATCCTATGCCAAGCTCAAGATGGCATAGTAATCACCTGATATTTTAAATTAAGAGGAATCACTCTTGGCAAAAAATTCTTTGTTTTAGCTCCTAGCTCACAAAATCCAAACAAAATCAAATAGGTGACATTAGCACTTACCTAATCTCTCTAGAATGAATGGAAGGGTATCTCTTAATTAAAGTTGTTTGTAATCCTCGTCGCCATTTTTTTTGTTGCGTTGCTCGCCATCCACGTGTACATATTATTTGTTCTCAAACACAAAGCACCTACATTGGCAAACTAGCAAGGCAATTTCGGAAATAGTGAGCACTAAAAATAAAATTGTAGTCCAGGATTGCAAGCTGCCATGCTAGCGGTCTAAGTAGGAAACAAATTCAAGCTGATTGTAATCCACATAAGTTTTTTTTGTGACCTACATCGGCAAACCAACGAGTCATGTAAAAACTAATCCTGCAACCTATTATTCAAGCAATAACAAGAGCACCAATCCTCTTATTCACGTATATTATATACTTTAGTTGCTGTAAATGTCTGAAAAAATTCCCCCATTGCATTGACTACTTACTGAAAGTAGAACACTGCCACAATAACATAAACCACCTAACAAGCTCACAATTTAGAACATTTTCAATAAATATACTCTAGATATAAAATATGAACTAATTAACTAAATCAGAATGGATATAAAACGGGGAAACCCAAAATCGAGGGGGATCCCCAATAAATCATTGGGGAGAGCTAGCCCACGTCAGTCCAGCATGAGCAGTACGTCAAAATTAGAACGGCAAATATCGATATGGGAAAAAAAGAAAAAAAAAGATGAAGAGAGAACAAATAGAACCGGAGGATGGGGGAATAAAGGGGAGGAGATTTGATCCGGTTCCCCTTCTGAATTCTGGCTTGTAAATTGGTGGACAAAATGTATCAAGTGAACATATCTATGAGGTGGCAATTAAGTGTTTTTTGTCTTGCTAGTCACATCTAATTTTGAACCCACGATGTAAAGAAATTGCATGATGTGAGAGAACTTGAGAAAAGCATCGATGTCTGAAGTTAAGGAATTAACAGAACCAAATAAATTGAACCAAACAAAAATGTGATACCCAAGAAAATATCAGAAAAGAAGCAATGTGAATATATTTTTCCCTGCTTCGTCTACTACATAGACTGCAGGTACCAAAACCAGTGAAGCACATATATTTGAGCTTATTCTCGAGATGGGAGTCAATTGCTTGATGATCTAGTTTTTCGTTCACAACAGCATCATGTAAGTAGATGACTTTATTATAGAATTAATTTATTTGGTGAACAAAGAAAAAGCACAAAAAAAAAAACTAAACATTACAAAAAATTTCCAACCAGGGATCGTACCATTACCTGCAGTAAACAGAAGCAGCACATCTCGTTTGCACAGTTAGCACATTGTGAGCACCGGCTGAATCTGCCCAAAACTACGACAAGGAGCAACAACGCGTGGTGTGGTCATAATACTAATATTAATTTTAGGTTTAGCCCATGCAAAAGGAATGTGTTCACGAAAATCAATTTAACTTATTCAACAAGAACAAACCCGTGAAACCAATTTAACTTATGCAACACGAAGTAAACATTATCAGAGTGATGATAATGTAGAAATGGTAGAGGTAGTCTTGTAGAACAATAGAACCATAAAGAGCAGTGTGAGTTGTACCAGGTTAATATTATGAGTGCTGATATGTCATGGAACCAACCACACAAACCTGATTTAGAGTAAATCTGCACCCAAAAAACAAGGGTAGAAAATTACACTTCTTTGAGCAGCATAGTCAAGTTTCGAAGGAAATCTCTGCGTATGCAATAGATGAATTCATCTAAACTGTGTGTGGCCTCAAAATTCTTGGAAACATTAGTAAAAGATGGAAAGCAACATATTGAACCAAAATATCTTGCGCTAGGTGCTATAACAATTAGAGGATATTTTGGACATGCAACTACGAACATAAAACAAAGAGAGCAGATATTTTGGACATGCAACTACGAACATAAAACAAAGAGAGTAGAATATATGGCACCTAAATAGAAATTTATCTAGCCTCAGATATTTTGGACCTCTAGGTACTAGTATGAAGATGGAAACACTATATATAAGGGTGTACATGAATTAAGAGGCACGTAGAACTAAGATGCAGCTGGTAGAGTGTTTTACTGGTCCATAACTGCACTATCATCAGAGCATTAAACCTAGCACCCACCATCAGCGCATAACTGTGCATTTATCACCATAATATCCCTGCAAGGAAGAAAATAAATATTGAATGTACCAACCATTGTAAATAGGTGGTAAAGAGAAAAAAATGTTATAGAACTTTAGCTAAATTATGTCATACTACTTTATTATACACAGAACACGTAGCAGAACCACCGCGCAATATTGTTCGAAATCTAAATATGGAAGTGCGAATTTTACAGCAAAATTCTAAAAAACTTGAATGGAATACTCCATACTAAAAGTAATCAGACAAAAAGCGAAAAATAACAGCAACAAATTTCAGCAGCTCTTCCATACTCATGGCAAATATCAAAACAAGAATAGATGGAATACAGCACGGATCCTCTCCCTGGAGGTGGCATGGCAAAAAAATCAGTAAAGATTAAACAACAAATAAATCATGAATGGAGGAAGCTACCGATTAGTGCGCGCCCGGGGGCCTGTGCAAGTTTGCCATCGCCAGGAGGGAACGCAGGCTGTAGCAGCGACCTGTGCAAAGGGGAAGATGGATGGAGGAAGGATTCGAGGAGGAGCCATGAGACCGAGCAGGAGGACCTCGGCCGGCGAGCGCGCACCAGGGGCGGAGAGGCCGGCGTGGCGCTCGGCGGCAGCGACCTTGCCGGGGGGTGCAGCGAGGACAGCGCTTCGGAGCGCGGCCTCACAAGGGTTGAGACGGGTACGCCGGGGAGGAAGGGCCGACGGCCTCGCAAGGGCGGAGACGGGTGCGGTGTTGGCCACGGTGCGGGGAGGAGAAGAGTCGGGAGGGAGAGGAGAAGTGTCGGGAAGGAAAGGTGTGGGGAAGAAGCAGCTGGAAGCTGAGTATATATTTGTTTATCCGGATTCTTATGTGAAGCCAGAGAAGCCAAGTAAAATCAGAGGAGAAGGCGTTGGAAGAGAGAGGAAACACAAGAAGCAGCTTCGAATCGAAGCGGATCCAACCAATCTCAGCCACACGATGGCAGATCGGACGACTGGGAACAATTCGGGTGATGTGGACGCGGTTCCTGGCGGCCAAAGCAAGCTGGCTTAATGATAGTAGATTCCTCGGGTGCTGCACCCTGATGGCCGTGTGCTATGCACACCGGTGTTCCTATGCGGATGCTGCCTGGTACTTGCTTCCATTACCGATTGTTCCAGATCGGAACATGGCCATGGTACTCATGTACCAACACTTCCCGATTCCACCCTGACCTTGGATGTTAGTCAAGGCGAAGAAATTAGGTGACACCATCCTGTACCACTACGTGGGTGTTCTTCAAGTTGTGGGCGTGGATCCTTCAGACATCTGGAATGTACTCCTCCACTCCTACCATATTCATGGAGGAGTTGGAGCGCGTGGGAGAATCGTCGAGTACAAGGAGACCAAGTTTAGTGCAGCGAAGAGAAACTATTATCCTTAGCCTTTGTCGTGGTACTAGTGGGCTGAAGCTACTTTGTTTATTGGAAGCCTCAAGGTAGGAATAATTAATTTTTTATCATCGAATCGCACCTTCTCAAATAGCAGCTTTAGATTTGGTGATACGCTTTTAGCAGCAGAGAGAGAAAAACGATACACATTTACCACTTTTGCTCGCGTGGCACGCCAGCTCCGCAGTCCAGCTCGGACCCGAGTCAGCAGGTTTAGGTAAAAAGACCTCCGCTGCCCCTGGCGTCTTTGTCCTCCCCGCACCCTCCCTCCCCCGTCCCGTCCCGTCCTGGCGTGCCAATGCTCGCCCACGCTGCTCAACCTCCTCATGCTGCTCTCCATCCTCTCCACCAACCTCCTCACGCTCCTTGCCTTCCTATCCCCCCACGCGCACCCCACCCCCGCCGCCACCGCAAACCTCTCCACCTCCTCCTCCTCGTTCGCCATCTCCACGTAGGTGTCTGCCATCGCACGAGAGATCGACGCGACCCACCTCGTCCCACACTGGGTGGCGGGCGACGATGGCAGCACCACCCTGCCCCTGGAGCTGCTCCTCTTCCTGTCCCCGCACGCACTCTCGCTGGGCCGCGACGCGCGCACGGGGCTCACCCACATGCCGGCCTCCATCGCGCACGCCTCCTTCCGCTCCCTGACCATGCTCGCGCTCCTTGCCGCGTTCGCCACCTACGCGCCCTACGCCGCCTGCCCACGCAACGCCACACTCCCGCACCGCCTCATCTCCAAGGCCTGCGAGCCGCTGCCCCGCCGCCGTTGCCTCTCCAGTGGCCCGCGCGCCGCGCTCCCGTCCTCCAACATGGGCGTCGACAGCCACCGCTGGGTGAAGCCGCGCCACGACCATGTGTTCCTCATCGACGACGTCCTGCGCCTCTCCGCCGGCGCCGACAAGATCCGGATCGGCTTCGACGTCGCCGGCGGCGCCGCCAACTTCGCCGCCTGGATGAGGGAGCGCGGGGTCATCGTCTTCACCACGGTGCTCGACAACGCCGGGAAGCCCATGAATGAGTTCGTGGCGGCCAGGGGACTGTTCCCGCTGCTGCTCTCGCCTGCCCTCCTCCGCCGCCGCCGCCCACATCGCCGTCGTGGCATTCCTCGCGGCCTCCGCACCCGACTTCGATGCCACCGCCAGGGAGCTCTTCGCGCGCCCCAACGGCCGTGCGCGCCGTGCGGTCCACGAGGGAGGTCCCTCCGTGCTCGTCTCCGATGTTGTCATCGCCACAGCGGACCAATTTGAGGCCGCCGTCGGGAACTCCTCCTCCCAGACCATCCTCAGGGGCCTGTGGGGCAACTGGGCTGCTGCGGAGGAGGCGAGAGGCCCCGTTTCGAGCTCGTCGACCTCGTCCACGGCAGGCACCACATCGGCCTCGAGCTCCTGCGCGTGCTCTAGGTGCCGCCATGTTCGTCGCCGGCGCCGAGCGCGGCCGTGGACCTGCAGGTCGTGGCCCCGGTTGCCTCGCCCCCAACTTCCCCTATGTCCTGTCAGCCGCCGCCATGGACCTCATCGTCGGCCATGGCCGGAGCTCGAGCAAGGAAGGGATAGAGATAGAAGAAATAGATGAGGGGCAAAAATGTCATTTTCCGTGGCCGGTCTATGCTGTCAGGTCGAGTTGGCGTGCCACGTCAGCGAAAATGGCAAGAATGTATCAAATGCTCTCTCTTGATGGTAAATATGCAGGAGCAATTTTAAAAGTGCTATCTAGAGAGGTGACATCCGTTATAATGGTAAAAAGTTAAATATCCCTGGAGGTGTGATTGTTTGCATGTCACTGCTTGATGCTTGTAGAGATGTTTATTGAATAATATGCTGATTGCTACGTTATATCGCTAGTAATTAAAGATGTGATCTTAATGTAAGGATTATCAAATGGATATATTTTGCTCATCTGTGAATTCGTTATTGAGGATCCATGACTTTTTTTGCTGGGTTATTGCTTAATGATTACTATCGAACTAGTATTTACTAATGTCTGCCTCGTCTTTGTAAGTGAAGTTTGTACCTTGATTGATGTTCCTCAGCAAAACATTTGATGCTTCTGCAATTGCTATTCGGTTGAGACTAATAATAGGCGAGAGAGTTAAATAGAAATTACAAATTTCATGGAGTCATGGTTAAGTTAGCAAATGAACTGAGTGCATTTTTTAGATAAAAGAGATAGAGGTCAGTATATTCAAGTACTTCCAATGGTTAGCATTTTAGTTCAAAGAGTTAAAACTCTGCACAATCCCTTATGTGCTCAGGTAATTGGAAGAGACTTTGACCAGCACCTGATTGTTGCTTGTCATTCATCCTGTAAAGAGATATCAGTTAGCAGTACAGTGTAGTTCTCATTTTTGCCTGGCTAGTTCTGATAGTCGTAAAGACTACAGTTCACTTCCTATAATGTGAGACTACCGTTGCCCTTGCACGAGCTTTTCGCATGCACGATTGTGGGCTTAAACAGACTGTTATCCTGTCCTTGGTTGAAATGACTGTTCGATGCACCAGAAGCGTGTACTCACTTCATCCGCTATGAGATTCGCAACATTCCGTACGCTAGTTATATGCTTACCATAGACATGCTGCTGAGCAACTAGGCCCTTTTGGATGATTGATTTTGGACTCTCAAATTCGGTAAACAGGCGCTCTCTCTCTCTCTCTCTCTCTCTCTCTCTCTCTCTCTCTCTCTCTCTCTCTATATATATATATATATATATATATATATATATATATATATATATATATATATAACAACTACTCTATAGCTGGCTACAAAATAACTTATTCTGTAGCCACCTTGAGTTACTATAATTACTATGTTAATTTATGAGATTATAGTAACTCCTTACTAAGTGGTTTTACTATAACGTTATGGTAAATATCCCTATGTGTTATAGTAACCCAACTATAGTAAATATATATTGACATTATCGTAAATTAGTATATAAAATTATGGTAAATGGAGGTGGCTATAGAATAACTTATTTTGTAGCTGGCTACTGAATAGCCTCTCCCTATATATATATATATATATATATATATATATATATATATATATATATATATATATATATATATATATATATATATATATATATATATATAAACAAAAGTTGGAGTAATAAGACCCATAAAAGGAAAAGGTTCACATTACATCCCCCAACTTTTTGTTTTTTTCTCCCTGAGTTCTAAAACCGGATCAACCGTCTCCCTGAACTTTTAAAACCATTCGTTTCATCTCCCTGACAAGTTATAAGCAGTTTTCAAAGGCGATTTTGTCTTTTTTACCTCCCTGAACTTTTAAAACCACTCGTTTTATCTCCCTAACAGGTTCTAAGCCATTTCCATTGGCGATTTTGTCTTTTTTTTTATTTATTTCGGCTGAATCTTTAAAAAATCATAATAAATCACAGAAAAATCATAAAATGGAAAATCCAATTTTATTGGACTCCACGCGAGTAGATCTACATAGTAAATATATAATATGGTATACTTTGATACAAATTTTTTGCTATAACTTTAGATCTATGCTTTTCTATAATTAATTCATAGCTGCAGTTTCTATGGTCCAATTGTGATAAAATTTTTATGCTGGGCTAATTATTATATACTTGAACTACAAAAATTTCATACTCATTAGATCATGTATAACTTAGTTATAAATTTATTTAGGTGTATGCTTGTTAAAAAGTATAATCTACAACTAAGTTATACATGATCCCCGTAAAAAAGCAGCCGGTTTGGGCCTTATAATTTTAGACGGCCCATCTGAATCGTCCCCTCCGCCCCTCGTCACCCGCGACCTGGCAGGCGGCAGCGGCTAAAGTCCTTCGAAACAACTCCGAAATACATTTTAAATTTCAGTGGAAAACTTTAGCATTTCGAAATTTTGAATTTTTTTCTTAGTTTTTCTTGTGCACAGAAAACAAATACAGAGACAACAACTCTTTAGACTTTAGAGATATAAAAGATTTATTTTGTTACAGATATTCCAAATGAGAGATGAATTTGTCTCAGTTAAGCAAAGAAGGTTATGTCCTTAAAGAAACAGATCAGCTATAACCAAAAGGAAAAATATACAAGCAAAGCCAATAATGTCGCCCTAGTTCAGCGGCAGAGCAGGTCGGTGTGCGGGCAGAGTTCCCTGTACGCATGCTTGATGGTGTTCTCGGCGACGCCGGTGGCCGCGGACACGTCCCGGATTGACCTCCCGGCGCCGGCCTGGAGTTCCATGGCCATGTAGATGATGGCGACGGTGGTGGAATCCGGGTTGCGCCGCATGTCGAGATGGTCCTGCATCCTCCGCACCACGCGGCCTCCTGCACGGCACGCACCTCGGCCTCCCCCATCCCTAGAAGCGAGCTGACCCGCTCCACGTAGTCCGCCGCGCGCACGACGCCGATGTCCATGGTCTCCCCGCTAGCCCCGTCCCCGAGGCGCTTCCCGATGAGCGCGATGAGATTGCCGATGTCCTTCCTCGCCGCGGGCCTGTCACGCGTCGCCGCCGCCAGCTCTTTGAATGTCCGGGGAGCGTCCGCGCGGCGGCACGCCACGTAGAGGCACGTCGCGTAGAGCGCGTCGCCGCTCCTCCTCGCGCCCTTGGTGTAGTAGTGGTGCGCCTTGCCGTTGCGCTCCTCCATCATGAACACCTCCACTGCACAGTCCCGCGCGCCCGCCGCGATCCCGAGTGGGGCCGACATGTCGGCGATGGCGCGGTACGCCTCACTGTTATACCCCATGAGCCGTGGCATCTCCCCCCGTCGAAGAACCTGCTTCACCCCCCAAGCAGGAGAATTTGGGAATCGCTGACGATGTTGTAGTCCTCCCAGGTAGCTGACGACGGTGGTAGACCTGTCTAGCACTTGAGGGATAGCATTGTTACCTTTCTTTACCTGACAGGGCTTAAGGATTGTTGCTGGTTGGGCTTCTGTGGCTTGCAAATCAGTGATTAGAGAAGGCTAGTGTGTAATCTGGGTGGAATTGCTTGAGTTGGGAAATATGGGAGACTGGATGAATGCGACTGTCTGTTGGAAGCTCCAAACGATATGTCACAGTACCAATTCTTTCCAATACTTTGTATTGCCCAAAGAACTTGTAAGACAACTTAGGAAAGGGTCGATTGGCAACTAACGATTGTGTATAGGGCTGCAGTCGGAGGAGTACCTGATCACCGACAGAAAACTATAGATCAGTTCTGCTTTTGTTAGCTTGCATTTTCATTCTATTTTGGGTCAGTTCCGGTCTTTGTTTCAGCAGGTTGAGATGTTCCTCTCAATGTGCAATGAGCATAGTGACTGATGGAGAAGCATATGCGGAAGGAATCTGTTGACGCTGAAAAGGATCCGGATCACACACCAGCGAGGGTAGCACGCCTGTGGTTGATAAATGACCTAGATCGCAGCAAGAACGTAGCAAGATCGACGAAACCAATCTATAGACCGATTAGACTGATGATGAGCCCGTTCTTCGCCTGGTAGACTCCCGAACACCACCCGGGAAGACCTACCGGGGAGGAGCACGTGATGGGTGTCATAGGATCGGCAAGGCCACCTAAAACGCCGTCAAATCTCCTTTTTGCTTGGTGCCTTGAATTATATTGTCCCAAATATTTTTCGACACGTTCTCTATGTCATAAACTCATATGGTCTATCCCTCATTCTCCGTTGGCACAATTTTACGTGTCAACATATGCCTCCTGTTTTTAGGTGAATGAAGCATGAACCTAAAAACATAAAAGCACTAAATAGCAACGATGCCCAGCTTCCTTGGCTATCTAGCATCTAAGGGCGATGTATACATCGTCATATTTGTTCTAAGGGCGATACATGTACCTGCCATTGTTTGGAGAACACCATAGGCTTCTTGATTTTTTTAAATACCTTTCATTGATTGCTCTTGAGAGACTTTTACCTTGCAACGTCTCCTGCAGATATGAATTTTCAAATATTATTTTGATCATTTTATAAGAACCCTCCAACTCGGTTACTACTTGCCAAACTTATTTACTTTAGTTCCAAGTGGCAATACGGTTTTCTACACTAAATCTTCGAATTGGAATGACTTGCTTTTAAGTTTCTTGTCATATATGCCCAGGCAATTCCAACTTCGATTTTTGGGACGATTTTTGA